>NC_056729.1:1104292872-1104650372 GCF_019279795.1 Protopterus annectens | reverse complement strand
ACACTACCAATCTAACACCATGCAACAAAGGTACAAATACTTTGATATGTACTCATGACATGTTAGCATACAGCACCTGTCATGGCATAACACTATTGCACTACAAAACATCATGTAATGTAATATAGTCACCCTGTGCATCAGATACATATTTGCATGTCCTTGCATTGATGGTATGGATCGCAGGGATGTGACACAGGTATCATCACATGCACAGGGTGTTGTGTGGAGATGCCAGAGGCCTAGGCTGTACTAAACAGATGACATTGTGTTTGTGAGTCAGGGAGGGGTGCTGGTCAGCTGGGCAATGGAGGGGTGCCCTGTGTGTCTGTAGGTGACCTGCATGTGACAGTAATGTTTGAGTGTGTGCATGTACACAGTCAAACCAGGTGCTAGCCTTACACATGGGTATGTTGGACAGCTGTGGATTGCACATGGCAGAGTGGACAGTTCATCATCTCCGCCCATGAACATGAGAACTGGCTCTGCCAGGAGTGGCACTGGAAACATCATTCCCAGGGTCAGATGCATTGCTAGTGACTGATGGTGACTGGTGTCTGCTGGGCCTGTGTCCCACCAGGACCACCCAGGACCATGTGCCCATGACCTGCCACATCATGGTGTGGACAGCACACTCCCTTCTGTAGTGCTGGAGGTACTGCCACTATTGCAGCGTGAGTGTGCATGGCCATGTGGACTCTCAGCAGGTGGTGTTGCTTACCTACGTCCATGTGTCCAATGCCCTACTCCCACCAGATGTTTCAGCACAATGTGCAGTAAAGGACTGACAGTGTCTCACCCCACCATCTATCCACTACATCAGTGAAACAATCCATGGCATCACCATTGTGGTGAAGGGAGTCCCAGATGTCAGACTGTGCTGTATCCATGATTCTGAGCATCCATCTGGTATTGTGTTCGGAACATGCCTATGCCTCCATGACGGACCAAAACTTGCATTGAGTGACCCATGATGTGACAGGTGGTGGATGGGCAGCAGTCCTCCTTCGAGCACCCCTCTCAATTTGCCTGTGTGGGACCTTGCCAGATGTCTGCCTATGGCTAGTGTCTACACTCACTGATGCCATAGTTGCCACACTCTCCTGTTCGATGCCACCACACTCTGACTGTCTGATATCTGTGGCTGCAGGGGATGGGGTATGTGTGGGCATACTGACTGTGTGCAGGAAAATGGGGGAGGAAGTGGGATGTCAACCCATGGGACAGATTCAGACCCCAACAACCCCACCTGTGACTCACTATGGCCACCACCATCATCAGAGTCTGATGAGACATTCACATTGGATTGTGAGAGGGACACACTCCAACCCCCACAGTCACCTGTGAGGAGGAAGACAAAATAAGTACATTACTACCTGAGCTATTATATATGGTGATCCACACACACACATACAGGTGAGGAGCCACAACTGCATTACACATACCATGCCTTATTTCTGATCCCATGCTCAACACACAAGCAGACTACAACATACACAGACAAGACAGGCCCTTTATAACATGCACTGCAGCTACATCCGGTTAATGTTGCCAGTACTATACACCTCTAAGATAAGTAATATGTCAGTGTATGTGATAGACCTACATGTAAAACCAGTGCACCTTTTTGTGCATATTATTGCCCCCTGTATAGCAGACTACATAGACCTTCTCAAAAATAAGTGCAAATGTGTTACTACTCCTGCAAATACAGAGCTGTGATTACTGATTCAATGTACTTCAGTTAACCCTTCCAAAACTGAACATGCAAGTATTGTACTCTGGCTAAGCATATCAGTTGTGTCTATGGCAAAATGGTGGCCCTTAACATTCTTATTACAGGATAATATATGTATATCAACATGTACAGTAGGTAATGTGATACTGCCTACATTGCTGACATTCTGAGTATGTGCGCACAACTGTGCATTAAAATCAACCCCCCATGCAGATAGACCTGACACCCATGTACTGGTATGCAGAGGCTGCCACAATGACTGATACAGTATTACAGTGATGAACACAGGAGGCTTACCTGGACGCTCCTCTGCTGTGGATACCCTGGCACCCACCTCCCCAATGTATGGGGTGATGGATGCTTGGGAGCTACTGGCTGATCCCAGGTTCACCAGGAATTCCTCTGTGGCTGAGAGTGGTTGTTGTGCAGCATTGACCATATCTGTTACCCGGTGTTGGACCTGCTCAGAGGTTCCATCCTGTAGCCCTACTTGGTTGACTGCTGTGATGAGGTCAGCCCACAGTGCTGCACAATGGTCAGGATGCTGGCAACCCCTGGAGAGCAGAATGTTAAGATTCAGTCTGAGGCCATCCAGGATAACATTATTTTCAGTGTCTGAACATGGTGGGCACCTTTGTCAATGCATCCTTTCTGAAAGACAAGACGAGGGGAACACATCACAGGACCAGATACATTCCTATCCACTATGTACAGACCCTGCACATCCAAATTGGCCTGCACTATCCACTTCTACCTCCCACGTCATACCCCGCAGTCTATCAACACACTATGTACGTGGCTATCAGCAGCATAGTAGCAATACCAGTTAAGTCCCTGTGTGCTGTGGCAGAGTGTGCTGTATGTCTCCACAGCCATCAATGCCATCTACTGTGGTGTGTCACCTATGGGCAATGTTCTAGTACTATGTCATACAGCCACTTTCAGAAAAATAGGTGTGTGTTAGTACAAGTATATGGGGACACTCCAGCAATATCAGTGAGCTGCAATAACAGACAGCAATGCAAACCTGCTGTAGGTTATCCTCCCTGTAGGCATCCTACTTCTCCAGTATGCATATGTTTGTGGAATGTGTACATGTGCCTGATATATGTTATCCTTTTGTCACAAATATGTGAATGTCTGGCAAACAGTTAGACAATAATTGATGGTTGTTCTCAGAATGTAGTGAATCTGGCTGTCACATGCCAGAACCCTCAGAAAACAGTTGTGCTACAGTAATATCTGTTACTGTATTCATACTCTTACTTTTTATGATCAATATGTACACTCTAAAAATCAAACTTGAAGGCAAGGTTCATCCAAGAATTTTTATATCCAAAAAAGGCTTTAATTACATTCAAGATTAGCGCTTTCTTCCAAAACAAATGCATGAACTTCATCAGACAATTAGAAAAAGTAAAAAGCCAATATAAATAGTTCAGAAACATAATGACATCACATTCCCTATTAGCAGCTTAAAGACATATACTCCCTAAAATAAGTATTAACTTACTTCTCTTAACTTAACTCATTATAGGCAAATATGTATTAAATTAGATAATCCATATAGGTTATTACACATATTTAAAAAAAATATATATATATATATATATATATATATATACACACACACACACACACACACACACACACACACACACACACACATAAACATATTTTATATATATATATATATATATATATATATATATATATTATATAATTAATAATAATAATAATAATAATAATAATAATATCATCTCTCTAAAGATTTCAAACGCAAAATACATTTCAGAGAGTATTGGTCATTCAAACCAGGATTGGCAAATGCATTAACCTTAAGCTGCCAATAAAGCTCTCTTTCTTCCAATCGGAGGGACCAATGTCCCCCCCTGATGTTTTTAGTAACACTATAAATAATCAAATAGTTAAAGGAATGGCCTGGGTTTTCAGAGACATGTTTAGCCAAAGCATTTGTAATATTAAGTCTCCCTATGTTATATTGGTGTTCGGAAACTCTCTGCTTAAAATGTCTCTCAGTTTTTCCAATATAAAACCATCAGCAACATTGGCATAGAACATTATAAGCAATACCAAAGCTTTCACAATTATATCTGCCTCTGATTCTATAAGTGACATTATTGATGGTAAAAATATTAGCTACTTTCATAAATTTACAAAAGTTTCATCTACCACATTTAGTAATGCCCACGTTGGAAAAAGGGGATTTTCTAATAAAATTTTCCAATTCTTTAATAAGATGTCACGTAATTAAATAGCATCCATTGAAATGGTTGTAATAAAATTAAAAAATATATTATTATTATTATTATTATTATTATTATTATTATTATTATTATTAAATAATAATAATAATAATTATTATATCATCTCTCTAACGATTTCAAATGCAAAATACATTTCAGTGGGTGGTTCAAACCCCTATTGATCCATACTTTTGAGGTAGTTGTGGAACCACCTCCTGAGGGGCTAGTAGTGAATACCCACTCCAGTATTGAATTTGGAGATTCTGGTCAAAATGATGATGCCCATTCTTTTAAGTTTATTACAACCTTTTCAATGGATGCTATTTATTTACGTGACATCTTATGGAAGAATTGGAAACTTTTATTAGAAGATCCCCTTATTCAGCATAAAATTAATGTCAACCCTGGGTTGCTCTTTAAAAGTGGGAATAATTTGAAGAGCATCTTAGAAAATAATACCAATGGGAATTTTCCAACGTGGGCATGACTAAATGTGGTAGATGCAACTTTTGTAAATTTATGAAAGTAGCTAATACTTTTACCATCAATAATGTCACTTATAGAATCAGAGGCAGATATAATTGTGAAAGCTTTGGTATTGTTTATATTGCTCTATGCCAATGTTGCCCAAGGTTTTATATTGGAAAAACCGAGACATTTTAAGCTCAGAGTTTACGAACACCAATATAACATAGAGAGACTCAATATTACAAATGCTTTGGCTAAACAATGTGTCCAAAAACCCAGGGCATTTCTTTAACTATATGATTATTGATAATGTTACTAAAAACATCAGGGGGGGTTTCTTGGCCACTCCAATTGGAAGAAAGAGGGATTTATTGGCAGCTTAAAGTTAATGCATTTGCCGATCCTGGTTTAAATGACCAATGCTCTCTGAAAAATATTTTGCATTTGAAATCTTTAGAGAGATGATATAATTATTATTATTATTATTATTATATATATATATATATATATATATATATATATATATATATATATATATATAAATATATATATTTGTGTGTGTGTGTGTGTGTGTGTGTGTGTGTGTGTGCGTGTGTGTGTGTGTGTGTGTGTGTGTGTGTGTGTGTATATGTATATATATATATATATATATATATATATATATATATATATATATATATTAAATATGTGTAATAACCTATATGGATTGTCTTTGTTGTTAATTTAATATATGTTTACCTATAATGAGTTAATTTAAGAGAAGTAAATGAATACTTATTTTAGGGAGTATATATGTGGGAAGAAATGGAAACAGAAGATCCGCTGTGGTGACCCCTAATGGGAACAGCCAAAAGAAGATGAGATGATGATATGTGTTTAAGCTGCTAATAGGGGATGTGATGTCATTATAACTATTTATATTGGCTTTTTACTTTTTGTAATTGTTTGATGAAGTTCATGCATTTGTTTTGGATGAAAGCACTAATCTTGAATGTACTTAAAGCCTTTTTTAGATATAAAAATTCTTGGATGAACCTTGCCTTCAAGTTTGTTTTTTAGTATTTTGTTTTTATTTTTATTTCTCAATATGTACATTCGTCACTGAGGTTGGGCCTCTGTCCCCCTACTAATAATAGCTATGACCTGAATTCCTGCTGTAGGGGGTTGCCAAGTATGCTAGCCATACCTCTCAAGTGATGAGATATGAATGTTGACAAAACAGTGACATAGTCAGAATACATTAGGGACAGTCAGGGAGACCTTTACAATGTCTGAACTATTCCTGTGTGAGATTCACAGACTGGGAGGAGCTGAATGACAGTACATCATGTGATATGATAGCTGTGTCCACCCTTACTTACTGTCAATATGTCTAACACATAATCCAGTGGCGTTCGTACAGGAGCCAACCATTGTATGAAGGAGTGAGAGGGCCACAGCTGTGATTTCATTCACAACAGGCACAGCTGAGAGGAATGCCTGTAGCTGTTGGACACCAGAGTATCACCAGCATGTCATTCCCAGAGATGTACTATAGGCCTACTGTTGTAATCCCTATTCCCCATAACTGCATCCTCCCATCTGCATCCCATTATATGGGGACTTGTATTACATACCTGGCAGAGTGATGCAATCCTTTTGTGAACAAATCCTCAAGAGAAATGCTTCCTAAATCACAGTCTGTCTTGGTAAAACAAGTTACAGATCTGTTTTCCATAGGCAGCTGCTTGCCTTTTGTAGGTAATGCTCATTAACAGGCAATTGCCTGTGCACCAGTCCATGGCTCAGACTTGCTAATTGCATCCAGAACAGCTGGGTTGCACTTTCATTAGGCAATGACATGGCACAACAGTGCAATATTGGTCCCTTTCTTAGTCTTTCAAATGGACATTACTTAGGTGGGGAGACTACAGCATCACAGGCGGTAGGTACAAATACTGTCCACTGTTGAGATTTATGAGGTATGTCCATACTTTTGCATGCTATGTTTGGCCATTGTCAAATGACATTGTGATTATCTGGCAGTTCAGTGTTAAACATTGTGGGTTGAGGTCAGTAAGGAGGAAGAGACTGTGACACCCATGCCCTGGCCCAGCAATCAAGGAGCCTCAATCCTCACCACTAACACCGGTGAGGGGCATCTCATATAGGAGGAAAGGATAACAAATACACACAGTAAAGTGCAATTTCCCTTAAGAGCACACAGAGATGACAGTCAGTCTGGGGCCGGTCATTCCCTTGCTCTCTAGGTCCCCAATAAGACTCCCCACTGGCACAGCTATATGGTACAGATCTCAGCCTGCTGGGCAAGCTAAAATCTCCCGCACCCTCTCTGTTCAACCAGTGCTTCACATCCCTGACCAAGTAGCTGACACACACACACTTTGTGATAAGAGTTTATACAACCACACAGACACTCCTGGGGAAGGCTGGCACAGGTTCTCCAGCTGTGCCCCTTTTACCCAGACTATACAGTAAAAATCATTGCCTCCACCCAGGTAATATTTATCAGCTACTCAAAGACCCTTAAAATGGTGTCCAATTATTACTGTGCAATATTATTATCCAATTGGTAGTATAGCCCACGGCTAAAGCTATTGGAGTGACTTTGTACAATTTTACCAAAGGCATGGAAGTACTCTTAAGAGCTTAAATTATCTCTATACAAAACAGCCACAGTTAAAAGGGTTTAAAATATTTAATAATAAATAATTAAAAACACAAGACAATACTTTTTACTACACAGTGCCAGTCAAGAGTTCAGAGATCACAGAGAAATACTTAAAATAATTCAGTAGTACAGTTCTGTCATCACAGAAAAACACTTAGTCTAATCTTTCTAATTTCTAGCTATTTCTAAGAGAAAACACAAGTCTAAGATAAACTGACTTATAGAGCAAGACAGTGCTGTAAGTTGGATGGTCAAGACAAAAATGCATAATGCCCTCTGATTCTCTCTGTTTTTAAAATCACATTCCTGATTCCCATTACATCATTTACATTTGTAACATTTCCTTTTATCTTGCAGCTGGTCAGGAAGCAGAGCAATAAAAATACATTTGCATGTTTAAATGTAATAATTTAACTCTTTGGTTAAAACAATAGAAAGAATGTCTTCATCTACACTGGCCAGAGCCAGGTTTACATCAAAGGGTCACAAAATGTTTTACTTGGTCAGCAGAGAGCACTGTTGTGACATTTTTTTTCAGTTCCACATCTAACAGCAGTTTTTCTATTTAAGAAAACAAGCCTGTGGTTTACATTAATATTTACAAATGATAGAATTATCTATAAAATTCTATCTAGCTAGGCTGACAGCCTTCACAGAGACATGTGAGTGTCAGACATTATACCCATCAGAATATGCATGCTGCTGCAGTAGCTGCTGGTCTATCAGCTCTGTCTGTTTGTGGGGGCAGACTGTGACACATGTCCCTGTCGCTTGACCTTTGCCCCCACTTCTTTATGTATGGGCGTTGTGTGGATCTCTTATTCTAGGAGGGTTGTGAGGCATGGTAGGTCTGTAGCAGGTAGCTTAACATACAGCTGCATACGTTGCAGGCTGCAGCTGTTGCTTTTTGCCTAGGACTCATAGTAGGGAGTGTGAACACTTTGGAGGACAGCAAGCTGTATGTGTCACTGAGGGAGCAGTGTCAGCTCTGTTATTACAGCAGAGACAGGTTGAGGGTACCCATAACAGTCCAGTCGAGACATGTGCTTAAGGTACAGATGTTATGTAACAGTGCCAATCAGAGAGTAGTAGGTGACATATAGGTAGGCTATGTGAATATGTGCGTGTCCCTACCTACAGGCCTTTGACTTGCTAATATGGGTAGCAGTTAATTCAGTAGCAGCAATCTGTTATGGTTAAAATTGCATGACTCAGTCATTATTTGCTGTATTCACAAGAATGTAGTTGAAATCCAACACTGGTTTCGAACCCAAGACTGTGGGTGGCAAAATGTACTGCATGCAAGGCATTTAACAGACTGAGCTACTGAGTCAGTACTGCAGCAGGTGTATTTCCAAGATATATGTGCATGCATACAGTCTGTGACACAGAATTTGCATTAGCATGTGTTTTCCAATGGGTATGACGTGTGACACTCAAATGTCTGTCATGATTTCTAACCTCAATCTGTAATGGTTTGCCAGTACTTTAGCAGACAGATATGTTTTTGTGAAAACCATGCCAAAACTAGGGGGCACAACTGTGGATATTCTGCAACAGTCTGTACATTTGACAGCTATACCTGCTATCCCAGGCCTCACATACATCCATTATTATTTATTTGACTTTGCACTCATGTAGTGCCTGCATCAACGTCCCAAGTACACTGCCAATTTTTTCCATTATATGTACTTGCAGTGTGTCAGTGCCAATCAGGATATGTTGGTGGAAACACCTGTTTTAATTCAGAGCTGAGTGACCTAGAAGGTTAATGCACTGTGCTGTAGTTGACAGGGGCCTGTGTTCAAGATGTGGCAGGGGTGATTATTTTGCAGATGTGCCTAACACTGTGAGAAACACATAAGATGATTACGGCACTTTTAAGAAGTTTTAAGCAGGTTTGAATGGCACACCGCATTTTGGTGCATTACTTAGTTCCATTTAAATCCACACTAAAAATAAAAAAAAAGAAAAGAAAAAGGGGGGTGATAGTAAAGTGGCAAAATGGGAGCAAGTAGGATGAAAAATATACTGAAAGGCAGGTAGGGTTGTGCAGGAAGGGTGTAGGAAAGGACCATAGCTTTCAATTTCTTCTACAGCAACAGCTGTGCAGGTTTTACAGAATTTGAAATTTGGAGCCTCACACTCGAGAGACAGGAGTGAAAGCAACATAAATGCATTAATTAATTAATGTAATAATTACTTGTGTCCAGTGGACATGTGTGCGAAATGGAGAGCTATGTATGGGGTAACATTTTTTTTGTGGGACAGGAGCCCTTTGTTTTTAAGGAGAAGTATAATGTTGGGTAAGGGATATAGGTACATGTGGGGAGGTAGGTTGGGTAGGAGAGGTTGCATTTGCAGACAGACAAGACAGCATACAGGGGTGATGTGTGACACATGAGGGGGTAAACAACTTGGATAGGGAGGCTGTTGTGGAATCTGTGGTACATGTGCCCCCAGATAGCAGCAGTGTGACTCTGCTCCCCACTCATTGGCAGTCAACACTGCTACTTCACTGCCCCAAAGGTGGTTGTGCTAGAGGCTGGGGTCCGGTGCCAATAGGCCCCTTCAGATTGGTGAATCTGCCCTCAATCTGGTGCAGGCATTGCCTCATACCCATGATGAACTATCCTGCGCACTATCACTGGTAGCTGATCATGAGTGACAACCCCACCTCCACCTCCACACCCAGGCGGGGCTGATCCTTGTCCTGTGGGGCTGTTCCCCCCATAGGTGGTGCAGGGCCAGCAGAGGGGGTACCACTGGCTTGGGTCCCAGACATGCTGAGACCCAGTCCCACAGCCGGCTGAAGTAGGGTAGGTGGATCACCAGGAACTGGTCTACCCAGTCAAGCTGTGGTGTTGAGGTATTTCAATGTGTATAGGTTAGTAATGAACAAAACATTTAGTTAGTTATAACAGCATGCCAGAATATTGCAAATAACCAATAACATAACATTGCATAATATATGGAACACAACAATAAGTAAGATAACAGTCAAGCAGAGTTTCACAGGCACAAATCACTCAGGTGGTGATAAACCAAAGGTGTATTTAATGATACAAATCCACAAGAAAAACAAATAAAATGTGAGCGCTTTCGTTAAACAAATGTTAACTTCATCAGACACCATTAAAATGTAAGACAACCATTTATATACATATAAAAACATTCTGATTAGGTAAGCAAAGAGAGGCAGCTAGCTAAGCAACACTGAGATAGAACATTAATTAACCCCTTGATGACTGTATTACAGTTGAAACTGTGACATCTTAAATACAACTAAAACTTGTGATTAAAATATAAATTACCTTACAACAGGCAAATAGATGGCCAGGGATAAATGGCAGGACGTCCATCTTTCCTGTATTGAAATTAAAAGCTCTAGAAAGGAATAAAATATCTTAAAACATTTAAGCACAAGCACTTTTGTATGTATTTTGCGTTGGGAAATATTTTAGCATTATGTGAACATGTAATAACGGAGTTTTAAAAATGACTTTGGTTTTAGTTTTATTCTATTTATAAACATTTACGACATAAGTTTGTGACTAGTAATTTATCTTTTAATCACAAGTTTTAGTTGTATTTAAGATGTAACAGTTTCAATTGTAATAGTCATCAAGGGGTTAATTAAGTTCTATCTCATTGTTGCTTAGCTAGCTGCCTCTCTTTGTTTACCCAATCAGAGTGTTTTTTATATGTATATAAATGGTTGTCTTACATTTTAATGGTGTCTGATGAAGTTAACATTTGTTTAACGAAAGTGCTCAAGTTTTGTTTTTCTTGTAGATTTTTATCATTAAATACACATTTGGTTTATCACCACCTGAGTGATTTGTGCCTGTGAAACTCTGCTTGCCAGCATTTTTATTCATTTAGTTTGTTTTGCTGTTTTTGTCTTTTTAAGATAACACTTAGTATAGTAACAGCATGCCAACAACAGTTACGGCATAAGGCCAACAACATAGGTAATTCAACGTGATATGCTAGTATGTAACCATTGTAATACATAACAATAATAAAATGCAAGGCCCAACATAACATTTAGAGAACAACATATGTTAATAGTAAACCATAACCAATGTATAAGAATAATAAATTATGATGAAGATAAGGGGTTGGGGGAGAGAGAAATACAGTCCATTAATACCAGTATAGGCTATATAGTTTTCAACAGTACTGTTATATACTCTACAGGTCTGCCCTTCCTTTATGTATAACTGTGCCCTATATTTGCTGTAGCATGTACATATCTCTTAAGCTATCTGCAGGGGATAGTATAGGCTAAACAGTAACACCTACAGGTACACAACTACACAGGACTATTACATGTCAGGTGGACCTATATGACTACCAAGGTGTACTGTGGACTGATGTAGTGTGACTCTGCTATTGACATAATCATGTCAATGATAGATCTGTGACAGAAGGATTAGGCAACAGTGATTACAGTCCATGACAGTGTGACACTTGAGAGACATGTATCATGCACAGTATAGTGATTAAACAACTATCATGCCGTCCTTGGCAGGCATGGGGTTAGACCGTCAGCAAACATTCACAGATACCCCAGGCATACAGCCATACCAAGATTACACATTTTATTTATTGTATTATCTTTTATTAGTATTGTAATTGTTGCCTTTATTTTATGATGTCTTATCACATTCCAGATCAATGCTGATAACAGTCTGTTACATCTGAACACACAAATTATTAACCCTTAATAAGGGCTACTGCACCCATTTACCTGTAATTCCACTGGGGTGAACATCTGTAAACAATACATAACTGATTCAGCAATATTTATTAGTACTTGTCACTGGATTCAAACCCTGGTCTGTGTGTGACAAAATGTACATCAGACACAGCATTTAACAAACTGAGCTACTGAACCACTGCTGACTATTGACTGACTGATATTTGCCTAGAGCTCACCTGGAAACAAAATATGACCTGGTAATAGTAGTACAGTTTTATACAAGACTGCAGTGACAGTTGAACACATATGCAAGAGATCCATGCATGACAGACATATTAGGTAAACTGCACATTAATAAATAGAATGCAGGTGTACACAAACTCTTAGTGAGTGGAAATATCTGTGACGTGTACAAACCATATCGGAGTATTGGGTTGGCTACCTGACTCATATACAGTTGCAGATAGTATATTTGCAGTCTGCAGCTATTACAGTTTCATATTTGCCTGCAGCACCGTACCTCGGAGCAGGAATGCATATAGCTGAAATGCAATGGTTAACACAAGACAATCCCAATATATACAATATAATTTGGGTGTTTCTGGTATTGCTTCAGATGCTAGTGCAGAGCAAATGTCATAATGCATATATCTTGTAGTACAGTTCTAAATCTACAGTTTAGCATAACACTCTTTCTTAGCTAACCTTGAGTCAGTTAGTGGT
The DNA here is from genome assembly GCF_019279795.1 of Protopterus annectens. Classification (NCBI taxonomy): domain Eukaryota; kingdom Metazoa; phylum Chordata; order Ceratodontiformes; family Protopteridae; genus Protopterus; species Protopterus annectens. The sequence continues at coordinate 1,104,637,797 of NC_056729.1, read as the reverse complement.
ATTCTTTGTGTTTTTATTTCAGAGCAGATGTCATACTCTAGTTCATGAACAACAGCCCTACTTACACACATATTGCACAACACAGCTTTATTAGGGGTGCCTTCATGCAGTTATTGGTATACTTTCGAGTCTTTATTGCACAACAGTTGATATAATGCAGCTGTAGCAATACAGCTGTAATTCCACAATTATTGGAGTAGAAACTTTATTTCATTAACATTATCAGGTTTCATGCTTTAATCCTTATTGCACTATACTTGGCAGCAGTCAGTTATTGCAGTAAAGGCCTACGTCCACATTCATTGCAATACACAAATCTGCACTGTATGTACCTACTGGCAGTGAATGAATTACTCTATCTTGTGTATTTGACTATAAATTGCAAATTAATTTGTACTCACCACACTCACAGCACAACCTGGCCAGGCACCCTGCATGGGCGTCTAGGCTGCAAGCTCTCTCCACTGCAGCTGTAGGGAGAGAAGCACACCATTATGCATATCTGTCTATCACACATTCAGAATGGGTATTGGTAAAACAATCCTAACAGTAACTTACAAACTTGTGGGACATTCCCATCCTGAGCATCCTGGACCCAGGTGTCCAGAAGTCCCTTCTTCCAAAACTTCAGATTGTCATAGTGGTGCTGGACCTGCTCACCTGTGCAGGGAATACTGGTAGTACTGGTGAATTTGTGTGCCAGCTGGTCCCAGGCCTCACCTTGTACTCTGATCCCTGGAACTGGCCTTACACAAGCCACTGTTCATGGTCTGTCAGTAGGAGTCCAGCCATGACCATAGACTCCAGAATGCCCCACCACTGTGCCCAGAAGCTTGCACCCTCTCCAACACCTGCCATAGTTCCTGCACAGTTCAAACTCCAACAGGTTATGCTGTATTCCTGCCTGTTGTGCTTAATATAACCTGTTTTTCCACCCTCACACATCATTGGGCCATTTTTAAAAATACAATGCATTGCTTGGCACTGCAGAAACCAGATTAGCTGAGCAGTGCTTAAACTGCCAATGCTTAGCAGTGTGCAAACCAGCTAAGCACAGCCAATTGGTCCTTAAACAGAGATTATTTTAGCAGTGCTTATCATGGGTTAGCAAGTCTTAGTGGAGCTTAGCTGAGTGCAGCAGATCATGATTTAAAAATAATTATCATAATTATAATTTATCTTGCAAAAATAATTGCTTAATTTCCCTCCCATGTATTAAAATGCCACACCTATTGCACAGGAGGCTGTAACTCTATTCACTTGGCTATGTGGATATGTAGACTGCTGCTATACTTTTACATACACCTCTCAGCTATGTTTGAGCACTGCTAAGCATCACACCACAGCATGCAAACCCACTCAGCTATGCATAAACTTGACCTTTGAATCATCAATTAAATGTAAGCATTATCTATTTATAGATGTTTGGCATGTGTCAACTGCTGCATGCTGTGCAAACTTAAAAAAAAATTATAAGATTGAATTTATTGCTATCAGGCACTTGGACAGTGCAGGGGGTGTGTTACTCATCTAAGGACATAGTGACACACTCCCTGCATTGATTCAATCTCACCTCCCTTGGCTCTCCCTCAGTAATGCACCTTCATTAATATGCATGGCGCAGTGCCAAGGGGGATCCGCATACACGGACATGGTAACATCCATGTAGGCTCTACACTATTCCTATATGGATGTTATTAAATCTGGGGGATTGTGTTTTGCAAAGTGGCAAGCCGCCCCTACACCCACTACACCTTTGGCTAATTATATATACTAACTCTGTGATTGCACAATCCCCAGGGAAAGGGAAAAAGAATATTCCCCTACCTGGGGACTATAGATCTCGCACGATTGTCAACTATCTGTGTAGTTGAAATTTTGTCGACTAAACAGATATCAGCTAAATGGGCATTCATCCATATTCAGTTCTCCCATATATATATATATATATATATATATATATATATATATATATATATATAGGGTTTATATCACTTCATCGAAACGGCAGAAGTTCGAACACCATATGTTTGAACTTCTAACCTCAAAGTACAAAACCATCGAAGGCTTAGAACAGTGATTTTTTTCCCAGGGAAAAAAATCGCTGTTCCAAGAAACACACACACAACACAAGCACACCAAAAAAACCAGCAATCCACACACATACACTTAAAATCCTACATCTAACCCTACACTAAATTGTACATACACTACTATCTATCCAATTACCTTAACGAAAGCCTAAGGTCTGTCACTATCACACACTCACCTGACCTGTGCCCTAACCCTAACTCACCTATCCCACCCTAACGCTAAAGTCTGTCACTATCGCACACCCACCTCACCCACGCACTATCCCTAACTCACCTAACCTGTGCCCTAACCCTAATGTCCACACAATCACACACTTACCTGAACCTGACCCATAACTTTCCACCACAGTGCTGAAAATCGTGAAGCCACAGAAATGGCCCACCAAATTCTTTCCCCGGGAAAGAATTCAGTGTTCTGCGGCTTTGCGATAATCAGTTTTCGAACTTCACAGTTCGAACATATGGTGTTCGAACTGCTGAAGTTTTGATGAACTGATAGGAACCCTATACATATATATATGCTCAAGGATTCAGAATGCAATGGGTGCAATGGGCATTAGAGAGAGAATGTCATTCACTCCTGCAAATGATCTAACCCTTCAAGACTGCTCTGTTCCCCTGTAAGGTCCTGTATGGTCTCTACTCTTACCTGGAGACTCTACCACAGGGCTATAAACTCCTGGCATGTAATCCCATAACTTTCCACCAAACAAAGGCAAGCCAGCAATGCAACATCACTGTTCCCTTTCCCTTTCCAGGTCTAATAGGTGCCCAAGCTGCTAATCAGATTCAGGCCACCAAAGCAGATATGCTTCTACTCCAATCTGTTTTCTTTATAGCTGATCTGCAGTTAGCAGGTATTCATCATTTCATTATGGCCCCCCATCACCCCAATATTGTAAACTCTATTGGCCAAAACATATCACCTGACTTTTTACTACCCATACCAGTCAATATAGCCAACCAACCTAATAAATAACCAATTAATTTCAAATCAGAAAACAACAACCATTTTCCCATCCTTCTTTTATAACTCCCTACCCAATAGGTGCATCCCAATATTTCTTGTTGCTTTCTTCCTCACATTTCCTCTGTATACTCATCTGTACAACTATTCATACCTCCCAACATGTATATGCATATGCATATACTTCCCTTAATAGGAACTTCAGCCATCCCAAGCCAAATAACTGCCTATGAATCATGCCCAACCTACACTCAAACCAAGTCCTCCAAAAAACCTACTTACCACCTGTCCACAGATAAAACTCCCAGCACAAGACCCTTTACAAGCCTAGCCAATAATACCCAGGAAATGACAATATTACATCTTAATTCCCCAGACATTGGATGGGGTAGTATCAAGGTATGGGTCTTGGTTTGGAGCAATGAGTCATTTTTCAGGCTGCCTCTGTCCATAAAGAACATGGGCAGTACCCCGGGAGTGAATTCACAGTTCTCCATCCATTTATCCAAATTCATTTTGAAGAAAAGTGAAGGATGTGCTTTGTTTTATGAAGATGATTCAATAGACAAGGTAAGCTTTGGGATACAAATCTGTCTCTCCAGTAAGTTCTGTTAGAGTCACAAGTAAGGTTCAGGTCCATGGAACATGTAAACCTCATATAATTTTTCTTCTAAGTACGTAACATTTTCATCAGGGCTGTATTGAAGAATGCCTTGTAGGTCAGACATAAGTCACTTCTCAATAAAAGATATGAAAAGGAGTAAAGGGCTAGGGTCTTTAGTCAGTCCACATAACACATGAGTCTGACACTGTATTTTTTTAGTAGAAACCTCTGTGGCCACACCAGTTGGTATAAGTGCATTGCTAGGAACATGCAGAAAGTTACATTGTACTCAATTATGGTTCTAATGAGGGCCAAGTACAGTGACACTATGACTTCCTCTGACCTTGATGCCATGCCTTTACCTATAAGTTGAGACGGACAGAAGGATTTCCTCACCACTGTAGCTATATGGTGGTCAAGGTTTAGATTACTATCTGTGTTCCTAGGTCCCTCACCACTGAGTCCAATTTTAGGACTGTGCTGTGCTACCAATATTATAGTTTGCAGGGATACCTGATTTACAGAAGGGCATTATTACGCATTTGTTAGCATTTAGTCTCAGACCATGGTTTTGGCACCAGTTGTTTGTCATTTTTATGCCTGTTTGTAGGATGCCAACATCATTTGGGGATTTGATGATTGCTCCCAGCTTACAGTTGTGATTGAGCTTGGTGAGCCAGAGCCTCCTGACACTGGCCTTCACTTCACAGCAGTATATATCACACAGGAGGAATCCCAGCACTGAGCCCTGTGGACACTGCTAGTAACAGGTTTCTTGTCAGAAGTGGATTTGCTTATCTGGACAGCATGTGTCCTGTCACTGAGTCAATTTGCTATCCATCTGACGATGTAGGGGTTTATGCCTAACTCAATAAGTTTATCTATGATCTCCGAGTGGGAGGGGGTTGTGTCAAAAGCTTTGGCCAAGTCTAGATAAGTGGTGTGCACCATTTTACCTTCATCCATAGCCCTGGTGACTTTCTCGCAGAAGTCCACCAGATTGAGCAGGCAAGACCTCCATTTGGCAAAGCCAAACTGGGTCTGGCCCAGTGTTTGGGGATTTCCTATATCGATATTGATCAGGTCCATGATAATTCTCTCCATGGCTTTGCAGATAAGACTGGTCAAGCTAATGAGTCTGTAGTTCCATAGGTCAGTTGATGGGCCCCCCTTGTGCAGAGGGATGACTGATGCAGTCCTTCATTCCTCTGGGACATCTGGAGGATGTGGTTAAAGATGGTTTCTAGTGGCTCTGACAGATTGTTTTAAGCTATTTAAAAACATCCAGGAATATTGTTGTGACCCATGGAGGCTGTTTTTGGCTTTAGTAAGCTTAGTAAGGATTTGTTTATTTCTTTGAGTATGGTAAAGTATGTCAAGTAAGGGTGATAACGCAAGCAACAATGCCTGCAGGGTGGGCATTATTAAGGAATTAACAGAAGCACATGGATGTTATGACTTTACCACCCACTTAAGAGTGTTAATTCCCTGATAATGCCTACCCTGGAGGGCATTATTGAGCTTAGAGAATGGACTACCTATTAAAATGTTTTGTTATGTAAAAACAGTTCCTCTAACTAATGTTTCAGACTTGCTGAAATGTATGTAATTTTTGGAGGAAGCATTTGACGTGCAAAATATAAGTTATATAAGCATTTAATGTCTATACACACACACACACACACACACACACACACACATACTTTTACTCTGTATCATCTGTTAAAATTAATAAAGCATAAGATTAAGGGAGGGAACTGCAAGTCATTATTGTAAGTGAGATGAGTTATGATGTTATGCAAGTAAACAACCAAAAAATATGCCAAAGCGTATAAGTGCACAAGAATCCTAAGCAAGCAGTGGATGTAAAACTAAAACCAGCAATTGTTGTCCAACATAAAAACTCCACACAAAGATCCCAGTTTAGCAATATGATTTGCAACTGTGGCTTGCATCTATGCAGCACATAGACTTCATCAGAAACAAACATCAGCATAATATCACAATATTTATTAGACCTTAGTCTATGACATCATAGAAAGTCAATCACTTCTTAAAGTCAAAAGGACATTAACACAAAAAAATTCATCATTCATAGCTTTGTTTATTGTTATTAAATAAAATTATATTTTATACAAACAAAAACATACTTTAATATGTAAAAATAAAAAAAAAAAAATAATAAATAAAATAATAACTTAGCTTTTGAGTTTTTTTGTTTTTCATATTACCATTCATATTACCTATACGCCTTCTCTTCTATATATATATATATATATATATATATATATATATATGAATATACATAAAATTGTCTTTTTATCAAACTGTGATAAGATAAACTATCATAACACCAAAAACAGATCCATTTAGATTGAATCTAAAAAGAATGGGAAAAACTACTATCATAACACCAAAAACAGATCCATTAGATTTGAATCTAAAAGAATGAACCAAACACAGTCCCTTTATATTATATATACCAACCCTGTGGTCACACAATAGTTGGGTAACCGCATATTCCCAGACCCTGTTGTTCTGCAATCTCACATGGAAAGCAGCCAAAAAACTGAAAAAGAAGCCCATAAAAGCATTCATTCCTGCCGATTGCAGCCATCTACGTAATGTGGTTTACTATCAAAATCCTGAAGCACACATGCTTGGAACCCATAATCCTGAATTCATAATACTGAAAGATCAAATGTTGAAGACCACAATATTGAACTCCTTGCCCTCCTGCAGGATCCATATTTGCACTCTTTCCATTGGTGACCCTGGTAAGGGAATTCAATATTCAAGATTTTTAGTCATTGTGCTCTTCATCTCTCTCTCTCTCTCTCTCTCTCTATATATATATATATATATATATATATATATATATATATATATATATATATGGGTCCCCTTCAGTAGATTGAACGTTTATAAGTTCGAACCACATTTGGCCGAGACCATATGTTCGAACTTGTAAAAGTCCGATCTGACTGAATGGAGATCTCCGTACAGAGCAGAAAGGGAAGATTTCCCATTTCTGCAATGTAGTGCAATCTTGGAGTTGGTATATTTAAGTAAGGAGGTGTGGGGTGTGCATGGGGGCATAGCCCCCTGCTATAGACGTTTAGTTTTGTGTTTTTTGGTTTTATGCAGTTTTACGTCAGTGTTCAAACTTTTACGAGTTCGAACATATGGTCTCAGCCATATGTGGTTCGAACTAGTAAAAGTTCAATCTGATGAAGTATATATATATATATATATATATATATATATATATATATATATATATATATATATATATATATATATATATATATATATATATATATATATGGATCTCGTACTATTGCAAGAAATCCTACCTAACCAAAGCCAAAACAACCAAACACACTTTAATGAAAGTGCTTTTCACAGAAAAAGCCCTTTTGCTAAACTGTGCAAAAAATAATATAACAAAATTAAAAAAAAAACCATATTACTCACGTTTACACAAGGGGGCAAGCCCCCCTGCACCCCCAACTACTTTTCCCAATGGTTCTTGGAATTCATAAATTCCAACGCCCTTGATCAACTAATCCATTGTCCCACCAGGGGAGCCAATATCCTAGACCTGGTCATTACCAACATGGGAGATAGATGCTCCACACCAGTGGTCACCCCCTCATTGGTCAGGTCTGACCATAAGCGAATCATCTTTGACATCCACATCCCACCCCCCAGTAAGGAAACCTCCTTAAAAAACTTCTTCAAAGCCAACTTCATGCTACTGAAGTCAGAAGTGACAAACTTCACAACACCCACGTAGATGGGATCTGGAGGTTCGACTGCAAAATCCTACACTAAGGCACTGTACGAGCACATCCACTCGTGCATGAATCGTGCCATCCCAAATAGAACCAAGATGCTCTTCTCCAAAAAAAGGAAGCCAATCTGGTGGTCCCCTACTATAAACAAACTATACAACAGAAGGAAGAAACTGTTGCAGAAAAGAGGAAAATCCCAGGATGCAAAAAACCCCCTCACCAGCCTCAGTAAGAAGCTGAGATCCCTCATAAAATCCTCAAAAGCTAGTTATGAAAATAAAATTGCCAAAGATTCCAAAGACAACCACAAGGCATTCTATAGTTATGTCAAGAATCTAAATGGCAATGCTCAGATCTGCTCTGAGCTACAACAGAATGGCATTAAATATACTGATCCCAAGGATATCGCCAATATCCTGGCAGATCGATTTAGTGCCAACTTCATGCCTCTCTCACCCCCTAAAGGGCCCATCTCAATACCAAAAGATTGTCAAATTCCGATAATCACGACCACACAGGTAGAAACCGCACTCTCCAAAGCTAAGAATACAGCATCCATGGGACCAGATGACATCTCAGGCTGTGTACTACATGAACTACAAAATGAACTAGCACCTCACCTAAGTGTCATGTTTAATCATAGCCTCACCTCAGGCTTCGTGCCCACTGAGTGGCGCAAAGCTACAGTTATCCCGCTCCACAAGGGAGGATCCGCCTTGGATCCCGGGAACTACCGTCCCATCAGTCTGACAAGCCTGATCTGCAAGGGCATGGAACGCATTATCATGGAACTTATAAACAAAGACATTGGCAGTCTTCAAACACTGGACTCCACCTGGTTTGGGTTTGTGAAGGGCCGATCTTGTCTCCTGAATCTGATTGACTTCTTTGAATCAGTCTCCAGAGCTGTGGACGAGGGTAAGGTGGTCCACACAGCCTATCTGGACCTCGCCAAGGCCTTCAACACCATCCCCCACTCTGGAATCATAGATAAGCTTACTAAGCTGGGCATAAATCCCTACTTCACTTGATGGGTTGCAAACTGGCTTACTGACAGAACCCAGACTGTAAAAGTAGCTGACTCCAAATCCAGCTCCAGACAAGTGACAAGTGGAGTACCTCAGGGTTCAGTCCTGGGACCACTCTTGTTTGGCATCTACTTCTCTGAAGTACAGGCCAACACTAAGGGACTCTGGCTAACAAAGGTTGCAGATGACTGCAAACTGGGAGCCATTACTAAATCCCCAAATTATGTGGATATTCCACAAAAAGGCCTTACAGAAACAGATGCCTGGTGCCAGAGCCATGGGCTCAAGCTTAATGCCAAGAAATGTATAGTTATCCCCTTTGGAAAAAACATGTACCCATGAATTACCACATAGGTGGCTGGATGCTAAGCATCAAAAGTGTGATGAGAGACTTAGGGACACAGGTGGACAGTGGTCTCACTTTCGATAACCACATCGCCACAACAGTCAGGAAATCCTTCTATGTGGCACACCTCATCACTAAGAGCTTTTCTTCCAGAAAAAAGGAAGCCATTGTCCCACTGTACTCATCCCTCAGTAGACCCATTATAGAGTATAATGCCCCATTTGGTATGTACCTCACAAGACATCTGCAACAGCTGGAAAGGCCACAGAAATACCTCACTAAAAGAATCACAAGCCTAAAGCAGATGCCATATGCTGACCGTCTAAAAAAACTCCAGCTATACTCTGTGGCATATCGTATACTCAGAGGCGATCTCTGCTTAACATACAAGGCCATGTCAAACCCTGAGCCTCATTGGCCCTCTTCAAAAGGAACCTTGATGATTGGATGGGAGATAGGAAATTCACCCTGGGATCATGTCAGTCGCCCTGCTAGACAGGGGCCCAGAGAAGTAAATATTGTGGGAAGAAATATCCAGGGAATTGTTATGGCTAGGCTTGCATAGGCCCTAGGGCCGATAACCTAGTACCAACCTATGAACCTATGAACCTATGTGAGGGGTTGCGCCCCCACACACCCCTACTTTAATATTCTCACTCTGAGATCATACTACAGTGAGGAAAAGGGAATATTCCCTTATCCCCACTGTACTACGATCTCAGCAATGGCCATTCCCCCACGTTTTTCTTTTTTTTTAGCACACTTTTCGGTGAAAAGCACTTTCACGAAAGTGTGCTCAGCCATTTCACATTCGGTGAAACAGCCATTTGATGAACAGTACAGATACCATATATATATATATATATATATATATATATATATATATATATATATATATACAGAGAGAGAGAGAGAGGGGGAAATACAATTTAGTGCACAAGTATGCATGAATAGTGTGGCATCGTAACAGATAAGTTAAAGCATGAGAGTGAAGGCGAAAGAAGGTAATAAGCATAGAAAAGGTACTATAAGAACAGTGTTACCAAAAATGGAAGTTAGTACTAGTAGGAGATATGAATGGGTGGTACTATGACCAGGACTGGAAGTAGACAGTGAATTACTGTAGGATGTAAGTAGAAAAACTGTTATGCACATGAATTACTGGAATAGGTGAGGAGAGGTAAAGGTAAACAAGGAATACGTTAGTCAGCAGAGGTAACAGTAAACTAGGAAGAAGTTAAATAGTCTAACCATAGTGTTACACAGAAAAAAATACTAAACTAGCAAGGAGTCACATTGATGGGAGGTGGTGAAATTTGAAAGCAAATACAAAATATGTCGGATAGAAAAGAATAGGTAAAGTTAGTATTGTAGAGATGAGTTGCAGAGACAATAGTAGAGTATTCTGGGACTAAATGTTCGTGAGTAAAAGGAATTCTAGGTTATGATCTAACAATTGCAAGTGTGTAGGTCAAAAAGGAAATTTCACCAGTTTGTTAAGAGTGAAAAGTGCAGTAGTGGATAGTATTTGATTTAAAATATTAAGAACTTTGAGGAATAGTAACTTCCAAGCAGAGTGAGGACAAAGGAGAAATTGAGGAAGAAAGCTTTAGATCATTCTTTCCTCAGCTCAACACTTGGAATAAGTTAAAGCTTATTAAAAAATATTGCACAATGTGTTCGATTTACATAGGTATAGTTAAGATAATTCTTTTATCCATTCTCTGATTAACTCTCTTTATCTAGTTCAACATCATGAGGGAGATAGGGTCTAACACTTTACTCACTGGGCACAATACAGAGAAGCTATTCTTGGGCAGTGTATCAAGCCATAGCAGGGCAAATAGGCATGCACTTACGATACACATACAAACACATATATGCAACTTTGAAGACTGACAGGCATGTACAGCATGTCGCTGGGATGTAAGAAGTAAACTGAAGCACCCAGCTAAAACCAACAAGGATACAAGGAGGACAATCAGATTTGCTACAGATGCCACCCTGACTAGAACCAGATGCCATGAGGTAACAGTACTGTCCAGTGCATCACTGTGCCACCCTCATTTAAGATTAATTTAGGTAGAAACTAGATTGCACAAATTATCTGTGTGTATACAAAGCTGGGGCAGAAAAAACTTTTTCCATTAAGAGAACTTGTCATTTCAGCACGTGAAAGGATTTAAAGGATTGTCATTTGTTTGGAATTCAAAACCAGTGCAACTAACATGATACACTGCCTTTTGCTGAGCATGTAAAACTGGTACATTAAAACATCAGTGACCTCAAGAAGGTGCTGAGGATCCCACCATAAAGGGGGATGGGGATCAGCTTTCATGTTGATCTCAAATCTGAGCAGATGCTGATTGTTTCTACAGAGGGTGTGATTGCTTCAGTGTCTGAAAGTATTGGGGATTACTTTGAATTCAAAGCAAGTGGAATTAACATCATCATCATCTTCTTTCGGCTGTTCCCGTTAGGGGTCGCCACAGCAGATCACCTGTTTCCATTTCTTCCTGTCCTCTGCATCTTGCTCTGTCACACCAACCACCTGCATGTCCTCTCTCACCACATCCATAAACCTTATCTTAGGCCTTCCTCTTTGCCTGTTACCTGGTAGCTTCATCCTTAGCATCTTTTTCCCAATATACTCAGCATCCCTCCTCAGCACATGTCCAAACCAACGTAATCGTGCCTCTCTGGCTTTGTCTCCAAACCTTCCAACCTGGGCTGACCCTCTAATATACTTATTCCTAATCCTGTCCACCCTCATCACACCCAGTGCAAATCTTAACATCTTTAATTCTGCCACATCCAGCTCAAACTCCTGCCTTTTTGTCAATGCCACTGTCTCCAACCCATATAACATTGCTGGTCTCACTACCCTCTTGTAGACCTTCTCTTTCACTCTGACAGATACTCGTCTGTCACAAATCACTCCTGACACTCTTCTCCACCCACTCCATCCCGCCTGTACTCTCTTCTTCACCTCTCTTCCACATTCACTGTTACTCTGAACTATTGACCCCAAGTATTTAAACTCATCCACCTTCACCACCTCTACTCCTTGCATCTTCACCATTCCTCTATCCTCCCTCTCATTCACACACATATATTCTGTCTTACTCCTGCTGACCTTCATTCCTCTTCTCTCTAGAGCATATCTCCATCTCTCCAGGGTCTCCTCCACCTGTTCCCTACTCTCACTACAGATCACAATGTCATCTGCAAACATCATAGTCCACGGGGACTCCTGTCTGATCTCGTCTGTCAACCTGTCCATCACCATTGCAAATAAGAAAGGGCTCAGAGATGATCCTTGATGTAACCCCACCTCCACCTTAAATGCATCCGTCACTCACACCGCAGACCTCACTGCTGTCACACTACCCTCGTAGATATCCTGTACCAGTCTTACATACTTTTCTGACACTCCTGACTTCCTCATACAATACCACAATTCCTCTCTAGGCACCCTGTCATATGCTTTCTCTAAGTCTACAAAAACACAATGCAACTCCTTCTGACATTCTCTGTACTTTTCCATCAGCACTCTCAGAGCAAACATCGCATCTGTAGTGCTCTTTCCCGGCATGAAACCATACTGCTGATCACTAATCATCACGTCCCTTCTTAACCTTGCTTCCACTACTCTTTCCCCACAACTTCATGCTGTGACTGATCAATTTAATCCCTCTGTAATTACCATTAGAAAATATTTCCTCTGCTTTGCATCTGAATTGAAGATGCTAAATTGCCAGAGTCCACAAGGCAGCACTTAAGAGTGGGAAGGTGAAGGAAAATTTGCTTTTAAACTGATCACAAGTCCTGCCAGTCAGTAGTTGTTGCTATAAACAGATGCAATCATCTGAGTAGAAAAAGGACAATAGGTGCTTTGAATTCCAAACCAGTACAACTTGTATTACAAAATGTCACTTTTCTGTACAGGTGATGGGGTACTGAATCAGCAGCTGATACAGATGGATACCATGGAGTGAGTAACTGAGGGAAAGTTCACTTTTTAGCTTACTGGAAGCAAAAGCAATCAAGGACTGCTCCATGTAGCAGATGCAATTTGTCAAGCATTTTAAAAGGACTGCAAGTAGACTGATATTCGTAATCAACATGCCTAATACTACAAAACATTCATGTGCTAGACAGCGGTAGCTGGGCCTCTGAAACATCATCAACCATGGTAAAGGACTGTCAAGTTAATAAATAAAGGCATATCAGTTTTCAAGGCAGCTACAAACCTAAACAACCAGAACTAAGGAAAATGTTGCTTTAAAGAGGTGGAAAAAGAATGTTCTATCTTCTGCTAAGTCCTCTTAATTCAATGCAGGCAGTATTTTTCAAATAAGAGCTGCTGGAACAATGAAAAGACTTTTTGGCATGTAGAAATGACATCATCTTTTCATCCTCCCATCCCACACTGAAGATAAGCTATATAAACTGGAAGGTTAAGAGTTTAAAAAAATGACATCTACTTTTCTGACCTTTATATATTTATGCCTTTAACTTTACTAAACAGAAGTAAAGTGTCATCTTTTGATATTTCTTTAGATTTCTTCAAGTAAGTAGCTTTCCATTCTCTCCAGTAGCTATAAGACTTAATACAGCTGTTATTAATTGCTAGAACTAGCCAAATCCCTTGCAAAAACTTACTTTTTTTGATACAAAGCCATTAGCCGCAATTAAGTCTGTGCCATCCTCTCTGGAATTCATGGCTGAACAAGTTAGACATCCGACTTTCAGCAGTTCATACACGAATGGTTTCTCTGTGCAACATGAAACCTCTAGTTTCCTCAGTGGAGACTTTTTTGTGGGAAATTAATCTATACATTCTTCCATACATCTAATCAGCAAACTATCTTCTTAATCTTTAATCATGTATTTGGTGAGGTTTAGTCCTAATTCAGAAATGTGGTAACCTATTTTTTTGATTTTCATCATCTTTTACAACCATTTATTACACCACTCACAAATTTATTAAGTAAGCTTTGAATGTCCCACAGGGCTCTCAACTGAAGTTCTGTCACAAATCCAAAAGCTTCATCTTCAACTTTAAGTGCTTATTTCCCTGGCACTGTACAAAGAATTAAAGTAAAGCACTGAGATACAGGATATTAGTGTAGAAAAATACAAATTATGTAAGTTAAGTCCCAAATCATTTCAAGTTTCAAAAGTACAGGAAAGCAAGGAACAAGTAACTGCAAATAACTAGTATAAAAATCATAACACTTCCTCCTAGGGGTCTACTTCAAAGGATTTGAACCTCTGATGTGTGAAGACCAGATGATCGAAGTTGTGAAATATTGAACATTGCGAATGGAGATTGCCTTACAGTGCAGAATGGGAAATTTACCGTTGTCTTCACTGTAGTGCAATCTCGGAATTGGTATATTTAAGTAGCGGGGGTGTGGGGTGCAGGGGGTCTTGCCCCACTGCAAAAATGTGAAAGACGACTTTTTTACATTAGTTAGGTTTTTTTTTCGATATTTCACAACTTATCCATAAAATTCTCTTTGTCTGAGAATGATTTCCAGCTCACTCTCACTACAAAACCTATCAGCAACTATAATAGCAAAAAAAAAAATGCTTAGTATTTGCAGAGTATTAATCCCCTACTTATGGAAGAACAAATTCTGATCCACATATGCTGGTGCCTGTGCAAAATTTCTGTATGCAACTATAAGTCACTCATACTGAATCTCTTCTGTATAAATTAAATTGTACAATCCCACCATTTAATGAAATCCCTCCAAAACTAGCCTAGTCTTTTACAATATTCTTTAACAGAACTGTTATGAAATGATGTCTCTTTATTCTGAAAACAAGTCATAATACGCCCTCATCATAAACGTGGCACACTTGTCAGTCTTTCTGTCATTCAGTTGCTTATCTTTTCCTACATATACAGTTACCTGAAAAAAGAATACACTAAAGTTTATTATTCGCCTCCATAATAACAGTCTTATGCAAATGCAACATTGTATCCTCCCACCTCACCCAAGGAACTGACATGACACTCCTAGCAGTAGCTGACTTTACTCACTCAGTGGAGAAGGTAATGAAAGTGCTAACACTCTAGATCATGTACTCACAGGTATCTGACATGGTTCACCATATTTTATTCAGGTATTTATTGTCAATTAGGTCAGTCCTGCTAGGTACAGACCACTTTCACAAGAGACCCAAGGTAATATGCATACTGACTAGGGATAACTTGGTCAGAACACTAGGGAACTTCCCCTTCTCTTTCCAATTTCAGAAGAGTTAGAGGAAGTGGTCATTGCAGAATTATTAAGTATGGAAGTCCATATTATAAAAATCTTGTAGCTAATATGATGTATACTGGATGATGTTTAATCCGTAGAATTCTGGTTGAAGAGTATGAAAGGAATCTGTTCCAGTTGCTGGAAATGGGTCCGATGTGCAGGAGTCTTTCATGCTTGGATGGAATTACTTTAGAGGTAAAGGGTTCTCTACATGTGGCTGGATGGAAAAAGTCAAAGATAGTTGTTTGGGAGCCTGACTCCACACTGGACGCTGAGAAAATTCAAACAATGTTCAAGTCACACTCATATTCTGAGAGGATGTTTACACAAGTGAAGAATCCTGTGCCTTGCTACAATGCAGTAAGCGTGCAGTAGCATGGTGGCTGAGTAGAAAATTTTCACCCTCACAGTTCCAAGGTCTATAGTTGACTTCTGGCCTCTATGTGTGGAGTTTGTGTGCTTTTCCCTATGTTTTCATTGATTTTATTCTGTTTTCTTCCCAAAAATGGTCTGCTTAATTGACTACACTAAAAATTGCTCATATATTTATAAAAAGTTCAGAGCTAAACGTAGCCTGTGGAAAACACTATTTCATGAGTAGGTCAGTATTGCAAACATAGCTACTGAAGTAATTGAATCTCCACTGTACTATTTTTGCTAGACTGATGAGGTTTACAATAAAACAGGGTTTTGGGCTGCAACTTAGAAGTAGAACTGCAGATGGCAGTGAGAGAGTAAGATATCCAGTAACTCCCATATACGTTTCTGCGCAAGCTCAGAGAAGATTCTGTATTATGCAGACCAGCGACAGAGATACTCTGATGGAAGGGACCATATCAATACACTTCAAACAGAGTAGGACATTTGACAATGAGGATTTCTTGACCCTGATATGGAGTTACCTGGTGATATAATCCATCAAGAGTTCAGGAGACTTAGAGTCCCCTTCCTCTCTTGTAGCTCATTTTGCTCAAGTTCCACAAGTGTTAGCTGTGCAGGCTCAGGTAAGTACTTCCAGCGCAGCACCAAAAAGAGGAAAAGACCCAGGAAAACTTCTTTGTAAACTAAAACCATGTACCAATGCCCCAGATAATTTACCTGAAGAATATCTACAACTAGCAGCCCCCTACATTGCATATCCTATCAGCATCCTCCTTAACAGGTCCATTTTTGAATTCTGTATACCAGATATCTGGAAGAAAGCATTTGTTATACCTCTTCATAAAGGCAGCAACAACTCCAACATCAGAAACTTCCATCCCATTGCTATTCTTTCCCCCATATATAAAATACTAGATAAGTGTATTCATACACAGCTCATAAGTCATCTGGTAAAACACCAAATGCTTTCCCCCACTCAACATGGCTTTAGGCCCAGACATAGCACCAACACTGCCCTCATTTCCTTCTTAGACACAGTAAATAGAGCTTGTGATGCTGGCTCCTTAGTCTCTGCACTCTTTCTTGATTTATCAAAGGCATTTGACACCATCTTCCACTTCCTACTGCTTACTAAACTCTCTAACCTCGGCCTATCTCCCCCCATGCTACAATGGTTTACTATCTCAGCAATAGGCAGCAATCTACCATATGGCAGCATTCTTCCTCCCCTTTCATTACTACTAATAAAGGTGTTCCCCAAGGTTCAGTTCTGGGTCCCCTCTTATTCAGTATATTTGTCAACAACTTTCATAATGCTCTTACTCACAGTACTGTCATTCAATATGCAGATGACTCAACTATCATCTGCTCTTCTAAATCTGTCACTGTATTACAGCATCTTACCAAAGAAGCATTTACTTCTACTGAGCACTGGATGTCTCAAAATCACCTTGCCCTTAACCCCAATAAAACAAAACTCTTATTATTTACCCCCACAAAATCTAGCCCTGTTGACAAGTCTCTATTTACTGTTTGTTCTCAAAATAACACTATAATTGAAGTTGCCCATAGTACCAAATTGCTAGGTGTCATCATTGATGACAAATTAAATTTTGACCTTCACATTCACAGCAACATAAAAAAAAACACCAAAAGCTATGTGCCCTTTATAGGCACAACTATTTCCTTAGCTTCTCTGCTAAAAAGGCCTTGGCCTCATCCTTCCTGCTTCCAACTCTTCTATACGGTGCCCCCATCCTCACCAACCTACAATCCTCCTTAAAAAATAAACTATACTCTTGCTACAACAAAGTCACTAAATTTGTTACAAACGCAAAATGTTCTACCCACCACTGCTCCCCTCTGCACTAACTAAATTGGCCAAAATCCCCCCACCATCTTACTTATCTACAGTTAACTACAGCCCACAAGATAATCTACCAACCTGAAACCTGCCCTTCCCTCTCATCCATACTGACCATGTACCACCCCAATCACCACCTCAGGTCTGAAAACAAAATGTTATTGTCTGTCAAGAAACCCAAGCTCTCAGCTGGCCAAATGTTGTACTCTCATGCTGTCTCCAAGTTATGCAATAATCTTCTTCTTTCACTCAGGACAATCAGTAATCCTGCTTCCTTTAAAAAAATTCCTCAAATTACATCTCTCCTCTCACTGACTATGGTCCTGCACCCCAATAAATAATCCTTACACCTGACGTCCCAGTCTGGAGCCTCAACATTTACCTATCGTCTACAAAGATACCTCTCTCTTTCTCTGTACCATTCTTACTCCTCGCTGTCACCTTGACTGTACTCTTCCTCCTTCAGCCTTTCTGTCACCTCCCATATACCCTTAGCTCAGCTAAGAACTGTATAAACATATTTACACTCGTGTTATTCTAGAAAATATGGCATCATTACCGGACTGTAAAACACTATTGCTGTTTCTGCTGTTACTTTCTTTTCATGTGATAGTACTGCTCAAAATACCTCTTTCTATGTACCAACATGTTTCTCTCCTGCATGTTTTCAGTGATTACTTGTATGTAATTAATGTAATGATAGTTCTGCTCAAAATGTCCTATGTTTTAACATTTTTACTTTGTATGCAATTAATGTGGAGCTTTTCTCCCCAAGCATCCACTGAAAACGGGCTCCTCCTAGGCCCAGTGGACTTTCCCAGTTAACAAATGTTTTCAAATAAATAAATAATAAGAAGCAGACCAAGGAGGTTTCCAACTATTTTGTAATATATGTAACACTTAAATGTCTCTACAGATGACATTAGTAATAGTACTATATAAGCCTGTGTCCCAGCCTGGTCTTTTATACCTGAAGAGCCTCCACAGGGTATGCAGGGATTGGCAAAAATATGGGTAATTTGGAGGACAAGGTAACATAATGGCACAACTGTAAGGACCCTTAATGGAAATAGTGCTAAGACATGAAGGATGTGGTCTGTATTGCTGGTAGAACCGATGTCATTGTCTGTAGACATTTTATATATACAGAATTGCTGTTTTTTCTTCACAATAAGACATGTCTTGGTTTTGACATGTTTGGGTTGCTCCTGCATTATGATCAGTAGGCGAGAATGTGTATTCAGATGTCAGCATCCTACTCTCCTCTTCAAGAGAAGTACTGTAGTTTAGGTATATATGGACTGGTAAAGATCTCCGAATAAGATCTAGAGGAGAGGTCATATTTGGCACTGTTGAGAAGTCTTGCAGAGGTGAAATAAATAAGGAATTATTTGCAAAAGGCTTTGCCAGAATCATTCCTAGGCTATTTCAGTTGTGATTTACATATGCACACTCCTGAACATGGCTCAACAGATGGCTGTTTCATTGTGCAGGTAGTATTTAAAATATTTCTCCAGAATATTTTTTTTCAAGTAGAGTAGAAGTACAGACTGATATTTATCATAAAAATATATTACACCAGGTGTAGGTTACATTTTTATAGCATGATAGGTTCATAGGTACTGACAAACGTCTTGGTCTGTAATGACTTAAAGAAGCCTAGCCATGCATTCCTATGGTAATTTTTTAGCCCTTATATTTTATGCATGAATAACACAGACTGGGCTAAATGGAGATATTATGTCACATTTACTTGTTGCCCCTTTCCATAAGTGACATGAGTGTTAAGCCAGGGCTGAATTGATATCTTTCCATCCAGCCATCCAAATTTAATTGAATAGCATAAGAGAAGTAGTTTGTGTTACTTTATGAGGACTGTAAGACAGTTCCATTGAAGCAGTATTGTCTATGAGATATATCTATCTCACTAACACATCTTGAAGCTTGAGCTGCCACGGGACTTGTGAGTGTGTAATATGTCTGACAGGATAGGGTCTGATGAGGGTATATAAGTGAGGCAATTTGCTATCCAATAAGTTCCATAAGGGATTACATTTAACTGGGAGAGTTTGTCTACAGTTCCTGAATGTAAGATGGCTTTGATCACCTTTGCAAGGTCTAAATATGAGGTATACAGTATTGTTCTATATTACAAGATCAAAGCTTTACTTAATTGAATAAGTAAAGCTTGAACTTGTAATATCGAAACCGTAAATTGTCGAATGGCTGATTTAACCCAGGGAAACACTTCCCTTGGCCATTATATGGAGTATGCCCATTTCTCCAATTTGGAATGATCTCGGAGTTGGTATATTTAGATAGGGGGGCTATGGGGGCTGTGGGGGGCACAGCCTCCCACATTGGGGGTGTGGGGGGAGAAGCCCCCCACTTGATTTCCGATGTAAAGTTGTTTTTTTTTTTTGATTCGGCCAAGGGAAGTGTTTCCCTTGGCTGAATCGGCTATTTGACAATTTTAGCTTTTGATATTACAAGATCGAGCTTTAGTTATTCGATTAACTAAAGCCTCAATGTTGTAATATAGATGCTGCAGTATACACTGATCTACCCTCATCCATTGCTTCAGTAACCTTCTTAAAAGTTTGTCAGGTTAAGTAGCAGCATTTCCCCTTAATGAATCTGAACTGGCTTGGGTCAAGAGTTTGTAGGCTACCTATTTCCTCATTTATTAATTATATAATGATCCTTTCCATAGCCTTACAAATGTAGCTGGTCAGGCTATGGGTCTATAATTACCCAGGTTAGGTGAAGCCCCAACTTTGTACATAGGTTCATAGGTGAATACTAGGCTAACCAGCCTGAAGTGCCATTTTAAGCCTAGCCAATAACTCAAGGTAAGAATCAAATCCTGTACCTTGTGTTTATAGGATCATAGGTATATAGTAGGCTAATGACCGCCAGGGCCTTTGTAAGCTAGCTGTGCAATTTAACCCAGTTGTGCCCCTATGTATTATGGGCATTTATTAAGAGATGGTATGTTAGTTAGGAAGTTTCTAGAGGTTATGGGGGTATGTTATTTTTGCCATTACTGTTTTCCTCTGTCTATCAGAGACATTGGGGACCAGACATGGGGTGAATTTCTAATTTCCTATCCAATGGTCAAGGTTATGCTTAAATAGGGTTAGGAATGGGCTCTGCTGCACATGGATGAGGAGCCTGTTCCAGAGCATGGGGATCCTCTGAGACACATATCTGCCTCACTAACATGTTTTATTTTTGTCACAAGCAAAATTTAAATTCTTGGATCTAGTGGTTCTTATGCTATAAGGTAAAGATGTGAACCATTATGCCAAACTCACTCTGTGCAAGGTAGCAGGTTTTGCTGTCCCCATTCATCTGGCATGAAGCCTGATTGGAGGCTGATATTGAGTAGGCTCTGCAGGGGATCTGACAAATGCTCTTTCAGGGTGACCTACCCCATATCAGTAGTATTTTGGGCTTGGACAATGCCTTGAGGACCTGTTCTTGGAAGATCTGAGGGGGGATGTAGATGCAGGTGCATAATCTAGGAATATAGGAGAGGAAAGTGGATGATCTTCAAGCTAAATTTGTCTGCTAGTAGATTTACTATAGCCACTGAATCCAGTCTGTGATATCAATCTCTGTTAGCTCTCTACAGTGCTGTGCACTGTTTCTGAGGTTTCTAACATAGCTGATAAAGGTCTTGTAGTTATCCTGCACCTGGGTAACTATTTTCATCTCATATCTGGCTTTGGTTGGTTTGATCAGGGTTCTGAGTTCCCTGTTAAGTTTAACAAGAGTGCTTTTAGCATTTTGAAAGTTAAATTTATTTTTGCTTGCAATATTTTTTTTTCTTTTATTATATAGGCTGTTTATATTTAGGTTCTGACACAGGGGTTTATTCCAAAATTTAAATTTGGCAGTGAAGGAGTCCCCATAAGCAGCAGGGTCATCAGGCTGGAAGGGGATTTTGAATTTAGTCAAACTGGAAATCAAGTTTAGCATATTAGCCTTTGCTAAGCTACAGTCTTTTAGTGAATTTGACAGATTTATGTTCCAATTTGACCAGGGATAAAGTGACAGTGAGTGGGAAACAAAGCTGCCCATATTGGTAAGAACCAAGTCCACGATTTTATTGTCCCTTGTTGGGGGTGCAGACTAATTGGTCCAGTGAGTTTATATTGATGAAGTCCAGAAATTTCTGAGTATATATATTTGAGGTTGTATAAACCTCCCAGATAATGGAGGGGTAATTGAAGTCTCTGAAGAGAATGGTACCTGGCTTAATGCGCAGGGGACTCCATACTAGTTAGGTAAGAGGTATTGGCTGAGGGAAACATAGAGGGGGGTCCTATAGTTAGCTATTATAAGATAAAGGGTTTTGATAATAATAAGTTAGATGTGGAGGGATTCTAGACCATTATCTTGTCAAATGAGTCTGGAGGTGAAATTTTTTTTTAAGCATATGGAGACCCCCACCATCTTTAGTGCCTTCATCTCATGTGGTTGGCCTAAATGTGTGGTAGGCTTTGAAACCTTGCACTAATGGATGCTCTCATTCTTCTTGTACCAACGATCAGTGGCAATGCATATATCAGTGATTTCCATGATAAGGAGTGCTTCTAGGGAGTGCAGTTTGTTGTTTAGGTTACTAGCATTAATTAGCAACACCGCTATGTTATCCAGATTCTGTTTTGTTATGCTGGAAGCTTTAGAAGCATGACTTGCTTAAAAAAGCCACTGTGGGAGAGGGCAACAGTTTATCTAATATATGAAAGACTTGGGGGATAGGTGTAGGCCATCCTTGGCAAAGCAGTTAGGACTGAATCTCGATGGCAACACCCAGATCTGCTCTGAGTTACAGCACAAAGGCACGAAAATTACAGAACCAACTGATATTGCCAACATCCTGGCAGATAGGTTCAGTGCTAACTTTACCCCCCTCTCACCCCCTAAAGGGCCCATATCTATACAGGAAGAATGCAGAGTCCCTGTAATCACAACTATGCAGGTAAAAGCTGCACTCTCTAAAGCCAAAAACACAGCATCCATGGGACCGGACAACATCCCAGGCTGCGTTTTACACAAACTTCAGAATGAACTGTCTCCCCACTTAAGCACCATGTTCAATAATAGCCTCGCATCAGGCTTTGTGCCCACTGAATGGCGCACAGCAACAGTTATCCCACTCCACAAATGGGGAGCCACCACTGATCCTGGGAACTATCGACCTATTAGCCTGACGAGCCTGGTCTGCAAGGCCATGAAACATATCATCATGAAACTCATATAAAAGACATTGGTAACCTCCAAACTCTGGATCCCACCCAGTTCAAGTTTGTGAAAGGCAGATCATGCCTCCTGAACCTGATTGACTTCTTTGAGGTAGTCACCAAAGCCGTAGATGAGGGTAAGGTAGTTCACACAGCCTATCTTGACCTCTCCAAGGCTTATGACACCATCCCCCATTCTAGAATTATAGCTAGACTCACTAAACTAGATATAAATCTCT
Source organism: Protopterus annectens (assembly GCF_019279795.1). Lineage (NCBI taxonomy): Eukaryota > Metazoa > Chordata > Ceratodontiformes > Protopteridae > Protopterus > Protopterus annectens. The sequence goes on along the minus strand of NC_056729.1, from coordinate 1,104,614,948 downwards.
ACATCACAAGATGGGTTGCCAACTGGCTCACTGACAGAACCCACACTGTAAAAGTTGCAGACTCCAAATCTGACCTCAAAGCAGTGACAAGTGGAGTACCACAGGGTTCCGTCCTGGGAACTCCCCTGTTTGGTATCTACTTCTCTGAAGTACAGGCTAACACAGAAGGCCTCTGGTTAACGAAGTTCACAGATGACTGCAAACTAGGAGCCATAGTCAAGTCCCCAAATGATGTGGACATCCTACAGAAGGGCCTCACTGAGACAGATGCCTGGTGTCAGAGCCATGGCCTCAAGCTCAATGCCAAAAGGTGCAGTGTCATCCCCTTTGGTAAAAACTCTGTACCCATGAACTACCACATAGGCAGCAATCTACTTAACACCAAATGCGTGATAACAGACTTTGGGACCCAGGTGGACAGTAGTCTCTCCTTTGATAGTCACATTGCCACAGTAGTCAGGAAGTCCTTCTACATGGCACACCTCATCATAAAAGGGTTCTTATCCAGGAAAAAAGAGGTCATTGTTCCCCTCTACTTGACACTCATTAGACCCATTATAGAGTACAACGCCCCTTTTGGAATGTACCTCACAAGACATCTGCAGCAGCTGGAAAGGCCACAGAAGTACCTCACAAAGAGGATTACTGGCCTCAAACAAATGCCCTACACTGACCGCCTCAAAAAACTCCAGCTTTACTCTGTAGCATATTGCCTACCCCGAGGTGATCTCTGCCTAACATATAAAGCTATGTCAAACCCAGAGGTGTTGGACATGCTACACCTAAAGAAATCCCAATCCCTCCGAGCTACACACTCTAGGGACCTAAACCTTGTCACCACAATAAACAGGACATGCTGGAGGGATAGATTCCTGTCCCAGAGACTTCCCATACTCTGGAACAGGCTACCCATCTATGTCAAGCAAAGTTCTTCATTAGTACTCTTCAAGAAAAATCTTGATGAGTGGATGGGAAATAGGAAATACACCCCGGGGATCACTTCTGTGTCTCTGCTCGACAGTAGCACAGGAAAAGAACTTTCTTGGGTGGCATAAGCCAGGGAACCTTGTTGGCTAGGCTTACGTAGGCCCTTGGGCCGATAGCCTAGTACCTGCCTATGAACCTATGAACTGTCTATCATCTCATCCCAGGCAGATATACACACATGCACATATATTAATATATATATATATATATATATATATATATATATATATATATATATGAGAGAGAGAGAGAGAGAGGGAGAGAAAGTACTTTTTTAGAATAGCAGCAGAAGTTAAGCCAGTTATTGAAGTCAGTAATCTTTTTGTTCCTATTGCTGCATCATTCTTGGTGATGGTAGAATGATGCTCAAATCTATGCTCATACCTGCTTCAGACACATATTCTGAGAACTCCATCATGTCTCTCCTCAAATTGTCCAGGGAGATACAACTCCAGTCATTTACAACTACATATACTATGACTGTGTCATGTGTACTTGTGGTATAGAGACTTGAGTGCAGTGAATCCTGGCACCTGATAGGCAACTCACCATGACTCTCTCCTTGCACAGCCTTGTGAATAGTACATCAGTCTGTCTCACTATGTTATCAGCCATGACCAGTTTAATGGACGGTGTGGAGTTTTGCCTTATGGGAGTTTGATTTGAAACAATGTGATTCATAGATGTATGTTTCATGATGGGTGCTACCTCTTTTGCATGTTTCTCAGGTTGCTGAGGGTACTTGTTTCTTATGTTACAGTTAGGAAGCCTTTGCAGTTTAGGTAGGTTGCTTTTTAAGTGTCTCAGCATACGTAGGTCTATGTGTTTGGTTTGTACTGTGTGTGATTGGTTTAATGTGGTGTTGTGTGGTACTGACAACCTGCTTCTTGTTTATAGTGCCTTCATGTGACAGCTTTGCCTCCAGTGACATTAATCTCTCACAGTCTGCATCAATTTAAGTAGCAGGTGGGTGTCAGTAAACATGAGACAACTGCTACATTGCTTCAGGATGTCTTTTTCAACCAATTTATTTATGTATTTAACCTTTGTTTACCAGAAAAGTCTGACTCAGATAGAGCCCATTTTCAACAGAGGCCCATGGTGAAAGGCTCCAAACACATGCCTTTGGAATGTGGGAGGAAGCCGGAACACCCAGAAGAAACCCACACAAACACAGGGAAGACATGCAGACTCTACACTGATTGCACCCCAGCCAAGTATCAAACCAGAGAACCTTTTGCTATGAGGTGAAAATGCCAGCCGCTGCACCACTGCACCACCCAGTGGCTACAGTGACAGAAAGTGTAGATCCATGGTTCCAGTTGATTACTAATGTTACATAATGTAGCTAAAGGAAGAATAGCACCTATGCAGTTTGTATTTGATTTACTGGAGTCCTATATAAGTAAAACAATTAAGTCTACACAGAAAAAGTAATGTACCTCTTAGCACAAATCAGTGCTTGTTCTCACAACTGCTGAGGGAAGCATTTCTGATCATAGTTGTGTTATTGATTTGGGTTATACTTATAAGTGTAGCTAGAGAAAATTTGGTTTGACCACCATCACTAAGTATGTGATAATTTGTCTAGACTGCCTATGAGATCTGCTTTAGATGTGCAATAATGTACCACTGCTTAACTCTGTGGTTTATACAGTTATAATTGGGTGGTGGAGTTCATTAAGATTCCTAAGAGAAAATCTGAAAATGAAGGTGTCAGGATCTGTCTAATACAGCATTGTACAACTCTTATCTGAGCATCACCCACCAACATAAAACTGAGGAGTTAAAGTGAAAGAACTAATAAGAAAGCATCTAGAATAGACATGTGCAACCTGTGGCCTGCGGGCCGCATGCAGCCCTCAGAGCTCTTCCATGTGGCCCCTGACCTCAAACTGCAACATCGATATGCGCATGCCTCAAAACACTTTTTTTGTTTTGTGTTTTTCATGCCCGTGACCTATAACTCTGTCAGTGTGCGCATGCACCAAAGCACCCTTCTAGTTTTGATTTTTTTTGCACCAAAGAAGGATCTGTGTTCCCACCGTTATTTTGTGCCAAAGAATCAGTGTGTGTGTGTTCTCGCTGAAGAGGGATTCCTGTATGGATTTGCCGCCATTGCCTTTGAAAGTGTCAGCACTTACGGAGTGAGTGAGTCTGTGAGTACATGCATGAAAGCAGAATGTTTGTGTATGTGAAAGTAGAAGAAGAGTGTGTGTGTGTGTGTGTGTGTGTGTGTGTGTGTGTGTGTGTGTGTGTGTGTGTGTGTGTGTGTGTGTGTGTGTGTGTGTGTGTGCATGGCAGAGATAGAGAGAGACACATGCACAAAGAGGCCAATGATGATCAATCTACCTATTGAACACAAATAAGTTAGCTCACAAATATATCATACATTACAAGTACGCTTTCATTAAATTGCAGCTTTTCTGACAGAAAGAGTGTTGTATTGAATATGAAATCATACCTCTCAACTGTATGGATTTTCGCTTCATCTTCCAATTTGTGTCTTTTGCTTAGGAAATAAAATTAGTCATCCAAGCTAATGCAGTTCCAGGGAGTAAGAATGAGACAGCAGCCTAGGGTCAGTGGGTCAGTAGTGGATTGACTTTGTGGGACTGTAGCATATAAAGTTGAATTATTTTTTCTGACAAACAAAAAAGCACCCAGTACTGTTTTGTCATTGGTGGGTTCTAAGCAGTGGCAGATTGGATAACAATAAGTATAGCTTTGGTGGATCATCAATACTGGCAAATCAGGTGGGCACAATGTAATTTTTGTGGGTTTTATTGTGTATGTGTGTGTTTGTGTGTTGGGAGGGCTGCAACAGTAGATGATTATTAAAAACAGAGACTTAAATGTTTCTTTGTTTCAAAACCTGATGCTTGGGTACTAGGCATGCCAAAAGTATTTTTTTAAGACATAGCGTCTTGCCATTTGCAGTGGATGTATAGTTATATTTAATGGACAATGCTAGCAGTATGAGTGTGGCACTGTAGGGATCTGGAGGATGTCAAGTCTACCACTGCCAATGTCTTGTAAAGTGACCTGGAAATGGATATTGGGATGTTACTGAAAAAATACAGCAAGTGATCTTAGAAATATAGTTTAAGTAAATAAAGTGCACTTGCAATTTGCAGGCCATAATTTAATTTAGTTCAGGTAGTCCAGATCCTGGTAGATTGTATCCTATTAGATTTAATTAGGGAGAGCTATCATTCCTGAGAAATAAGCAGCCCTAGTTTCAGTGAAAGCTCTGTGGTTATTTGCAGGTAGGAAGTTGCAGGATGTGGATACAATGTGTTTTATTTATTATTTTTAATCCATTTGTCATTTCAAAGCATTGTTTTCTTTGTTGCAAAAGAAGGCAGGATTGAATGATCCATATAATGCTTAACTGACAATGATGGGATAGAAGGATTATAAGTGATGTATAATGTTTGCAGCTACAGTTGTTTCAATGGTATCTGTGATGCATAAATATTTTGGGACCTGTGTCCCACTTTTATTTTTCTCTTTCTCCAGATATCTTGCTCTAAGGTTGAGAGGTACGGTTCCATACTAAATCAGAAGGTTGTATTTACCTTGGAAGACTTTTCAGCATAATTACGAGGAACAGAGCCTTTTTAATATCTTTGCTTCTTGCCAATATAAACTGTCATGTAACCTTGCAAATAACCTTATTAAGCTACTTTAATTCTGTTGGAATTGACAAGTATGCTTCATTGGTTTGGACGTAAGCATAGAGTGCTAATGTGACAGCTCAGTAAACTGTCAGTCTCTGAATAACTTCTGCACAAATTAAAATGTCTGAATGTCAAATGGCTTTAGATTGGAGGGAAGTTATATGTTTACTCCAGTATGTAGTACGATCTTAGAGAGTTTGATTTCTTATTGATTTACCTTTTGCTGAGCAGTTGTTTGCTAATTTATTGATGGTCCTTATGGTGATTGGAAATTGGATGGATGAGTCCATTTCTAGTATGATTTTTTTTTTCAGATATATTTACTTCCAGACAATTTCATTCAGTGAGTGCGTGTCATGTGATTACTGAGGTTGCCTATTTTAGAAGTAGGGGCTCCTTTTGTGAGTGTGTGTGTGTGTGTGTGTGTGTGTGTGTGTGTGTGTGTGTGTGTGTGTGTGTGTGTGAGATTTAATATGTATACTGAATATATTATTGCAAATGGAATTCTTAGTTAAATAGGCCCCTCTTCTTGGACAAGTAGACTTGAGTAACCAATATTAGATCTTAGCCATCCAGCTAGGAAAGTTTAGTATGTGGATTTTCCATCCGGTTTGATGAAGGCTATCCTACTTACTCAAGGAGTACATTTATGGCCATCCATCCAGTTGTTGTGTTGCTGAACTATATTGTTTGATAATAAGAGGAGCTTTTTACAGAAGTTGAAGTTTTTGAGTCAAGAACTTGTCCATCCAGAGTGGCTTGTTTATGTTGCAGTGAAGGCGGTGGTCTTTGTAGTGAGCATTTTAAGTATAACCAGTATTTCTGAAGTGGAGGAAGTCTCTTAAGGCAGGATATTTCTTAGCCTGGAAAGCAAGCCAGTGATGAAATTTATAGTGAGAGACAGAGGAAAGCAAGAATATTTTTAGTCTGTTTGGAAAACTAAGTGAACTTAGTTCTTTGACCTTTTTTGTCAGAAATGGTTGTAGTCTTTCTTTTGGCAGGGTGTTTTGCTGAGGCACATGTCAAAAGGGGCTTTGCACACAGTAATGCCTCTTATAAAGGAAGAATACAGGGATGTTATGACCTCCTTGTCCCTGGATGAGATACCCTTACTAATGAGGTGGGCCATGTAAAAAGCTTTCCATACAACGGAGACAACATGGTGGTCAAAAGTCAGGTTTCTATCAACCTGGGTGCCCAAGCACCTCACAACTGATTGCGTGCTTACAATTTGTGGGGGCATCATTCTCCACAAATGGGATGATGATGCATTTTTGGCATTTAGCTTGAGGCCATGTTTCTGGGACCAGTCATTTGTTTGGGTGAGACCATCTTGTAGCTTATTTAGAATTCTTTTATTAAGCCAGTAATGTGAATTCTTTACTTTATTGCAAAATTGTTGGCTTATTTTTTGTGGATTATAGTACTGTAGGACTGCTAATCTTGACATTTTATGTAGTTGGACTGCTGGAGTGGTTTTCCCAGTGAGAAATGAGTTGTAGTGAATATCCGTTTATTTGTGTATTAAAATATATATATATATATATATATATATATATATATATATATATATATATATATATATATATATATATATATATATATATATATATATATATATATATATATATATATATATATATATATATTAATTAAGATGTTAGAGTTAACTGTTAGATTAGAGAATTAGAATTAGAATTTTAAGGCAAATATTAGGTATTTATTACATTTATTCATTGTTCGAATGCACCTACAGTACAGCCAGGAGGTCAACTTTGGTCACCTGCAGCAGCGAAAGAGTTAGCTATATGATATAGTTTATATACCGCCCCAAGACAATTTCTGTTCACTCAATGCGGCCTTGGCAAGCCAAAAGGTTGGACACCCCTCATCTAGAACTCCATCTAATAGGGCCCACCCCTCAGTAAATTAATCTGTACCACTGAATAATCGGTACTGCTCTCAACATGTTTACACTCTAACTACAAAATAAACTTTAACTGTGCTTTAAATTAAAAAGGAAATGGAAATATGTTAAAAGAGTGGAAGGTTTCATGGAAAATGGTCATACAGCAGTATGGTGATGTAATCTAATGAACTGTTAAGGGAAACCCTCAGTATAACAAAATGGAGTATCTTAATCACACAGTTAGCCAGAATTTTAATCAATGCACAATATGTATACTTTTGAGTGAAACAAAAACTGATAAAAAGTGGTGAAATTGTTGAAAAAATCACAGAAAAGACATTGATTAATGAGGAGAAAGTACCAGCAGATTTATAAACAAAAAGGTGAGTGTTTAAAACACAAAGCCAGCAATTTCAATCACAAAAAAACAGTGCAAAGATATACAACTCAATAAAATTGGGAAAATAATGAAAAGCAACAAAATGAATTTAGGTGCAGCACTGTGAGTTACTTTCTTGGTTAATATGAGGAGTTCAAATCTGGAAAACACTAGAAGAATTTCGCAATCCACATGGAAAAACTCATATCTCTGTAGGTCTGAGATGTGCTGGGTATGTGACATAGTACAATGCCCCCTTTCTGACAATTGTGTTACCATTTTGAAAAACATCTATAGGGTTCTCCAGCAAGGTGTTAATGTTTAGGTAATGCCTGCTGAAAAATGAGTCTGCCACTTCACGGCAGCATATTAAGCTGCCATGGAGCTCGGATAATTAAAATGCCTGCACCTGCCAATTTTACACTCACTAAACAGCGCTTTTACTGTTTAGACAGTGTAAAATTAAAACAAAAAGTAAAAAATAGAAAAGAAAACTACATTTGTGTGTGTGATTCTGTGTATATTTATGGTTCTGTCTGAGTGTGTGACTGTATACATGTTTGCATGCATGAAAGCGGAAGTGAGAGCAACAGAGAGCAAAAGAGAGAGATTAAGCATTGGCTGCGAAAGGTAGTCTATCACCAAATTTCCATTAAACATTAAGATGTATGAAACTCTTAGGGGAGGATTCACGATGGCTTGCATGGAGTCTAAGAGTCGTGTAAGACTCTGTGCAGCCATAACAATCCAGGAACAGCCCGAAATACCATGTAAGAGACCAGCTAAAATGTTTCTTACATGGGCAGGGGCGTGGATATGCTAATTACCTCACTTGCAGCCGAAAGGCATGCAAATGAGGTAGATTAGCGATCCACAAAGCTGAAACCAGCCCGTGTAAGAGTCGTGTTAGGTGCAGAAATGTACTCAGTTGACAACTGAGTATGTTTCTGCAAATAACACAATGGAGCCATGTCAGCTCCAAATAAAGTGTGCATATGTATCAGGCAGCATGCCAATGGCCAAATATGTGGCCATTGGCACGGTAACCCGATGCAAACATGAAATAATTTTTTTTTTTTCGGCGATCGGTGAGGTTTAAATGCAGTGCAGCCCCGCGCAAATGGGCTGCGCTATATAAAACATAAAAATAAAGGTTTGAAACCCACAAATGTGGGTTTTATGCAATGCATGGATTTACAATGCAGGGACTAGCAGAGCGAAAACAACATGGCCACCGTTTAGTGGTTGCTAAGGGGGGAAGCTGAGTGTAAGACACGTAACTAAGCATTAGTAGGCAATCCTATGTAAATGAGTGGTAGGATAGTGAATCACACTGTCACATAGCAAATGAGCACATTCCGTGTAGTGTAAGTTAGATAAGGGGGAATAACAGAGTAGGAGATAGGTGACATCACAGGGGGGAATATTAGAAAGAAATCAAGCTCATTGGAGCAAAGTGGTATGTGAAAGATGTCAGTCACACAGCATAGAAAGAGGAGTGTCAAGAGATAAGCATGGGAAAGTCAAGAAATGGAAGGTGTACACTGTGGCTAACACCAAAGTTTCTTGCTGTGTGTGCATGCACGCGTGTGCGGGCTGGGAGGCGCGAGTAAGACAGAGTGCGCGCGTGTAAGGCAGAGTAAGCATGTAGGAGCCTGTGTAAAGATCTATAAACCTGTTTGCACTGGTGTGTGCACGTTTTAACCCGAATAAGCAGATTCTAGTCCGTGTAAGCATGTGGGTGCGCGTGGTAGCCACTGTGAGCGTGTTTTCACTGGTATGCACGCTGCTTCCCCCTGAGGAAACAGAGAGGAAAAAGGAAGCAGAAGAAATAGTAGGAAGCTAGCAGGGAATACTGGTAGAGCTAGCAGGTGAAAACAATTAGAAGCAGGCAATTACACAGGCAGAATACTAGCCCAGCCCAGCACTTAAAACACTACAAACAGCATTGCAGTATGTTTCTCTCAAGAGACACTGCAAGACAGGAGTAAGCTATTAGAAGTGAAAACTGAAAAAGCTGCACTCAGACCAAACATGCTAGGGGCTGCCATAGCTGTTATAAGGAGACATAGGAGACTTGCTGAGGGTGGTGACAATGCAAATGCTGCCAGACAACCCACAGTGAGGAGAAGGAGAAGAGTGTACAGGCCCAGGGTCACCTACCAGGGGTTACATGAGCTGGAGATAGTGGAGCCCTATAGAGTGGACAGAGACCTCCTGCAGCAAATTGTTGAGCTGTGCAGGCCAAGCCTCACACACAGAACCAACAGAGGGGAACCCATCCCAGTGGAAACCAAGGTATGTGTTGGCCTAAGAATACTAGCAACAGGTACCTTCCAGAGACCAACTGGTGATATGATGGGGATATCACAGGCATCAGCTTCCAGGGTACTGCACCAGTTCCTGGATGCCATGTCAGCACATGTCGGTGAGCATGTATATTTTCCCAATTCCCGTGAGGTATTGGCCAGCAATATGCGTCTCTTCCAGCAAATCGCGGAATACCCTGAGGTAGTGGGTGCAATAGACTGCACACATATACACAACAAAGCACCAGCCGGTGAGCGGGGTAGGACCTACATTAACCGCAAGGGCTTCCCCTTCATCAACTGCCAGGTCGTGTGTGATGTCCAGGGCATAATAATGAATGTGTGTGCTGGCTGCCCTGGAAGCTACCATGATTCCCATATCTGGCATTTGATGCAGCTGTACCAGACATTTGGCAATGGGGACATCCCACATGGTCACTTAGTGGGGGATGCTGGATATGCACTGGAGCCGTGGCTGATGACACCCATCAGAAACGCACACACACCTGAACAAGAACGCCATAATGAGGCACACGCACAAACACGAAATGTAATAGAGTGTGTGTTTGGGCTGCTTAAGTCATGGTTCCGGTGCCTGGATACATCTGGTGGAGCCTTGCAGTACTCACCAACTACATGTACCCAAATTGTCATGGTATGTGCTATGCTACATAATATGATTCTGCGAAAACAGCTGCAGCAGGACCAGCATAGGGCCGGGACAAACAGCCCCCCACCATTGCCAAGGCCATCACAGGCAGAGCGTGACTCAGAGGAGGAACAACCTAAGCCTGCCCCAGTAGGCAGAAGGAGGCATGTCCAGTATGCCCTGGCCTTGGCAAAGAGGCAACGCATAGCACATACACTGGCTCAGTAGGAACCCTGGGAATGATACCCCTCTCTGACTCACTCATATAGTAACAGGGATGCCTAACATGACACAACCTGCTTTCAAACATGTACAGGGAGTGTAGTATGTGCATCCGACATAGGCAGCCCTGCAGCACCACCTGAGGCATGATTGCCATGTGTTAAGCAATGTAACACCATCTAGTATATGCAAACATGAAGACCCTGCCTAACATCTCACCCTCACCAAGCATGATGCCACACTATGAAGACAACAAGATCAAGTACAATAATTGGCTGAAGTATTGCTGTTAGCAAAGGGGAACAAATGGCTGACAGCCTGGGATGACATGCCGAGCAAGACATGATGCTCCACCTGCTAGGGATGGCATGCACCCAGCACACCTGGCTGTGTGGATACTGGCAAAGGCTGTTGTCACCCCCACTGTGCCTTGAATAGGTAAGGCTGGAAACACAAACCCACTACCATAGGTAACACAAGGGATAACAACCTGGACATAATGCTACCCAATGCCAGAAGTCTAAACTGCAAGGTGCATGCAGACCAAACCCACCTCAGCATGGAGAATGTTAATATCTGTTCTGTAACAGAAACCTGGGTCAAGGCCCAGAAGAGCACCCTAATACTATGAGGTTATGCCTTATACCATGCTCTACAGCCCCAAAATATGGAACAAACTACAATAGGAGTGTGGCTATCAGTAATTGTCAAGGATAACCACACCCCCAGGTTGGTACCACAGCAAGAAGCAGCATGGACTATCCACGGGCATGTAACAGTGGCTCAAACTGTGTCCCTGTTTGCAGCCTGCTACAGACCATCCTCACAAACCCAGGAACCCCAGCCAGCCTTCCTGAAGACACTGCAGAGTATGAATGTCTCAACAAATACCAAACAAGGCACACACAAAGTATGACATAGGTGGCAATCCATTATGTACGGAAGAAGTAATCAGGGACCTAGGGACACAAGTGGACGGTAACCCGTCATGTGACACTCACATTGTCAAGGTGGCCAGGAAGACCGGCTATATTGCCCACCTTAATATGAAAGGATGCACATGTAGATCAAGAGAGGTCACTGTGCCCCCATACTCTTCCCTTATCAGGCCCATACTTGAGAACAATGCCCCAGTTCGGATGTACCTTACCTGACACCTGCAGCAGTTAGAAAGACCCCAAATGTACCTCACCAAGAGGATAAAGGGTCCAAACATTTGTCATTTGCTGCCTGGTTGAAGAAACCACAGCCCAATTCACATGCATACTGCCCAGTCAGAGGCGATGTATGCCTGATGTACAAGGCCATGTCCAATCCAGAATGAATGGACATGCTCCACTGCAGAAACTCCAAATCCAGCAGAGACACCACAGTGAGATATTTGAACCTCCACACATAGATAAATAGGATGTGCTGGAGGGACAGATCAATAACCCAGAGGCTCCTTACACTTTGGAACAGAATCCCAGTCCATGATAGGCTGAGCTCCACACTCATACTCAACAAGAGAAATCTGATCAAGTGCATGGGAGATAGTAGGTGTACACTGGGGGCCATCCCTGTGTCACATCTAGTAAAGTAAACCCCAAATGGGCATAATATGCACATTGCAAGGGGTGTCGAAAGACACACACAGTCTGTCTATGCTCAAACATGGCCAGGGTAGATAGCCTAGTATGAACCTATGAACCTATGATGATACAAATTGTGCAGGACACAAAGGATAATCACACAGCTGTCCTAACTGATGGTAGGAACCATGGTGATAATCCACAGATATGCTCTGCAGTACTCAAATATCACAAACAATACACCAAACCCACACACAATGCCAACATCCAACCTAACAGATTCTTTGCAAACTCCCCACCAGCACCAAACTGCCAAATATCTATCCCAGCAGAGTGCTGGCCCCCTGACATTGCAGATGCTGAGGTAACAGCCAGCATCTACAAAGCAAACCACACAGCATCAATGGTACCAGATGGTGTCCTGGGTTGTGTCCAACAAGTACTGTAAGAAGAATGGAACACCACATAGCACTACTGTGCACTCACAGTCTTATCACAGGATATGTACCCAAAGAGCAGTGTACAGCAACAGTAGTCCCTCACCACAAAGGTGGTGCCTGAATGGATACTGCAAACTATCACCCCTCAACTCTGACTCTCTAGGTTGGCAAAGTAATGGAGAGGATGATCATGGATCCCAGGAATAACGAGATTGGGTACCTACAGACATTGGACCCTACCCAGTGTGGCTTTCATAGGGCAGATCCTGCTCCTTAAACATGTCTGACTCATGTGAAACACGCACCAAGGCCATTGATGAGGGGAATGTAGTTCACACAGCCTATCTGGACCTTGCTAAACCCTTCCATACAATACCCCAGTTGTTCAGTACAGATAAGCTCACCAGCCTAACTATAAACCCCTATCCAAGTAGATGGGTTGCAAACCAGCTCAAGGACAGAACTGACCTGGTCAGACATGCTGCAGCCATGTCAGACTACAAACCAGGTACAACTGGCATCCCACAAGGTACGGTCCTGGGACCTCTCTTGTATGCTATATAAGTCACATAGGTACAGGCCAACATGGAAGGACTCTGTCTGAACAAGTTCGCAGATGACTACAAACTGCCCACCATATCGGACCCTCCAGCTGACACAAGCATCCTACAAAAGGCACACATAGAAACAGACAAGTGGTGCCACAGCCATGTCAACAAGCTAAATGCAGAATAGTGTATATTCATCCCCTGTGGAAACACAGTACATGGCCACAAATTACCACATAGGTGTTAACCCATTAAGTACATCAGGAGCAATAAGAGACCTGGGGACACAAGGTGATAGATATCCTGCATGTGACAACCATGTGTCTGTAGTGGTTACAGAAACATACCATATACCCACCTAATCATGAAGGTAAGCACAGCTAGGTCAGTGTAGGTCATCGTGCCTCTCCAGTCATCCATCAGCAGCCTCACAATTGCATACAATGGCCCTTGTGGGATGTACCTTAGCAGACACCTGCATCAACTGGAAAGACCCCACAAATACCCCACCAGGAGGATCTCAGAGCTGTAACAGATGCCATGTGTTGCCTGATTAAACAAACTGCAGCTCCACACAGTGCCATACCACCTGGCTGGAGGTGATCTGTGCCTGATGTATTAAGCCATGACCAAGCTGGAATCAATGGACATCTGGCACCATGTAAAATCTGAATGCTGGTGACCTATGCAGATGACAGGCCTGAACCCCAGCACAGACATAAACAGGACATGCTGTACCGAATGGTCCATAACCCAGAAGCTCACTCCACTCATGACTAAACCCCCAGTACAGGTTATCCAGGGAGTCCCTCATTGACTGTCATCCAGAGGAATCATGATGACTGGATGGGAGATGGTAGGTGTACCCTGGATATCACCTGTATGTCATGGGTAGACAGAGGCACAGCACACTAACCTTGACATATGTCATGGAAAACACCAGTAAATATGTGTGTTGAAGGACAAATACTCCCTGACTAGCATTACAAATGGCCTAGGGCACATGGCCATTGTTTGTCACTGTCCACACAAGTTGTGGAATATATTAACAATGTCGGACAATCCTGTTCTATGTTGTCCATATCTGAACAAAATGCAACATGGTCATATCTGCACAACTGGCCCTCATCCAGTCTGGTGTGCTCACTATAAATATTACAAGCAGTGATAGGACTGAAACCGATGATACTGTCCACCACAGTGAAAGTACTGAACCAGTACACTATACAACAATACACTGTTTGGTCAGTATGAAAGGATGTTGACAACTGTATGCAAACTATCCCATGGCAACTCTGCAGGCACAGCATAATGCCTGTTAGGTTCAGACACAAAGCAGTTGGGCAGTAAGAACACAACCTGACGTCCAACACTCAACTGTACATGTGAAATATAGATGAAGTCCACACACAAACACAAATGTGGTGGACCACAGATCCCAACATATGGAAAGTTCACACTGGGCATGCTTGCACACTTAGATAAATGAGACGTGTCAGTCAAGAAGCCATAGAAACTGTGAACTGGGCATGCTCACACACTTAAGCCATGTCACAGTTCAGCAGTTGCACACACATATCTGGCATTTGTATGTGTTAACACAGGAACCTCCCACAATACAGAAATCTGCCCAATGCACACAGTGAAATTACAACAGAGACATAAGTAAAGTACTGGATCCCACTCATATGCAAACATCTGCCACAGTACACAAGTTGTTCATAGAGATAGGGAAAGCTATGGCAATAAAGACCCACAAACAGTATATGAGCAACAGATACTTGCATCTGACAGGTAAACATATGGCCGTAGAGTGCAATACTAGGCTGTTGTCCCTAGGGAATACAGAAGGCTATCCACAGTGTATTTGGCATCTGCCTCCGCAGTACAGTAGGCCACTGTGCCTCTGCAAAGTTAATGCATATATATGCTGTCCCCCTTACTGATGGATAGTAACAGATGTACATACCTCTTCATAAATAATGATGTCAGCACACTATACATATGTCAGGAGCACAAATGGTACCCAGTAATTTGAATAGCGTGCTCAGCTACTGTGTCTCTCACAAGTGTCATAATATAGTTAGGTAGGGGTTTGAATCCTGCAAGTGCTCAGTGTGTATGTGTGACTGTGGGGGGGGAGTAGTGTGTGTGCAATTCTGTGTGTAAGAGAAATGTCCCTTTTGGCAACTAGTACAACACACCATTTGGATTAAGCACTTGGGCTTCAGACCAGTTGTTTTACATTAGGAAGGTTTGTGGCATGCATTGTGGTGGCAGGACAGGTAGCTTTCATCCTTCTAAGTTGGGAACTGCTGATTGAGAGCCCAGTGTCTGTTATTCTTAAAGTGTATTAGTTCTGGTTTAAGCACTTGGGCTTCAGGCCAGTTATTTTACATTAAGGTTTGTGGTCTGCACTCTTGTGGGAGAAGAGGCTGGACTCTGCCCTTCTGAGCTGGGAATTTCTGGTTAAAGGTTTATAGTGCCTGAATATTTGAACTGTATCTTACTGAAATTGGTACACCTTGTTTGCTGTAGCATAGACTAGATCCAGGCCTGCTGAATCTAGCTTTGTTTATATGCTTGTTGTTTGTTTGCTTGTTATTTCCTGGAATGCTAATTCCACCTAATACGCTTCTCAGCTTCTGTGGATCACTAGTGATATCTGCATTGCTTACTGTACTTATTTCCTTGTTTCACTTGAAAGAAAGTTACTGTTTGTCATTTTGCATTTAAGTTACCTGTAACACATTGCACTTAAGTTACCTGGCACTTGCTCACTAAAGCAATTATATAAGTCAGCACTAAAATTAAAAGCACTACACCCTCACTCCCCACTGGCCCTGGTTTTCAATTATTAAGGAATTCCCAATATTATTCTAGCATGTCCAAAGGTCAGTTGTCAATCTCCTCTCCGGTCCAGCTGGTGAATCTGGGAATCTTGAGCAATGTTACAACTGCCTCATGTACACAGACAACCCTCTCCTCCTCCCAACAAATTCCAACACATGTGAGAGATGCAACCATATAGCCAAACTGGAGGCTAAGCTCTCTCAACTCAGTAATGGCATAACCAGTCAGGAGGAGAAGGAAACCACGCTCACTACAATTCCAGTCTCACATAGACCTACCACGACAGCAAACCAAACACATAGTCACACAAAAACATACTCAGAGGCTCTAAATAAAGATCTGCTGAAGCAGCAGAGACCTCCAAAGCAGAAACCCAAGCAGCCGCAACCCCAAAAAAAAACACGTGCAACACATATCTCACAAAGCCAGTGTGCTGAACAGTCACAGCCCTTAAGACTAAACAACACACCTGATACACTTGTAATAGGTGACTCTATCGTCAGGCACACTGACGTCCCGCTCACCAGGCTGAACAAGGAGAGGGTCACGGTGAGCAGCCTGTCGGGCGCTAGGATCCGCCACATAACACAAGCACTCAGGTCACTCCAAGGCAAGTACAAATATGACTCAGTCATTGTCCATGCTGGTGTGAATGACCTGAGACGTACCTCCCTGGACTACATGAAAAGAGACATAAAGGAGCTCTCTGAGCATGTAGCCCAGGCTGGTATGACCCTGACCTTGAGTAGCATCTTACCCTCACCAAGAATGATGCCACAATATGAAGACAAGATGATCAATTTCAACAATTGGCTTAAGTACTGGTGTCATTCAAAGGGGATCCAATGCCTGTCAGCTTGGGATGATATGCTCGACAAGCCATGATGCTTCGCTAGGGACGGCTTGCACCTGTCACCCTGGGCTTTCGGATATTGGCAAAGGCTCTTGCTACCCCATAGTGCCTTTTTAGGCAAGGCTCAAAAGACAAACCCACCTCCATAGGTATCACAAGGGATAAGAAACTAAGAGTAATGCTACTCAACGCCAGAAGTCTAAACCTCAAGATGCACGCACTCGAAACTCTCCTTAGCATGGAGAACATCGATATCTGTGCAGTAACAGAAACCTGGTTCAGGGCTCCAGAGCAGCCCAGCACTACCAGGTTATACCTCATACCATGCTTTTCAGCCCCAAGACTTGGACCGAACGACAAAAGGAGGGGAGTATCGATATTCATCAAAGATACCCACATCTCCAGGTTGGTGGCAAAGCACGAAGCATCAGAGACTATCCATGTGCAACTAACAGTGGGTAAAACTGCCTTCCAGTTTATAGCCTGCTACAGACCACCCTCCCAAACCCAGGAACCCCACTCGGCCTTCCTGAGAACACTGGAAAATATGAAGGTCTCTCCAAACACCATTATATTGGGCGACTTCAACTACCCAAACATAGACTGGGAGCATTACTCTAGCTCCAACACCCTAGCCCAAAGGTTCCTAGAATTTATAAACTCAAATGCTATGGAACAACTTGTTACCACTCCCACAAGAGGGGAAAACATACTGGACCTGATCATCATCAACATGGGGACTCTATGCTCCAGACCAGAAGTGTATCCCTCACTGGTAAGATCAGACCATAAACTAATCTCACTGGATATTCACATCCCGACCCCACCCCTGCCCAGAAAACCACAGTGAAAAACTTCTCTAAAGCAAATTTCACACTCCTCAAAACTGAGGTGGAATCCTTCAAAGCCCCTGGGCCTGTGGAAAATACGGCCCAGACCGCAGAATCCTTTATAAATGCATTCTATGAACACCTTCAGGAATGCATGGATCATGCGATCCCAAATAAAACCAAGACCCAATCCTCCAAAGGCAGACGCCCTGTCTGGTGGACCCCAGCCATAAGCAAACTATACAATAGAAGGAGGAAGCTACTAAATGATAGAGCAAAATCCCAAAAAGGGAAGGCATCACTGATCAGTATTAGCAAAAACTACAGGCACACATAAAATTGTCTAAGGCCAGCTTCGAGAGAAAAATTGCACAGGACACTAAGGATAATCACAAGGCTTTCTTTAGTTATGTTAGGAACCTGGGTGGTAATTCCCAGATATGCTCAGAATTAGTTCAAAATGACAAAAAATACACCGAACCCACAGACATTGCCAACATCCTAGCTGACAGGTTCAGCGCAAACTTCTCCCCCCCACCAAAAGGGCAAATATCTATCCCAGCAGAGTGCTGCCCCCTGACATCTCAGATGCTGAGGTAAGAGCCGCCCTCTTCAAAGCAAAAAACACAGCATCAATGGGACCAGATGGTGTCCCGGGCTGCGTCCTACATGAACTCCAAGAAGAGCTAAACCCATACATAAAACTACTGTTCAATCTCAGCCTTACTACAGGATATGTGCCCAAAGAGTGGCGTACAGCAACAGTGGTCCCTCTCCATAAAGGTGGTGCCTCAATGGATCCTGGAAACTATCGCCCCATAAGCCTGACTAGCTTGGTCTGCAAAGCTATGGAAAGGATCATCATGGACATCATAAATAAAGATATTGGGGACCTACAAACACTGGATCCTACCCAGTTCGGCTTTGTTAAGGGCAGATCCTGCCTCTTAAACCTGGTTGATTTCTTTGAAACAGTCACCAAGGCCATTGACGAGGGGAAGGTGGTCCACACAGCCTACCTGGACCTCGCAAAAGCCTTCGATACAATACCCCACTAGGGCATTATTGATAAGCTCACCAGCTTAAATATAAACCCTTATGTCACTAGATGGATTGCAAACTGGCTCAAGGACAGAACCCACATGGTTAGAATTGCTGGAGCCATGTCAGACTCCAATCCAGTTACAAGTGGTGTCCCACAAGGCTCAGTCCTGGGACCTTTCTTGTTCGGTATATATTTCTCGGAGGTACAGGCCAACACGGAAGGACTGTGGCTGACCAAGTTCGCAGATGACTGCAAACTGGGTGCCATAATCGACTCTCCAGCCGACACAAGCATCCTCCAAAAGGGCCTCATAGAAACAGACAACTGGTGCCAGAGCCATGGCCTCAAGCTAAATGCCAAAAAGTGTATAGTCATCCCTTTGGCAAAACAAAGTGCCCACAAATTACCACATAGCTGGTAATCCATTAAGTACAGAAGAAGTAATTAGGGACCTGGGGACCCAAGTTGATAGCAATCTCTCATTTGACAACCACGTGGCCAAAGTGGTTAGAAAAACATTTTATATAGCCCACCTAATCATGAAGGGATTCACATCTAGATCAGGGGACATCATCGTGCCTCTTTACTCATCCCTCATCAGGCCCATAATTGAGTACAATGCCCCTTTTGGGATGTACCTTACCAGACACCTGCAGCAACTGGAAAGACCCCAAAAGTACTTCACCAAGAGGATCAAAGGGCTCAAACAGATGCCATATGCTTCCCGGTTAAAGAAACTCCAGCTCTACTCAGTGGCATACCACCTGTTCAGAGGCGATCTGTGCCTGACGATAAAGCCATGTCCAACCCGAATTAATGGACATGCTGCACCTCAGAAAATCTAAATCCCATCGAGCCACGCTTCGAGAGACTTGAACCTCAGCACTGAAATAAATAGGACATGCTGGAGGGACAGATTCATAACCCAGAGGCTCCCTTCACTCTGGAATAAAATCCCAGTCCAGGTTAGGCAGAGTCCCTCATTGACTCTCTTCAAGAGGAATCTTGATGAGTGGATGGGAGATCGTAGGTTTACCCCGGGTATCACTTCTGTGTCACTGTTAGACAGAGGCACAGTATACTAACCTCTAAAAAGGGCATAGCAAAATAAATTTAAAATGGGTGGCGAAAGCCAAACACATTCTGGCTAGACTTATAAATGCCCTAGGGCAGATAGCCTAGTATGAACCTATGAACCTATGAACCACATGCTGCATATTCCACTGTCTAAACACTGATAATGTCAGCACCCTATAAGTACAGCAGGAGAAAGCAAGCCTTCCAGTAATACAAATAGCGCCCTCTGCTACTGCGTCTCTCACAAGTGTCATAACATAGTTAGGTAGGGGTTGATAGCCAGCTCAAATTCAACTCCCACATACAAATAAATATAAAAAAAACCCCATCAAAAACTAGGTATGCTCTACCGACAAAATCATTACCTCACACCTGCCTCCAAAATCACTCTCTCTACTTCCTTTCTTATCCCCTCTCTTCTATATGGAGCTCCACTTCTAACTAATCTACAGTCCACTCTAAAAAAACAACTCTCCTCTTGCTACAACAAAATCGCCAAGTTTGCTACCAGCCATAAGTCCTCCACCCACCACTGTTTCTCCCTTCAAAAACTAAAATGGCTAGAGCTTCCCAATCATCTCACCTACATTCAACTATCTCTTGCCCATAAGCTCATTCTCAACACCTCCCTCTGCCCATCCCTCTCCTCTGCCTTTAAAATGTACCTTCCTAATAGAGTATTAAGGTCAAACAATCAAAATCTATTAGAAGTGCACAAACCAACTCATCCCCCAGGCAAAAACCTTCTATCCTATGGCACTGCTCGCCTCTGGAACTCCCTACCACCATCCATTCGCACCACCCTAACCATTTTATTTTCAAAAGATCTCTTCATTCTTACCTATCTTCCCAGTGGGAATGCTCCTGCTCCCACCCCTCATAACTAACACTAGAACTGCTTCTGCTCCCACCCCTCATAACTAACACTAGAACTGCTTCTTTCTTCATCTTCCTTCATCCCCTGTTTATTCCAGCTATTTTTTCTCTAACAACTACTCTATTATTCCTATGGTTTATGCAATTAATGTATCAGACCTAACCTCTTAAGTTTATGCTTTTTAACATGTAATAATCTTCTTGCACTGCCTTGCAACATGCCTTTGATAAACTGTTTCTCTGCTAGTTCCATCACAACTCTGTATTATTTCTAAATGCTTGTTAACTATTTGAAATTATTTGTTTTGAACATTTTAGAATTGTATAAATTATCAACAATAATCTATTGTACTTAGACTGTTTTGGAGCTTTTCTCCCCAGGACTCCATTGAAAACGGGTTCATCGTGGCCCAATGGACTATCCTGGTAAACCAACTGCAAATAAATAAATAATCCTGCAAGTGCTCAGTGTGTGTGTGTGTGTGTGTATGTGGGGAGGGGGGAGTAGTGTGTGTGCAATTCTATGTGTAAGAGAAATGTCCCTTTTGGCAACTAGTACAACACACCACATGCTGCATATTCCACTCTCTAAACACTGATGATGTCAGCACCCTATAAGTACAGCAGGGGAAAGCAAGCCTCCCAGTAATGCAAATAGCGTGCTCTGCTACTGCGTCTCTCACAAGTGTCATAACACAGTTAAGTAGGGGTTTGTATCCTACAAACGCCATGTGTGTTTTTGTCACACAGTTTGTCCATGTGTGCGGGGTGTTGTTCCCAATATTGCACGACATAGATTATATCAGTAATGTCAATGCACACATGATGTATGTGTGTGCCACATACACATATGTACCTGTGACCTTCAATAGTTCCCATGTCTGAAGCCTGCCTCATGTGAATACATGGAATTTGCACTAGACAACTGTATGACTGTGGTGTTCTGTGCAGGGGCTGCATGTGGTATGTGAATATACAGTGTGAGTTGTATATGGTGTCATCCTACCAGCGAGGGATACACGACTGGTCTGGAGCATATAGTCCACATGTTGATGAACAGGTGCAGCATGTTTTCACCTCTTGTGGGAGTGGTAACAAGTTGTTCCATAGCAATTCAGTGAATGAATGCTAGGAACCTTTCAGCTAGGGTCTTGGAGCTAGAGTAATGCTCACACTCTATGTTTGGGTAGTTGCAGTCCACCCATATAATGGTGTTTGTAGAGACCATCATATTCCCAGTGTTGTCAGGAAGGCCAAGTGGGTTTCCTGGGTATGGGAGGGTGGTGTGCCAGGCTATGAACCTGAAGGCAGTCTAACCCACTGTTAGTTGCACATGGATAGGCTCTGATGCTTTGTGCTGTGCCACCAACCTGGAGGTGTGTGTATCTGTGGTGCCTTTGGATACATCCCCCCTGTTCTGGTTTGGTGCATGTTTAGGGGATGACAAGCATGGTATGAGGTATGACCTGGCAGTGATGGGGTGCACCTGGGGCCTTGTACCAGGAGTCTGTTACTGCATGGATATTGCTGTTCTCCATGCTAAGGACAGTTTCCACTGCATGCATCCTGAGGTTTACACTGCTGGCGTTGAGTAGCATTACTATTAGTGTCCTATCCCATGTGATACCTGTGTAGGTGGCTATGTAATTTGAGCCTTGCATAAAAAGGCACTATGTGTGTAGCAAGAGCCTCTGCCAATATACAACGGCCCATGGGTGACAGGTGCAAGCTGTCCCTAGCAAAGCAACGTGGCTTGTCTAGCATGTAATCCCACGCTGACAGGCATTGGATCCCCTTTGAATGTCACCGAAACATAAGGCAATTGTAGAAATTGATCATCCTGTCTACATATTGTGGCAGCATTCTTGGTGAGGATAAGATGCTGCTCAAGGTCAGGGTCATACCAGCCTGTGCCACATGCTCAGAGAGCCCCTCTATGCCCCCTATCATGTAGTCCAGGGAGTGCCACAGGTCATTCACACTGGCACGGACAATGACTGAGTCATATTTGTACATGCCTTGGAGTGACCTGTATGCTTGTGTTATGTGGTGGATCATAGTGCCCGACGGGCATCTCACCGTGACCTTCTCCTTGTTCAGCCTGGTGAGCAGGACCTCACTGCAGGCCTTGTCATTCAGAGTGACTAAGGCACTTTTAAGCAGTTGTAGGTGGGTTAGCGCTGGTTTGCGCTGAGTCACGATGCGACTGACGCTAGCTTAAGCCACACATGCTTAGCTAAGCGCACAGAAGCGCACACCCGCTACTACTGCTTAAAAGTGCTTACTCACAAGACACCGCCTAATTTCTTTGAAAGAAAAGAAAATGTGGAGATAGGAAAGTGGTGAAAAAGGGGGCGCAAAGAGGGTAGGACAGTAGGAAAACAAGCTCAGTGTTAAATAAATTTGTTAAAGTCAGACTGTAAAATTCATCTGGCATTAAAAAATAATGGCAGTCAATAACAAATAGTAATGCAGGAAAGCTCAAGCATCTAAAACTCTAATACTCTAATGTACATTAGGAGGCAAAAAACCATACACAAACTTGTACAGAATTTTGACTGCTTTATTGGTGTAACATACGACATTTTATACAGTTTATTATCAGCTTTTGCCCACCTCACTGACGTGGTCAGTGACAGGGTCTTTACATCATAGTAACTTATGAAAAAGTGCTGAGATGGTGTTTTTCAAAAATCTTTTTCCCATGAGAATGTTACAGCCTTGCAAGCACCTGGTCAGTCACAATGTCTTTCCGAGGACGTAGCCAATTCAAGGCTCTTAGATTAGTTCGAATACAATGGGTGCATGTCTTCTTTAATGCTTTTCTTTGTTCCTTCTCTTGCTTACCAGCTGGACACTATCTCTGATAGTGCGCACAAGGCTATTCTTCTGGTGGAAGCAGGAAAAGATATACATGCAGACAGATTCATTATTTTCTAACTTTGCAAAATAATCTTTACTGACAGACATGAGCCAGGCTGTGCTTGAACACTGCCAAGGCCAAATTTCTGATTACACTGCAGCTTATGCTTCAAGCAATAATATGCGAGTTTATTTCTACTATTATTCTAGTAGAACAGAATTAAATGCATTACATTTCATGCTATTTTTCAACCTTTGTTCCCCATATAGATTTGAGCACCTTTATTCCTGTCTAAAGCACACATTTCTATATATCTGACCACACAACTTATATATATCTGAATGTTTGAATACACATTTTCCTAAGCAGTATATATGTAAATATATATTTTTCTAAGCAGCATGTATGTAAATATATATTTTCTAGGCAGCACATATGTGAATATATATATTTTTCTAACATTCTCCGTCCTGTTAATGCATTTCATTCTATTTGAAACATAAACAGTATCATTTCATTTCTTAGCCTTTTCCTTTCAAGGGCTTTCAGCTAAGTAAGTCATTTGTTTTATATTTCAGATAGGCTTTCACTTGGTATCAACAAATTCAATTCCATGTCTTGGTACATAGTTTCAGTTACTGATATGTCAACTAAGTCTTTAACTAATTTTTTCACACAGGGTATGCCGCAGCAGACACATGCTCCAATTATGAGCAGTACTACACAAATTGCTATCAGAATATTCATAAGGACCGACCCCCCCCCCAAATAGATTCTGGAAAAAGTTCGTCAGTGGGTTTGGGCCTGGTTCTGCCATTGCTGACACCTGCTGTATTACCTCCAGGTGATCATTGATTTCATGTTGGTTGTCTGGAATGTACGCACAGCATTCTTCTTTGATAAGCAAGACGCACCACCTCTACCGCTAGGGTGAAGTCGAGAGCCATTCGGTTCTGTAATACAACTGTTCTCATTGCATTCATTTCATCAGTCACAAGTTCAAGAGCGGAAAAGTCGCATTGCTCATTACTGAGGAGTTTTGACAATTTCCTCAGTTCCCAAATCGATTTGACTGCTCCGTAGGCTGGGAATATCCCAGCCCAGGATATAACACTGTCACTCAAGTCCATATGGGTCAACTTTTCTTTGTCCTTCACAGCCGAATGATCCTTCCAGCTTGCTTCAATCTTACCCACTGGATTAGCAGGTTTTTTGACTGTGTTCTCGGCTTGCTGAGCTACATTTCTCACATTACGTATTTTACCCAGGGGCAATTCTGCAGTATGTCTTATGGCTGGAACCAGATAACCCAAAAAACAACTGCTGGACCAATTCTCAGGTAACCATTTATAGGCCTTTTTCCCACAAACAAAATAACAGTTTTCTACTTTTGTACTGATGCGGGTTAACCCTGAATGAAACATTTTCTTATCTATAACAGATAATTGTCTATATATTTCAGGAGTTTTTTGCACATCTCTCAATGTTGTTTTCATCAAGCTTAAATACGAACCATAGTTCGTGCTACAACTAGTACCTTGGTCTACAGGTTTTATATAACATTTGTAAGACACAGTTATGTTACAGTTACTCCAACCAACCTGGAGTGTATCATTTTTAACAAAACAAACAATTCCTTTCTGAGTAACGGGTAAATATAAGGCCACTTTGTCTTGTGATCTCACAGTACCTGTATCAAATAATAGGTTTTCCCAAGTTTCATTTATCCCCAAGGGGACAGCAGACATTAAAAGTCCTCCATATGCTGTGGGTATTGCAGTACAAACCCAGCAATTTGAAACGTTCATAGTCTCTACATAGACTCGTTTCATAGCCAGGTATGTGTTGAAGTTCGGTGCCAGTCTATAGCCAGTCCTTCATCACGTTTTATCAGTTTCACTTCTGTAGTTATATGCAAGAAAAACCATAACAACAAAAAGGTCACTATAAACATAGTTAATAAGTGTATGATCAGTAGGCCAGTGAACCAATGTCTTTGGGGTTGTTTCGTATTTTTATTCACTCTGCCTCTGGCCATCCTGTTTCTGTGGTATGTCAGTTAAAAAACGGTTATCCAAATTAAATTCTTTGAGTGGTTTACAATGCGTCAAATGAACCCAAGATGATCTCTCAGCAATTTTTACTGCAGTAGGTGTTGCCAATAGTACCTGGTATGGACCTTCCCACTTTGGGCTCGCCCAGTTCTTTCTTTTGATGACTTTCAGCCAGATCCAGGACCCGGGTCAGCACGGCCTCTGGTTTTGCTTCTTGTTTATCTGAAAAGAGTTCAACTGCAAAACAGTCTTATTTGTTAACAATTTCTTCATATAACTAGCTAATGAGCCATCGGCCTCCAGCTCTGCAGGCATGAGGGCCTTCCATTGTGGCACACAATATGCTCTTCCAAACACTACCTCAAAAGGGGTCAAGCCCTTTACATTTGGAACAGTTCTCATGCTCAGCAGTGCTAAAGGCAGACAGCAAATCCAAGTCTTTTGAGTCTCACTCATTAATTTTCTCAACTTGTTTTTCAAAATTCCATTGTACTCTCCACCAGTCCTGCTGACTGAGGGTGATAAGCACAATGGTTTTTCAAAGAAATCCCAAAAATCTCCCAAGCTGGTGTATTGTCTGGTTTACTTAAATGTGTTCCATTGTCACTATAAATTCTTTCCGTATGCCAAATCTAGGAATGATTTCTTTCACTAAGGCTTTTGCTACTGTTGCTGCATCCGGATTCCTGGTTGGAAAAGCTTCTACCCATTTTGAAAACATATCTATGATCACTAAACAGTATTTTTTCCCTTCACATTTATTCAGTTCTATGAAATCCATACAAATAGTATGGAACGGATAGGTGGTATTGGAAAGCTCCCTCGCTTTGGTTTAAATGCTCCCTGTGCATGATGTTTGCTACAAATATGACATGTTGCACAAAATTTTTGTGTATAATTCAGAATCCATGTTTGGAATGTTTTGTTAACTAACTGTACTATCCCCCTGTTGAGACATGGCTCTGCCCATGACTCAACAAAGCTGCATATCTAAATAAATTAGATGGCAATATTGTTTTTTCTCTTTGGAGATGTACAGTCCCTCTTCAAGGATTGCTCCTCGCTTTATCCACTTCTGCTTTTCTGCTTTTGTAGCTAATGTCTGCATTGTTTTTAACATTTCTAAATCTAGAGTCTCAGAAGGTTGTAGTTCTTCATTTAAAAACACAGTTTCTAGGTCTGAGGCAGCTTGCTTTGCAGCTGCATCAGCCCGAGCATTCCCTTTGAAATTCTATCTTGTTGTTTGGTATGGGCTGCACATTTACAGATAGCTATTCTAGTGGGTAACTGAATAGAATCTAATAGGTTCAAAATCAATTGTGCATGATTAATCGGTTTGCCAGTAGATGTTATCATTCCCCTGTTTTTCCACTGTTGTGCAAAGACATGCACTGTAGAGAAAGCATACTGACTGTCAGTATATATGTTAACACATTTGTCTTTCGCTAGAGTGCAAGCACGTGTCAAAGCTTATCAATTCTGCTGCTTGAGCTGACAGGTTATGTTGCAGGGTTGTGCTTCTATGATTTCGCTATCAGTCACTACTGCATAACCCACTAGGTTCTTTCCTGTAGGACCTCGCCTACAGGACCCATCCACAAAAATGTCACCTCTGCCGGCTAAAGGTACATCAGTAAGATCTTGTCTGGGTGTGGTTATTTGTTCCATTTCCTGTAGGCAACTGTGTGGTGTGCCATCTACAGGAATCGGAAGTAATGTCGATGGATTTAATGTCGCATCGCTCAATTGTCATATGGGGTTGACTCAATAGTATGGTCATACAAGAAAGATGTCTGGCAGGGGATAAAATGCTATTTTTCTTGCAGTAAAATTATCGCAACTGCATGAGGTACTCTCAACGTGAGAGGATGAAACAATACCACTGAGGCCAAGCTTGCACTGCCATAGCTGCTGCGACAACTGCTTGTACACAGGGTGGTAATGATCGTACCACCGGATCTAACTGTGATGAATAGTAAGCTATGGGGCGTTGCTTGCCGCCATGTTGTTGCGCCAGTACTGACGCCATATATCCCTGCCTACAATCTACAGTCTGAAAAATCTCTTATGGTAATTCGAAGCCCTAAAACTAACGATGAGACTATCAGTTGTTTTAGTCTGCAAAAGGCTGCTTCTGCTTCCGTGTCCAATGTAGTTTTGTGCTGCCATTGGTGTTTTAAATATTAAATCAGCCAATGGAGCCGCTTCTAAAGATAATTCGCATCCAACTTCGACAAAATTATCGCTCCCAAAAAGGACATCATTTCCTTTTTGGTAGTTGGTCTAGGTGCTTGTAAGATTGCTGTTTTCCTATCTTCATCTAATGTTCTACCTTCTTTGGATATCACATATCCCAGGTATTTAACCTGTTCTTTCCAAAGTTGCAATTTATGTTTATTCACTTTATGCCCTTGCTCAGCTAAGAATTTCAACAATGCTATTGTGTCTTCCCTACATTGCTGCTGGGTAGGAGCTGCAAGCAAGATGTCATCTACATAAAGTAGTACTTGGCTGCCCCCTGGTGGAGAAAACCCCGCCAGGTTGCTAGCCATCTCTTGTGCGAATATTGTTGGACTTTCACTATATCCCTGTGGTAGTCGGGTACGATACCTTTGCCCTGAAATGTGAATGCAAACCAATGCTGGCTGTCAGGGTGGATAGGTATTGAAAAACGCATTGCTAATATCTACCACGGTGAAATATTTTTGTTGCGGCTTCAAATCATTTAACAAGGTATGGGTCTGGCACCGTAGGTGCCCTTGGTATTACCGCATCATTTACAGCCTGTAAATCTTGTACCATCCGCCATTCCCGCTTGCTTTTTTAACAGGAAATAGAGGAGTATTACATGGTGAATCTAAGGATTCTACCAGTATCCCTTTCTTAAGTAATGCCATTATGATAGGTTTGATTCCTTGTTCTGCATCCTTGCTCAAAGGATATTGTCTTTTCCTTGGTCTAAAGGCCGATTTTGGTGTAATAACTACTGGCCCTGCTGTTCGAATAAGTCCTACATCTGATTTCCTGTTGACCAAAGAACATTTGGTATTTTACTCAAAGCTTTTTCTTCTTCTTCTATCAAGAACGCCAGTCAGCTGTCTTCACTCTGTTGTAAGTGTACAGCTGGGCGTGCTTTATGCTAACCAATTTAGTTTTTGTTTCTGTATTCCTAAGTCCGATAACTCTAAGTCAGTTAGTTTCTCCCATTTTGTCACTTTGTCACCCAAGTCTACCCACCTAACATTCCTGTTTTTGGTTAGGCTAACATGTGGTAGTTTATTGGATTTGTACAATTCCAAGAACTCCTGAGGTAATGAACAACTCACTACACTATTGCCCTCAGTGTCCCAGTATAAAGTCCGTAGTATTAGTCTATTTGGATTCCTGAACAATTTTTGTTCATATTCTTTATCAGGTCCTGATGTGCTACAATAGTATAGGGTACAATGTAACAAATGTTGCTGATCAACATCGAGGGAAGCACCTTGCTGGTGGCTACATTCATCAGTTCCTTGGTCACTGCCCCTGGACCGTTGTAACCAGATCCTGGCTGTACCAATAATAGGCCTCACCCTCCGATCGTACAAAAGTATCAGTTTGTCTCTGTGCCTCCATACCGCTTATGGTAGGGACTACTGCTATGCCAAAAGTTGCATAAGATCTCTTCCTAATAAGTTCATGGGGCATTTGGCAGAAAGTACTATTTTACTTCTCTGGGTTATACCCAGATGGGGTCAGTTATTGCTATATCATGGGAAAGTGGTTCCCTGTACAGCTGTCCATTTGCTGCTTTCACTAATATGTAATCGGGTGACTCAGAATGTTCCGTAACTTTGAAGGATGTATCAAAGTTCGTGATGCTCCTGAGTCACACAAAATTTGACTTCTCTCCTTCCACCAGAAGTGTAACTTCCGTTTAGTGTCTGCTAAATAGAGCTCTAAGCTCAGTAGTGCCAAGTCCAAAACTTCACTTTCCCCAACTTCTACATCCGTTGCATGTCATTTGTTTCTTCTAAGGTATTTACATTATTCCCCTGCTCATTAGTCTCTCCTAATGACTGCCGAGCAGTATAACTGCCATCTAGTCAATCCTCATCATCCTTATCCTTTTTTTCCACAGGTGCCTTGCTCCTGCAATCCCTTGCCAAATGTCCCTTCTTACCGCAATTGAAGCACTCACCTCTTTTTTTCCTGTCCTCATAAAGTTCTGAGTTTCTGTCAGAACGTTTGTTACCCTGAGTATTTCGCTTACCCTTTTTGGCTGTTTGTACTACGAAAACTTCCGCACCGTCTTCAGCTGTGAAGACCTGCGTTTTCTTTTTCTTTTTACTGTTAAAATGTTTTTCGGCATGTCTAGCATACTCTAACAAGGCCTGAAGCCTACTCGTTCGGTGATCTATCATATGCTTCATGACGAAGCTGTTGATAGGGGCAATACAACCTTTTAAAAATGCATTCTTCAACTGCTGTTCATATGAGCTGTCATTCTTTTGATTTTCAGGAATAGTCATGCCACTATGGTTATTAAAACATTCTAGTAATCTACCATAGTATGCGTCTACTGTTTCATTATCTTGTTGTACGCATTGGTTAATACAAGTCCAGTCTGCCCTAGGTTTCCATTTTTCAGTAATGCGGTCTGTAAGACCCTTCAATCTAGCATCTAGTTCTGCGTCACTATGTGGGAGTGGCCTGAGTTGCGCGCCACGGGCATTCCAGCCGCCACAAATCATGTGCCAGTCCGGCCCTAAAATTTGTCTAACTACTTTTTCTACCTCTTCCCATTTAGGTGGTAACTCAATCTCATGCCCTGTAAATCTTGTAAAAATTTCTCAAAGTTAATTTTTGGATGGGGAATTCTTCCGTAGCTTTCCCGGATGTCTTCCGTGTCCACGGTCTATACACTAAGAGAGTTGAGGCCTGGCCCTCCTGTCCTGCCTGTGGGTTTGGTACTTCAATTAATGGACAGATTTCACTCTCATCTAATGAATTTCCACTTGGTTGAACATCTATAAATGTTTGACGTGTTCGGGATCTAGTTCCGATAGGTTCTCTTACAAATGGCTGTCTTAATACCCCTGTTGTCTCCGGATAACGTGGGGGTCCAGCCCGCCCCGCTTCATATTCTAAGTAAGGCATCGGAGGAGGTGGTAGGAGGGACCGATGCTACTATTGTATTATTATCCTCTTTGTCTAAAAATAATGCCTTTGCATTTTTATTTTTCTGTTCCTTCGTTCACTTCCTCAATCCACCTATGTGCTTGAGGAACGCCAACTGTTGTTGTTTTTTGCCTGACCTTCAAGGCCAGATTTTAACTGTTTCAAAAGTTTTACTAATGATATTTTATCTAATTTACCATCGAAGTCATACTTATTAACCCATTTTGAAAAATATCTCACATTATCTGCTCTTTGCAATTGCATATACTTTGCATCTTCTGTTAGGGGTCACGTGACCCTTTAGTGCATTCATTTCCCATGTCTCTGAAAGAAAAAAAAGAACTGTTACGTAACCCTTTCTCTTGTACCACGTGGTATCTTATTCCGTATTCACAGTAGTGTCTAGAATGACTGTTTTACTTTGCTTTGTTTACTTCCTGATCTATGACTCAAGATACAATACTTGACTACCTCTCCTGCTATCACAAACCTTAGCAATAGCACAGTGTAACCTGGTCCCTGATCTAAAACAAAAACAAAGAGAGGAATTCTGCTTACCGAGCCTCCCGCTTACTGTTCGGATACTTTTTAGGATCCAGTTTTCCGCCGCCACAGATCAGACAAGTGGACAGCCTCTTTAGATACATAATTCAGTCGGAGGTCTTTCCTTCTTCAAGCAGATTTGATGCCACCTATATATTCTGACCTGCAGCTTACCAAGGAATTCGCACGATTAGGACCAAAATGTTAAATAAATTTGTTAAAGTCAGACTGCAAAATTCATCTGGCATTAAAAAATAATGGCAGTCAATAACAAACAGTAATGCAGGAAAGCTCAAGCATCTAAAACTCTAATACTCTAATGTACATTAGGAGGCAAAAAACCATACACAAACTTGTACAGAATTTTGACTGCTTTATTGGTGTAACATACGACATTTTATACAGTTTATTATCAGCTTTTGCTCCACCTCACTGACGTGGTCAGTGACAGGGTCTTTACATCATAGTAACTTATGAAAAAGTGCTGAGATGGTGTTTTTCAAAAATCTTTTTCCCATGAGAATGTTACAGCCTTGCAAGCACCTGGTCAGTCACAATGTCCTTCCGAGGACGTAGCCAATTCAAGGCTCTTAGATTAGTTCGAATACAATGGGTGCATGTCTTCTTTAATGCTTCCTTTGTTCCTTCTCTTGCTTACCAGCTGGACACTATCTCTGATAGTGCGCACAAGGCTATTCTTCTGGTGGAAGCAGGAAAAGATACACATGCAGACAGATTCATTATTTTCTAACTTTGCAAAATAATCTTTACTGACAGACATGAGCCAGGCTGTGCTTGAACACTGCCAAGGCCAAATTTCTGATTACACTGCAGCTTATGCTTCAAGCAATAATATGCGAGTTTATTTCTACTATTATTCTAGTAGAACAGAATTAAATGCATTACATTTCATGCTATTTTTCAACCTTTGTTCCCTATATAGATTTGAGCACCTTTATTCCTGTCTAAAGCACACATTTCTCTATATATCTGACCACACAACTTATATATATCTGAATGTTTGAATACACATTTTCCTAAGCAGTATATATGTAAATATATATTTTTCTAAGCAGCATGTATGTAAATATATATTTTCTAGGCAGCACATATGTGAATATATATATTTTTCTAACACTCGGGATTTGCAGGAGGGATGTAGGAAAGGCCCATAGCTGCCCATTTCTTTATCAGCAACAGCTGTGCATATGTTTGTAATTTGGTGTGAAATTTGAAACCTTCCACCCCTGAGAGAGGGGTGAGGACAACGATATTTCTTGTACAGCCAATTGTAATTGCCACTTTACATGTCCAGCAGACATGTGTGTGAAATGGGCAGCTATGTATGGGGTGTAATTTTTTTATGGGAACAGAGTGCCCTTTTTTTTTCAGGTGAGAGTGGAATGTCAGGTACAGGAAGTAGGTATAGATGGGGAGGTAGGTAGGGGAGGTTAACAGACAAGACAAACAAGACACATACAGGGGTGGTGTATGACACATGTGGGGGGGATACACAATTGACGGGGACGGATGTTTGGATATCTCGAGCCCATGAGCCCACAGATGGCAACAGTGGAACTGAGATCCCCACCCATGGGCAGTTGTGCCACTGTGCCTTCACTGCCCAGGATGGGGCTGTGCTGGGGGCTGTGTAGGATGGGCAGCAGGCACACCCGTGAGTTGTGCCACCCGGGCCTCAAGCTGGTGTAGGGGTCCAAGCACAGCATGCCTGATCTCCCTACACACCACAGTCCGGACACTATGGAGGGTGAGGGGATGTTCTCCACTGGCCATGCTTGCAGAGGGGGGACGAGCCCCATCCCCTGTAGTGCTTCCACCTGCAGGTGGCACAGGGCCACCGGAGGAGGGTCCGGCCTGGGCACTACTGCCAGGTGCACTCGCCAGCTGAGGTGGGAGAGGTGGGTCCGCTGGAACCCGCCTTCCCTGTCGTCCTATGTTTTGCATTATTTTATGACAGTTTGAGTTAGTAACGTACAATACCATTCACAATTAGTTGTAACAGCATACATTAGTATTCCCATTAACCAAACACCCATAAATTCAAGTCATTGAACAGCAAGCATAACACATGCATAATTTGAACAACAATACACAATCCAACAACATGCAGGGTTGATTGATGGCAACAGGCCATCAGGTTTGGATGTATGAACAGGGCACATGCATCAACGTACATGCAAATATGTATGAACCAACAGGACAAATGTCCAGGGGAGTTAATTGTGAATACACATACCCATTTCATGTGGAATGGATTATTTGTGGTTATAGGGTAGGGTGAAGAAATATTTCATTAACAACTTCAAATACCTATACATATGCTGTACATTTCTACTAGCTGCAGATATATACACACTACAAGTCTGACTACAGTTTCCTATGTGTAAACTTATGCATGTTTGTGATGGGAATGTTACTGCTACATTAATATACATTGCATTTTTATTCATACACATTCATATCTGGCTCTGTTCAGCTACAGCATCCTGCTACATTTGCTTTATATGGCTCTAGACAATGGTGGATGTTTGGTATTTCATACAACCATACTATCTGCATATTGCAAATGTACAGCAACATATCCAAATTGTGGGACACACATTCCAGCTTCAGTACTTTATTCCACACATTTCACTGTTTGGTTGTGCCTGTCACATTCATTTCATTCTGTACTGACTGCAGTATACTTTATTCAGGAGTTATTACAACTGTATTGGTGGATTCATACCTCTTTCTCACACTCTCACTTGTTTTATTTTTACAATTCAGGATGGTACTTAATTCTAGGCTTTATTGACATGTTTTACTTGGTTACAACAATCCTTTCCAACAGTCTCACTTGTGTCATGTTTCATATTTTAAACGGGGATATATTTCACACATGTGTTTTACTCAGCTTGTGTAGCTGTAATTTACAGCCTGCTGCAGGTTATGTACTATTACATTACAGGTGGAACATCTTTATTTCAGACTTGTTTCAATTTTATTTTTGGATTACAGGCTGCATCACACTTATGTAATCACACAGTACTAGCAGAATCTCTCTTACACTGTTACTTGCACTTTTTATTAATAAGTGCCTACACTGCACTCTTTTGCAAGCTGTCATACTTATATTTTTTAACAGTTACAGGGAGAGAATTACTAACTTGCCTGATGGCGCAACCGCACAACCCTATCGGCATAGGCTCGATGATTCATGGAACGGACACCTGCAGCTGTAATATAAATGAAGTAATATTGGAATACACATCTCCATAATATCAGCTAGGTTAATTTCTTACATAAATAATTACATGTAACTTACTCAGTAGTGGGGCGTTGGGCATTTGCCGGGCCTCCTGGATCCAATGGTTCAGTTGGTCCTGCTTCCGTCTCTTCAGGTCTGCATGGTGGTGACGGACCTGTTCACCAGTCCTTGGTATTCCTGTGGCACTGGTGAGATCATGTGCCAACCGGTCCCATGCCTCAGCCTTGTATGCTCCCCACAGGACCTGGCCCTGCATGAGTTGGGCCTCATGATCATGGACGAGGAGCCAAACCATATATTTGGACTCCTCAACACCCCAACTCTGTGCTCGGAAGCAACTACCCTCTCCTACACCTGCCATCCTGACTGCAAATCGATTCCACAATTAGTTATGCTGTGTATTCCCACCTATGGGGCCTATATATGCCGTTATTCCCACACTTATCTGTGATTGGTCATTTTGGAAATGTATCAGCTTCACAAAACCTGCTTTGTCATGCTTCTCTTTCCATTCATTCCTATATATATGCTAATACTGCATTTCTAAGTGCAACTGTCATGGCTTAGTGGTTCAGTACTTTGACTATGGTGCATGGTATCTTGAGTTCGAGCCTGGCCATTGCTTTGTTTTTTTTATGACTGTCTACACAAGCTATGAGGTGTGTCTCTGTAAGGGCAGTTTTGATACAGCTTGCTCAACGTTGCCCGCCGGTTATCTTGTTGGCGCGGTGCGCAGCTCCGCGCAAACGGGTTAAGCTGGTTTACGCGTCATTTCACTGTCAGCACACATATTACGCTCAACTCAGCTACGGGCACACAGTTTCAGCGTGTTACAACACTGCTCAACCCCGGGCACTCATTTTACACCTGTTAAACCACTGCTCACCTACGGGCAGATATACTCAGCTTGTTAGAGCGTAGCTCAGCTATAGGCACTTCTGACATTTTATTTTTTTTTATTATCTCACATTTCTTCAAAATACATGGCCCATTTCATTACATTTTGCATAAAATATAATTTTATATATGTACATATATGTCAGGGAATTGTTTTGTGCTTATTTCACTAGAAATAAAAATTGATGTTGTGGGGGCTCGAACTGTGACTGCCTCATCTTCAGCCGACGTCTCTACCGCTACGCTATTGCTTCTTGGCTTACTTTGCATATTTAGATCTTATATGCTTTTCCACTGACTGCTAACTGTGGTTAAGCGATGGTCACGCCTGCGCAAACGAGCGCAATTACAGGCAAACATCTTTAGAACTTATAAAAAATATATAACATGTTCATTCTTACTTTTTATGTTTATAGTCTGTGGGGCATGTGTTGTGTTGTGTTTGTTGACATTTACGCGGACTCTCTCATGGGGGTTTATTTTCGGGACTGTTCCTCTTCTAGGGGCATGTCCGTTTGCAGGACTCGCCCTGCAGACACGCCCCCTACTTTCTTACATGGACCGTGTTAGCCTTGGGTGTGAGTCAGCATGCCCTCATGAATATGCATGGCATGCTGACGTCACACCGTTTAACTGCAGCCTCCGTGTAAGACTTGTAACTCTTACACGGAGGCTTCATGAATCCTTAATGTATGGCATTATTGTTTTGTATTTGTTTTTGTTTCTAACGGTGCACCACAGTAAATATTGCCAAAATCAGGGACAGGAGAAAAATGGGGGGAGCGGCAGTAAGTTGTACTCTTTTTTTTTTTTTTTTTAATTAACATCTGAGAAGGCAATTGGTTGTCTGAAGATGAAATTGGTTTGTGTGTATGTGTGTGTGTTTCTATGCATGTGTGTGAGTGTCTGTATTTCTGAATGTGTATGCTTCTAATTGCATGTTTGTATGTCTGTCGGTGTTTCTGAATGTGTGTGTATATGTGTGTAGACATTAAATATTTACATATTTACCAAACTTATTTTTTGGATGTAAAGTACTTCCTCCAATAACTATTTAACATCCAAAATATTTAAAGATATATATATATATATATATATATATATATATATATATATATATATATACAAATACAAACTAAATTTAACAATTAGCCCATTCTGAAAGCACAATAATGACCTCTAGGGTGAGTGTTATTGTGCAAAATCGTGCCCTTCCAGGTGTGTAAAGGTCCTCCTTCTATGGCATAAAGCTTTGGAACACCTCTGGGCATACATTATTTACACAATAACACACACCTTGTCGGGCATAACTGCCTGCCCACCAGCAGACAATTGTAAGATTGAAATGTCTATTTGGTACATTGCGCAGATAACATTTTAACTATGCTCTTGACATAACAACAGCATTTATCTTCAGTCTTGCTGCATCAACTGCTTGTCTACACCCTTGAAACTTTCATCATTACTGATAATTTCCTCAAAAACCCACCTTATTTATGCTGCTTAGTGGCAACTAAATTAAAAGTTTACTCATTGCAAGGACAAAATATAGACAATGAAACTAGCAAAAAACCCTGTCCCACCTAAAATAGAATAGTGTTGATCAGCCAAAGGAACTTTTAGCAAGTGCCAAAGCTGCAAAAATAATTCTCTGAAGCCTCACTGGTGGCATAGAGGGACAAAATGTTAACTATGATCCAGGTGACCTGAGTTAAATTAGCAGCTGACATGCTTGGTGATACAAGCAGGAGAGAATGACCATGAAGTCAAGAGAATGCAATGGTGGGCAGATTGCTCATAGCCTTGATAGAGGCCAGGCCTTGAAAATTGGACATAGTCCTTTTCAGGGGTACTTTCCCACTTCTTTGAGTTGGTGAGACCGTGGAGTTGATGTGTATATATATATATATATATATATATATAAGTCTGGAAGTATGAGGGGGTATAAGGGGCAATGGACTTACCCCCACCAAAAATACTTAAAAAGTGCTTTTTTGGCAGTTTTTTTTCAGGGAATGCAGTTCAGAGATTCTGATCCTCAGCAGGTTTAACTTTGTCCACTCATAGTGGAAGTGCATAAAGGATGTATGCCAATGTATGGAGATTTTGCACCTTTGTTATACCATGGATGTTTGGTTGGAAAGGCATGAGTGCATATGTGTGTGTGTGTGTGTGTGTGTGTGTGTGTGTGTGTGTGTGTGTGTGTGTGTGTGTGTGTGTGTGTGTGTGTGTGTGTGTGTGTGTCTGTATGTGAGTGTGAGTTAGGGGGACAGTGAGTTTAAATAAGTTTTTCCTTTTCCCCATTGTCATGCAATCTTTGAGTTACTATATAATATGTAGTACATATTGGGTTGCAGGGGTATGTGGGTTATTTGTATTATTTATTGTAAGTCGTCTGTCAATGAAATGTCCATGTGATTGTGCTTGATTTGATTAGTTTTGATGGAAAATGTCTTGCCAATGTTACAAACTTGATTTTATCTCAGTGAAATATCTAGTTCTATTAGGCTCACACATTTCCACACACACACACACACACACACACACACACACACACAAACACACACACACACACACACACATACAGATACACATGTTGAAATATTTTTATAATATCAGAATAGATAATTATTTTTTGATGAATGGCAAAGCCATGAGTTCAAGAACTACAAGACATTTTTGTAACATATGATCTAGATCTCACATATATTAATTTATCTGTATTTTATTGATTTTGTTATCCATATGCTTTTTCCCTCCACATCTCTCAGCCATCAAGTTTTTCAGTTGGAACTGATGGCTGGCAGATGTCAGTGACACAATAGGTAACACACTCACCATTGGTGAAAAAGGTTGTGGGTTCTATTCCCACACCAGATAGATTGATTGCTAACACTACATTACAGCATAAAGGGGGTACTGCGATCCTGAGTGTATTGGCCTTTGGATGAGATGTTAAACTGAGGCCCCATCTGCTTGAGTTGTTGGTAACTCATGTGAATGTAAGGGAACCCACAGCACCTATTGAAAAGAGTAGTGGAGGTTACCCTGGTTAAATTCCCTGTAATAGTATAAATACCACCTCACGTCTCACCTGAAAAGAGGCTACTAGCCTTGTGAGACTAGCCCAGTTAACAAAGGGTAAATAAAATAAATTAATTCTGCAGTGATGATCGACTAATGAGAATACTGTCACAAGGAGGGGTAATTTAAGCAGTTTTGAGGATTGCTTGTGTCCTCACCAACATCCTGACAATTAAAACATTACTTTTTTAGCATAACCCCTCCCTTAGGAAGAGTAACATGCAACCCAGATCAACAGAGGGGGACATAATGCCTTCTGCTAAGCACCTGCATGCTCTTCTTTAGTTGTTCAATGAAGACTACCACCAATAGATGAAGTTTGGCACCACAGACACCCACCCATGTCACAATTCAAACTCCTTCACCTGGGAAAATACTCAACCCTTTAACAAGTTGTGTTCTCTATACCAAAATGAACATGCCAATCGACCCTGCCATCTCCATCAAGCACACAATCCGCTAATCAGACTCAGGTTGTCTGGGCTGTTGTCATGGATTTATCCTGTTATGCCACCAGATCTGATTAAGTTGTCTGTTTTAGGTAGGTTCTCTTCATTTCTTTGAATGAATTGACTTATAAGTGGTTTTCTACTCCAGTTCTATGTTGACTTTTAATATATTTTTAAAATAGCAGCTGACATGCTTGGTGATACAAGCAGGAGAGAATGACCATGAAGTCAAGAGAATGCAATGGTAAGTTTGTGGCTTTATTTTAGTAGCACATTGATGAAAACATTAAGGTTTGTCAGCTTTGTAATTCAGATTTTTTTTCTAGTATACATCTATTTAGTTTAGTTAAGAAATATCACATTACTTTTGTCAGAAATGCAATTTCCCCAATCAGCTAACTGCAATTCTGTTTTTATTTTATTTTTTATTTAAAATGTTAGTTAAAGGGTGGCCATGGTGGTGCAGCGGTTAGTGTTGCTGCCTCACAGTAAGAAGTCCTCCAGTTCGTTTCTTGGCTGGGTGCCTTCTGTGTGGAGTCTGCATGTCCTCCCTGTGGTTACAACAGTTTCCTCTGGGTGCTCTGGTTTCATCCCAAAGACATGCAGTAGGTGGACTGGACACTCTAAATTGGCCCTAGGTGTGAGTATGTGTGTGCCTTCTGTGGAAGGTTGGGTGCCGGGCTGGCAATTCAACACCATAAAACTCCACTGCCAATCATGAGTGGACAGATGATCCACTGTAATGACCCCTAACTGGGAAAAGTCGAAAGAAGACGAAGATTTAAAATGTTAGTTAAAAACATGGTCAAATTCTGTTTTATATGTTTGATTTAGCTGTGTTAATTGTGTTTTCAATGTTTACTATTTACTTTTAGTACATGCAGTGTGTGTTGTTTCATTTTTTTAACATAATCAGGGCTGAAATGGGTTTTAGAAAAGGGTATCTGAAGAACGTGTAACATTACCCTATTGGTAGATGAACATTGAACATAAGAAGGGCTTTCCCCCAAAAAGGCCACTTAAAAACTGTTTTTTCAGACTTTTTTACTACAAATGCAGTTCAGGGATTACGATCTTCAGTGCTCAGTGTAGTCACTTCTGTCCACTCCTAGTAGAAGCTCTGTGTAATGCTAAGATTTGAATAACTGTAATAATGGAATGCATAGGATTTACAAAAACAAAACTATGAGTTTCTTGAAATGGAATACATGGATTTATTAGATCCTTACATCTAGATCTGATAATATATATGTGTGTGTTTGTCTGTCTGTGTCTATATATATATATATATATATATATATATATATATATATATATATATATATATATATATATATATATATGGGTCTACCTGACATGGTCGACAGTTCATATGGTCGACAGTTTATTTGGTCGACAGTTCATTTGATCGACAAGCATTTTAGGTGGGGGGCTTCGCCCCCCCCACACACCCCTAACTATATATATCAACTCCAGGGTTGCACAACATTGGGGAAGGGGGCAAATCTGCTTGTCGACCAAATGAACTGTCGACCAAATGAGTGTCGATTATATGAACTGTCGACCATGTGAAGGGTCCCATATATATATATATATATATATATATATATATATATATATATATACATATAAAATACACACACACACACACACATATATTTATATATATATATATATATATATATATATAGAGAGAGAGAGAGAGAGAGAGAGAGAGACTCTATATACAACAGTGGTTTCACATAAACCAAGGAGGTGCTCAGATACTGTTAAAGAAAATAAAAGCCAGCCCCAATAAAAAGAACTTTTATTTAGCTCACTGAGACTATGGATTTTCAATCCAAGCTTCTTTAGTATGTATATCTGAATATTTGAAAACAAACAAAGACCATCATGTCATCAAATCTAGGAAATGACACAAATGACCAAAAAAAAATGTCACAGATCATAGTGAACCACAAAACATTTCTAAAGCATGGAAAATATGCCATCAGTAATGAAAATATGGAATTAGTGAAATAATTTAAATAATCTATATCAACACTGCCAAGAAGATACAGATCCAAAATATAAAATATAACTGGCTGTGCAAATATAAATGGAAATAAATTACAAATTTTCATTTAAGCCAGGAGAGTATGAGATTCCAAGTAAAATAATCCAAAATCTGTGCTTGATCCGATACTTTTTTTCCAGATAAACCTAACCCATATAAAGTATTATCTCTGTCTCCATCTACAGACAAAAATTGAGCAGAAGAGTCTCGTTTGGAGTGTTTAAATAATGTACTTCATTCCTTTTTTATCTCACATCACTTAAATGTAACAAGATGTGCTGTTTCATATACAGCTAGTCTGAGCTACATAAAAGCACTATATGTATAAGAATTGCCATATAGAACTCCCTAGGGGGTCTATTACATGTGCTTGAGATACATTTGCTTGAGACACTCTCTCTCGCTGCCTCTTGCTCTAATTGGCAAGTGCTCTAACTCCCAGCAGCTCAATTCCTGTATACTAGCACTAAGCTAACTATCCTTCCCAGAACCCTGATCCTAACCCTAAAACCAGCTTCCTAAACCTAAAACCTCCTCTCCTCCCCCTCCCTAACCTTAACTCTGAGCCAATTCCTGATCACTCCCTAAACATAAAAATCTCTCTCCCCTCCATAACCCTAACCTACTGCTAACTACTGTTCACTACGTAAACTTAAAATCCCCCTCACCCTGAACATAATGCCCCCTCTCTCTGTTTCCCCTTCCCCACTTACCAGTTCTGCACGGAGCACTTCATTGCCTGCAACCATTAAGGCA
Organism: Protopterus annectens; assembly: GCF_019279795.1. Taxonomy (NCBI): domain Eukaryota; kingdom Metazoa; phylum Chordata; order Ceratodontiformes; family Protopteridae; genus Protopterus; species Protopterus annectens. The sequence continues at coordinate 1,104,573,584 of NC_056729.1, read as the reverse complement.
GCAGGGTCCCTGAACCCTTGTTTGACTTAAAGCAGCTGCCTGACAGATGGAGAAACAACTGTTTGAGCCACTCTCTGTGAGTTTCTGGATTCTGAGAAAAGTACAGTTTTGTACCTACCATAAATGTAGATGTTCGAGGATCCACATTGCTGCAGTCCTAACACTTGGGGTAGTCCGCTGTCCCAGTCGGCCCGAATACCAAAGTATAAGGCTGACGTCGGTCAAGGCGCATTAGTCTGACGTCAGGACATCAGGGTACAAATGCGCATGACCGACGTCATATCCTCAGTCTTTTCTTGCCCCAGATGTCAGAAGACCCTAAAAAGATAAGGCCAAAACCAAAAAACACCAAACACTCCTGTACCAAATATATGTACAATATATACAAATTTACAAAAGTACAACCCCACCCCCACAACCACCCCTAAACACAGAGGGGAAGGAGGGAGGGTAAATTGGACTGCAGCAATGTGGATCCTCGAACATCTACATTTATGGTAGGTACAAAACTGTACTATGTTCTTCATCCCACATTGCTGCAGTCCTAACACTTGGGTAGAATCCCAAAGCAGAGGTAAGGGAGGCTGGCAAATCATAAAGAAGCTGGAGCTGACAACATGCCCTGCAAAATAGCCGTGGCAAAACCAGCCCTAGATTTAGAGTAGAGAGGAAGGTGGTAATGCTTAGAGAAAGTATGCACTGAACTCCAAGTAGCTGCCTCCAAAATATCCTTAGTTGCCACCCCTTAGAAATGCTGTTGAAGTGGCAGTAGCCCTAGTGGAATGAGGCCTAATCCCAGCTGGAATCTCCTTGCCATGATGGGAATAACAAAATGCAATGCAAAACCCAATCCACTTAGAAATAGTTTGTTTTGACACAGGCTTGCCCTGAGAACTCAAAGCAAAAGAAACAAACAACTGCTGAGACTGCCTAAAATCCTTAGTCCTGCTTAAATAATAACGCAACTGCCTGTGTACATCTAAAGTGTGCAAAATCTTTCCCCCTCATTTTGGGGATCTGCATAAAAAGTAGGCAAATGAATAGTTTGGTTTAAAGCCACACTAGAGACCACCTTAGGCATAAAGGAAGGATTAGTACGTAATGATACCCTATCCTTATGGAAAATCAAAAGGCTCAACCGCCATAAGGGCCTGCAATTCAGAAACCCTTCTTGCAGAAGTAATGGCCAACAAAAAAGCAGTCTTCCATGACAAGTATTTTAATTCAGCAGTAGCCGCAGGCTCAAAAGGTTGTAGAGTAAGTTTCTCCAACACAAAATTGAGGTCCCAAGCAGGAGTAGGAGCTCTCATTGGGGGTCTTATATTCTCTGCCCTCTAAGAAATTGCTTGAACAAAGGATGAGAAAACAATGGTGGGTCACAATCATAGTGAGCTGAAATTGCTGCAGCATGAATCTTAATGGAAGAGAAAGACAAACCTTTGTCCAATAACTCAGTAAGATATTGAAGAGCCACACTCAAATTAGGCTCAGAAATCTCCAAATCCTTTGCTGCACTCCAAAATAAAAATCTCTTCCATTTTTCTGCGTACACTTTCCTTGTACTAGGTCTTCTGGCTTCCATAATCACATTCAAAACTTGTTGAGGAAGTTGAGACCTGCTGTGATTCAAAACAGAATATGCCAGGCTGTTAGATGAAGAGAGTGAAGCTTGACATTGAGTAGATGACCGTCCCTCTGAGACAATAGGTGTGGAATCAAAGGTAAAGGCCATGGAGGCTTCCTTACCAGACTCCTCAGTAATGGGTACCAGTGTTGCGAGGCCAATCTGGAGCTATTAAAATCATCCTTGGCTTGTCTTGTCTGACCTTTAGGAGTACCTTTGGGAGGAGAGGCAGAGGTGGAAAGGCATACACATGAAGATTTTTCCAACTGAAAGAAAGAGCATCCACTTTCCAAGCTGTGTGATGAAACCTTTTCGTGCAAAACTTTGGCAGCTGGTGGTTTAGTGGAGAAGCGAACAGATCTATGTCTGGAGTTCCCCATGACACTGTCAATTCCAAAATACATGAAGATCCAGTTTCCACTCGTGGGGATCCATGATTTGCCTGCTTAACACATCTGCTAAGGAGTTCTGTGCTCCCGGCAGAAACCTTGCCTGAAGATTTAGTTGCAAGCTGAGCGCAGTCTCCCACAAAATCATTGCTTGCCTGCATAGAGGATAAGAATGTGTTCCCCCTTGTTTGTTGATGTACCACATGACAGTTGTGTTGTCTGTTAGAATCAACACCTGCCCTGGAAGAAGTAACTCCTTGAAAGCCATTAATGCAAACTGGACTGCTAACATCTCCTTCATGTTGATATGTAGATGCTGTAGTCTGGCAGGCCACTTGTCTTGTATCCACTTTCCATTCAGATGAGCTCCCCAAGCTATGTCTGAGGCATCTGTCGTTAGAATCTGACTCGCCTCTGGCCGGGTCACAGAGAGTCCCTTGTTTAGGTGACATTCCTGAGCCCACCACAACAATTCCTTTTGAATGCAAGGTATTATTTGAATGACAGTGTCCAAATCCTGGCAGTGCTGTGTCCATACATTTTTGAGATACCATTGCAGCTTCCTCATATGCAGTTTGGCATTGGGAAGCACCAGAATACAAGATGCCATGAACCCTAAGGCTTGAAGGACTGTCCTTGCAGTCAGCCCGGACTGAAGAGATAGTTGATGGAAGTAAAGGGAAAGATTCTTTTGTTTGTCCGGGGTTAAAAGGCCATCTGGGTTGCTGTATTCAGTCTCACACCCAGAAAGCACATGTCTTGAGAGGGTACTAGACTGGACTTTATTTCGTTCACAGAATACCCCAGGCATCTTAGCACTGCTATCACATATTCCAGATGCTGAAAAAGGTCTTCCTTTTCTTGAGCCAGAATCAGGCAGTCGTCCAAGTAAGGATAGATTTGTATTCCTTTTAGCCTGAAGTAAGCTATCACTGGAGCCAGAACTTTTGTGAATACTCTGGGCGCAGTAGATAAGCCAAAGGGCAATGCAGAGAACTGATAATGGGAATTCCCAGCTCAGCACGAATACTTCCTGCAACTTAGTCTGATAGGCACATGAAGGTAAGCCTCCTTGAGATCTAAAGTTACCATCCAGTGATCTTTTCCCAGCAGAGGTAAAAGCTGCTGTAACGTCAACATTTTGAACTTGGGAATGTCCAGATAAGTGTTGAGGATAGATGAATCCAAAATTGGTCTCCACGTGTTCCCCTTTTTTGGTACTAGGAACAGGCGAGAATAAAATCCTAGGCCCCTTTCTGGCACAGGAACCGGCTGAATGGCCCCTATTTGGAGTAACAGAGAAATTTGCTTGTGAGCCTCTTTTCTTTGTAGAGGAGGAATGTCTGGCATGCCTCTGAAAGGAGGCAAGGTATGGAAATAAAACCTGTAACCGTGGTGAATGATATCCAATACCCATCTGTCTTGGGTAATTAAACTCCAATTTTCTTTGAAAAGTGCCAGCCTTCCTCCCAAAGGTGCTGCCAGACGAGAAGGCTCTGGCAGCTGAAAAGGCAGGTCATTGGGTCTGTTTACGAAAGGACTGACCCCTGCCCTCACCAGAAGACTGAGCAGGTGAACTCCCTGTTCTAGGCCTAAAAGAACCTTGAGCTATGCCCCTACCACGTCTAGACCTACCCCTAGACTGGGAATCATAAGAAGGATATGTCCACCCCTTAGTAGGCCAATTTCTACTAAACTTGGAGGCTGAACCTGCAAAATCTTTAACAGTCTGCATAGACTTAGCCTTGTCCTCCATTTTCTTTAAAACTGCTTCCACAGGCGAACCAAACAACACATCAGATTGTAACGGAGCATCCAAAATCCTCGTCTTAACATGCTCAGCCAAATTCTGATCCCTCAGCCAGGCGTGCCTGCGAAGAACGGAACCAGTGGCAGCCACCCTCGAAGAGGCCTGTACAGCATCAAAACCACATTGCAAAGAATGCTTACCCACCTGTTCAGAAACATGAACTAAATCCTGCAACTCTTTACACTCAATACCTTCCGCCAGAGCATCCACCTTAGACTTCAATTGAGAAAGGAGATAATTTTGGTACTTTAACATGTGGAACTGGCAATTCAAAGCCCTCATGGCTAAAGTGGAAGAAGTATACACCTTCTTTCCCCATCTATCCAAAGCCCTTGCCTCTTTATCAGGAGGAACAGGATTTTTAACAACAGAAGCCTTAACACCTTTAGGCCCCTGAGAAACAGTTTCTGGGTCTGCCCTAGGACTCTTAAAAAGATACTTATGAGCTTCAGGCACCCTATAATACCTATCCGGTTTAACTGGGGCAGGAGGCAAAGAATCAGGGTTCAGGGAAGCCTCTGCAAAAACATCTTCCACCACATCCAGAACAGGAGGTATAGCCAAAGGCCTATGCTGGGGTAAAAACAAAAATTCCCTAAGCCTTTTCCTGGAATCAGAGAAATCCTGACCTTCCCATTTAAAATGCTCCCTCATGGAATGAAGAGTCTCTGAAAAAGAAAAATCCTCAGGAGGAGAAGCAAGGGGTAGAATCATCTACATCAGAATCAGAATAAGGAGGATACTCCTGTAAGTCTTCAACCGAAGACTCAGAAGCCTCGAACACTGCTCAAAACTCTCAAGCTCAGGTTCCACCCTAGGCCTCTTATCAGGAGGGGGCATAGAACCTCTAATCATAGTAATCAAATCTTCTGCCATTTTAAGCATATGTTTCTTAGGCAGAGACCCTGAAGAACTAGGAGAGACACCCACTGAAGTTAAACCTGGCCTGCCTCTCGAAGAAGCCTTGGAAACAGAAGGGGAGGGCCTAACCACCTTAGGAAGGGAGGGGAGAACAGCTACCTGAGAAGCCCCCTCCACCTGGCCTACCTCCTGAGAGGACACATCTTGTAACAGTAAAGTCTCTCCCTGAGACTCCAAAGAAACTTCTGGCAGAACCTCCGGTTCCACCGAGCCCCCTAAAGAACCGACGTCCGAGACAGACGGTTCTTCCAACCTAGGCTTTGCTGCTTTGTCCTTGCGCTTTTTAGATGAAGCGGGCGTCGGAGCATCCGACGGCATTTTATAATTACAACGCTTCCCAAAAACTAACCTGGCACAGTCTAATCTTCTCTTTATAGTGCGTTTGTTAAATCTAGCACAAGAGCAACATCCAACAACATCGTGCTCAGGCCCTAAGCAAGGTATACACAAGGTATGGTAATCCCTATGAGGTATCTGTTTCCCACAAGAAATACAGTTATTCACTTTTCTGACATCCGGTTAAATACTGAGGCAAGAAAAACAAAATATTCCCCAACGGGGTACTTAGCCAACTTTGATTCGGTCTGAAACTCCGACTTCAGAAAATTTCAGAACGCCAACCTGCACTCGCAATACTGCTTCTGCATCGGACCATGCGGCAAAAAAGACTGAGGATATGACGTCGGTCATGCGCATTTGTACCCTGACGTTCTGACGTCAGACTAATGCGCCTTGACCGACGTCAGCCTTATACTTTGGTATTCGGGCCGACTGGGACAGCGGACTACCCCAAGTGTTAGGACTGCAGCAATGTGGGATGAAGAACATCTGATGTTCTAGCTACTGTAAGGTTCCCCTTCTCTATGTATATTCTAGGTGAAAAGATGACAAAGAAAACAGTTGATTAAATGGGAGTTTAACATAAAATCTCGACTCTCATTCTACCAAAGTGCAAATTGATAGGTGAATCCTGGCATCCAAGTCGAGAGCACATAATACAGGATTATGATCGGAGATTGATAGAGCTTTATCTGCTCTGTTTACTACCACTTACAGAAGAAAAAAACTGCAAAGCGTATTACTGGCTTTAAAATCCATTAAAGCAGTTAGAGAGTGCTATCAGACAGTAGCACACCTCTCAGATTATTTGTTTAAGAATTATGGGGAGGGGAGGGGCAAAGGATCAAAATCAAGGACAGTGTTCAATTATTACTCAACTGATTTAAAAAAAAGTTAATAAAACAACAAGTTTTGCATCCACATATATTTTCTGAACAATAAAAGGTTTGAAACTTTAATTCTAGCATTTTTGACTGAATGCAATTTCCACTGATTTACCAGAAAATCAAACAAATTTACAAGGGACAGGGTAAAAATATGAAATAAACTCAGAGAGAGTTGTGATAAATAGCAAGCAGAAATTAATTTGTTTTTACTTCTGCCACTGTTCTGTGCTAGCCTTCCCTGTCTTTTGTTAGTCCCTAGTGTGAAACCTAATTGTAAGAGTGCTGTGGAAGTGTAACAATTGTTATACACTCCCCTAAGTGCTATTATGATAAGGTCGCATGCTGAAGTTCTTAACAAGTTTTTATTTTCCTGATATTGCAGAGAATTCAGTGTTCCATGCACTACACACACACACACACACACACACACACACACACACACACACACACACACACACACACACACACACACACACACGTGTAGATAGATAGATAGATAGATAGATAGATAGATAGATAGATAGATAGATAGATAGATAGATAGATAGATTAGATAGATAGATAGACAGATTTATTTGTAAATAAGTCTATAACAAGTTCTCAAAATACAAACCATCAAGTACAAAGTGCTCAAACAAATGTGTAGAAAACCGAAGTAATCAAATGCATTAGCAAAAAACATTGAACAACAAAAAAATGTATTAAAACTTTTTTCCAGGGGGTAATCCACACATTTCCTGGAACTTAATATACACTAACTCAAAGATCATCTATATATATACACGTGTGTGGAAGGCACTATTTTTTTGAACACCACTTTTAGCTTCTGTTTATTTGACACAATATGGTCGACTAAACGCATGGTTGGCACTTGTTGACAAAATAGCAGATCAGAGTACTCTTGGGTTTGAGGAATTTAAACTTTCCCCAAGAATTGTGCAATTTCAGAGTTAGAATATATGGTAAGCAGGGAGTGTAGGGGGTGTTGACCTACATGTGGAGGGGTACACCCGTGCAAAAATAATGTTTTTTTTTACTTTTGTTTTAAGGTTTTTGCATGTGCCAAGACTGATGCTTAGTGCATGCTTAGTAGTGTGTCAGTGTGAATAATCTTCATCATTTGGTGTTGGCATTATTCACATTGATATTTTTGCCATTTGATAAAGGTAAGTAAATTCATATATATATATATATATATATATATATATATATATATATATATATATATATATATATGTTACCGTCAGTACATCGAATGGCCACAACATCGAAAATCAATGCATCGACACCCGGAGAGTCAACGATCACCACACGGTAAGGAACCGTTTGGCCATCTATAACTCCAAAACTACCAATGAAACAAACACACAGATGTGGGGGGGCTTTGCCCCCCACAACCCCCCTACATCCCTCCTTACTTAATATTCCAACTCTGAGAATGCTCTGCTGTGGGGGTACAGGGCAAAGTTCACAGGGATGGCCAAACGGTTCCTTACTGTGTGGTGATCGGCTCTACGGGTGTTGATGTTCTGAGGTGTCGATGCAGTGGATTTCGATGTTTTATATATATAAATATATATATATATATATATATATATATATATATATATATAAATATATATATATATATATATATATATATATATATATATATACACACACACACACACACACACACACACACACACACACACACACACACACACACACACACACACACACACACACACACACACACACACACACACACACACACACACACACACACAGGTGTGTGTGTGTGTGTGTGTGTGTGTTTATATATATATATATATATATATATATATATATATATATATATATACACTCACACAGACACTCACACACACACACACACACACACACACACACACACACACACACACACACACACACACACACACACACATATATATTGACAGCTTTGTTTTATATATGAATACACACGCAAAGGGTAAATGCCCAGTATGTAGTTAGCCTGTATAACTGAAGCATGCATAGCCTGGCATTGCCTGCATGTGACAGTTTGTTACATGATTTATCAAATGTGCTGGACTATACTAATTAATGTGCATCCTAATAGAGGTATATGACTATCTAAGTGGAGTAATGATACTAAAGTTGGTTTGACTATTACTAACTTGCAAGATCAATGTATGTTTCAAGATTTTTTTTTAGATAATTCATATCCCTGGTCTTTGTCTAATGGCATGTCATTTAACACTAAGAAATGCAGATCTGTAGCTGACTCATTTTGTCCCCTGGGTGATGTCCCCAACTAGCATGCTACCAGCCAAAGCTGAGGACCAAAAAAAAATGGTCTTCATTAAATGTTGATGACATCTTCAACCAAATCTGGGATCTAAAAAAAACAGAAATTAGAAAAGTCTACAACCCAAGCTGAGGACCAGAAAATAATTGTATTCAAATAGTCTCCATAGCCCTCCTGTCCTGCTTGCTCTATTTCACAAACTGAACTCACTTTCATTCATACAGTGTAGCACACAGTTGCCTTTTTTGCTACAGTATGTGAAAGAAAGTACCGCTACTGTTACTGTTACAGATGTCAGTGTGTGAATGTAGCAAAGAACTATGATGCACATATATAACAGCTCTTTGCTGTATTCACATACTGACCATCATTTATCCATTTAACCAGCCATGAAAGCATGATCATGGCTGCATAAATGCAAACCAGAAATGCACACACTCCCATAAAGGGGGTGATCAGCACCATGGTAAAGCTGACATTCATGCCCTGTGCTGCCCTCTTCACAGCATCCTTCTTATAAGTCTGAAGAAATGTATAGTACTGCATTATGGTACAGCAGACTTAACCTATCCATACTCTAGCAATGGATACTATAGGTCCTGTGATGCAGAGGAATCAAATATTTACTGTACCCAGATGACCTATACAGCATGGGCACTGGAGTGACCGGATGGGTGCAAGATGGTAGTGACAGGCCGATACCAGTTTCACCATTGGCTTACTGCAATAGCAGCATTAGGAGTCTGGTAAGCTCTGTGCTGCCAGTGGTGTACCAATTAGTCTGGATGTTGCCCATATGTGGAAGTCTGCATGCACCTCTCAAAGACAGCAATTGCAGAGCTCACAAGGCTTCTATGGGGATGGGGGGCATTTGGACACACTCTCTGGGAGTGTCCCCAATCTTCTCATTAGCCCTAGACAATGGATTGGGTTAAGCTTGAGCCCATAGAAGACTAAGGTGGATCCATTGAAGCCAGTTAAAGAGGATAGGAGCTGATGGAAGGTGACAAGCAACTGTGGGAAGAAAAAAGAAAGAAAAAGAAAAACATGCATATATTTATTTCTCAGCAATGGTCTGCTGGAGTGAGGGGGAGAAAAATAATAATACTTCTTATGAATAATAAGTACTGTCTTCCTTGTTAGTCTACTAGTGAGTATCTCTGCCATGGATATGGCAGACAAGCATTCTGTTCCCTTATGGTTAGTAGCTATACCTTTTGTCTGGTAGTTGGGGTACAGGGTTAAGGCTATGAGTTGTAGTTCCTGTTGTAAAAGGTTTGATTTCTTCAGCCTGCATTTGCTTACTGTATTACCCTGAGGAAGTCACTTAATCAGAGAATGCTGGTTGCCAACTGGAAATCTGGCAAGGCTCCTCAAAGGTCTCTTGGATTGCAAGCCTAGTAACAGCCTATGAACCAGTTTTTGAACAGGTTAAGGATGCAACAAGTGTAATAATCTGTCCTTTGAAGTTTGGTTTAAATGTCAATTATACTGAAAGGAAATTTTATAGCATTTGTTTAGTCAAGCCACAAATAGACTATTGCGTCTCAGTGTGCATTTACTGTATTGGATCCATAAGCAAAACAAAAAAAATCAGGCCAGGCTTCAATGGTCACTTACAATGAGAATTATATCAGTAATACACATATCATGTAAAAACAGGGTGGAGATGCTTCAATTGTTTGATTGAGTTCACATTGCCAAGAGGGCTTTGACATAGTATTCAGGCACATAAAAGATGGCCTCTAAGTTTCAACTGCTGGAATATTAAGTAGAAACAAGTGTGTATCTGCTTGTAATGATATTATTACTTTAGAGGTTAATTACAATACTTCCATGGTGCTGGGTTAAAAGGATACAGTCACATATGTTGCATGTTTATAGATACAAATGATACACTCTTAGTCCTGTTAGTGGCTATGAGCTTGGGTGTGGAAGGCATGTTGCTTTGTATATGATGATGTTGTTTGAAACAACTGCATAAGAGTTGCAGCCTCTTCCTACATGAGAAATCAGTGGGCCACCAAAGACCATCATGCTTTTTCCAACTGTACACAACTCTGTATGCTCAGGGAACCACAAAAGTATTTTCTTCTTTCACAAACAGTATGCTTCACAGAGCTAAGCTCATGTCTATAGTCATCCCAAGGAGTTTCTGAGCAGATCTTTACAAAGGATACATCTGTGTATGGTTCATAGGTTCATAGGTTCATAGGTTCATACTAGGCTATCTGCCCTAGGGCATTTATAAGCCTAGCCCGAGTGTGTGTGGCTTTCGCCACCCCCTGGAATGAGAATATTATGCCCATTTAGGGTTTAGTTTACTGTGCCTCTGTCTAGTAGTGACACAGAAGTGACCCCCGGGGTAAACCTACGATCTCCCATCCACTCATCAAGATTTCTCTTGAAGAGAGTCAGTGAGGGGCTGTGCCTAACATGAACTGGGATTCTGTTCCAGAGTATGCTTACCCATTTGAAAAAATAACGTATGGTCATATACTGTGACAGCTTCAAAAGATGCATAATTTTGCATTGCATGGAAGACAGAGAGTTTGACGAGGTACATACACTGATTAATGTGATTTGGCAGAGTAGGAGAAGGTTATGAGTACAAAATGTGCACATCTGCCACCACTCCTCCTGCACTAAGAATACATGACATTTAAGTCAAATGTGACCGTAAGTATGCAAAACACTGCATAATGACAATGATATGACTGTAAATATATCACTCTTTCAAATACATACTGTAGTAAATTGTTGACTCATAAAGCATGCACATATGCTTTAATTTATTTTCTAACTCACTAATTTGACAAACAGCAGCTTCTGATCTTGTAACTTACTTCAGCACAAATATAGTCCATACCTCTCTTCTGCACAGATTTTCGCAGAAAATCTAGATTTTTGTCTCATATGTTTGGTCTTTTTCACATAAAATTGGGGTTTTCTGGCTAATCATTGGTACATCTTTGAAGTCAGAAAATAATGACAGACATTTGAGTTTCAGACTTCATTCCTTTCAGAAAATTTATGCTAATGCAAAATCTGTTATTCTATCAACTTTCTAATAAGTGTAATATTTAAAAAGTGTTCCTATTTTTGGTCCTTTGTCCCCCCATTATTTATGACTGTCCAGATATTTTGTTCTAAGAGGTTGAGAGGTATGAAAGGTGCTTCTGAAACACTGTAAAAATATGAAACTATCAGTTAATTAATTCTAATCATAACTCTAGAGCTGATTTTCAGCCTGCATTCCTATCAGTAAACATGGGACTAAGCGTACAGCTGTGCATTCAGATTTCCTGTGCAAACCTTGCAGTATAACATTGAACTAAGGATGAGATTTTTCTTAAGGTCTGATACTCCCTTTTTAGTCATGTTTGTTTGATCAGTAAGCCTTCAGGGAATAGAACAATACAATATTTATTTCCCTGCTATATGTATAGTGGGATCAACAGTCAATACTTCTTTCATAGACTTGAGAAATTAGCAGCATCAAAAAAGCTGAGATAAAAAATAAAAATAAGGAATAATCTGTCAGAAGTGCAGGCTTTTGTGCCATTTCACAAAAATAATTATGCATGCTATTCACTCAGCACTGAGCATTATTTCTGATTTCACTGAGAAGATGGTATATCTATAAAACTTCCTAATAATCTCATTACAGACATTTTGCACAGCTTATAATGGACAGTAAGGAATGGTATATTAACGGCTATGATGGCAGCCATGAATAATTAAGTTTAAGTACTTTCAGTACGGATGTTTGTATGTATGCTTTGCTATGCGTGTGCAAATTTTTGCCTGGAAATTGTTGTACTAGCTAACAGTGCTGACGTGTTAGGTTACTCAGCTTCTGTAGCAGTAGAATATCAATATTGTTTATTCAATGCCTGCAGATAACTGCCAGTATTTGCTCTGGTATTTCAGTGTTAGTTTTGTTTTGCCTCGTGGTTTTAATACACAGCACCATGATGTCTTTGGTCAATAATTGGCTGACAGTTTGCACTTTTCTGACCAGCTTAATGTCATTTGTCAAAGCCTGTTCTCTCATTCTCCTTATTGTTATCTGTTTCTTGGCTGATCTGGCATAAACATGAACATCACATTTAACAACTATAAAAATATTTTCTCCATAACTACACAGAAACATATCTTATTTAATGTTTCTGTTTTATCTAGCCAGAATTACTAATAAAAAATGGGGTACAATATGAAAACACACTTCTGTAATAATATTTCTCCTATATTAATACTGTTCTGTCTCAGATTAAGCACGGACAACCTTGGCTTACAATCTCTGGCAAAATGCATCCTAATCCAGGACCACACATTGAAGTCATGTCTACATTAAATGACCAGTTTTGGACTTCAGAAACATCTGTAATAAAGTGTCTAAATGTCATGCTTGAACACAGATGTAGCCACTGGATGAAATATGTGTCATGAAAACATGGATAACATCAAGAATTCTGCAAAATACGTTTGCCTATTGAATATAAAGCTCATATCATCTAGCAGACTTGCCATTTCTTTTAACCAACAAACAAAAGGTTACATTATTGGCATTTCTACTATGTATATTACAGGGTATAGAAGCTTTGGTCATAGAGATGTCAAAGGTGAAGAGTGAAATCAGCACACTTCTTAAATATACATTCTACCAAAGAAGGCCAAACTTGAACTTGATAGGACACTGTTTCCAAACACACTTCTTAAATATACATTCTACCAAAGAAGGCCAAACTTGAACTTGATGGGACACTGTTTCCAAACACACTTCTTAAATATACATTCTACCAAAGAAGGCCAAACTTGAACTTGACGGGACACTGTTTCCAAACACACTTCTTAAATATACATTCTACCAAAGAAGGCCAAACTTGAACTTGACGGGACACTGTTTCCAAACACACTTCTTAAATATACATTCTACCAAAGAAGGCCAAACTTGAACTTGACGGGACACTGTTTCCAAACACACTTCTTAAATATACATTCTACCAAAGAAGGCCAAACTTGAACTTGACGGGACACTGTTTCCAAACACACTTCTTAAATATACATTCTACCAAAGAAGGCCAAACTTGAACTTGACGGGACACTGTTTCCAAACACACTTCTTAAATATACATTCTACCAAAGAAGGCCAAACTTGAACTTGACGGGACACTGTTTCCAAACACACTTCTTAAATATACATTCTACCAAAGAAGGCTAAACTTGAACTTGATGGGACACTGTTTCCAAACACACTTCTTAAATATACATTCTACCAAAGAAGGCCAAACTTGAACTTGACGGGACACTGTTTCCAAACACACTTCTTAAATATACATTCTACCAAAGAAGACCAAACTTGAACTTGACGGGAAACTGTTTCCAAACACAGTTCTTAAATATACATTCTACCAAAGAAGGCCAAACTTGAACTTGACGGGACACTGTTTCCAAACACACTTCTTAAATATACATTCTACCAAAGAAGGCCAAACTTGAACTTGACGGGACACTGTTTCCAAACACACTTCTTAAATATACATTCTACCAAAGAAGGCCAAACTTGAACTTGACGGGACACTGTTTCCAAACACACTTCTTAAATATACATTCTACCAAAGAAGGCCAAACTTGAACTTGACGGGACACTGTTTCCAAACACACTTCTTAATTATACATTCTACCAAAGAAGGCCAAACTTGAACTTGACGGGACACTGTTTCCAAACACACTTCTTAAATATACATTCTATCAAAGAAGGCCAACTTGAACTTGACGGGACACTGTTTCCAAACACACTTCTTAAATATACATTCTACCAAAGAAGGCCAAACTTGAACTTGACGGGACTCTGTTTCCAAACACACTTCTTAAATATACATTCTACCAAAGAAGGCCAAACTTGAACTTGACGGGACACTGTTTCCAAATTACTTCTATTTACTTGTTTGGTTGTTTATGTACCCACTTATTTATTTATTTAATTTATGCAGTATCTTAGGGTTGCCTGTTGACCCAACCCCACCAAAAACATCAATCTCACATATCATTTTTTTTCAGTCTTACACAGCTTGCCACTGTCCCAGCAAAGAAAATGACAGCACAGAAAATAGCATCATCATACACTGGAAGCTCACTAATAATCAGTCAATATTAGCTATGCTGGTCTTCTGCCAGCCTGTATAAGTGAGTATATTCCAGCGTTTGCTATATGAAACAAGATTAAGGTATCAAAGCCACATCTCACAACAACAGCAAATCACACATGGTCCTTGACAGACCTAAATTCTTGCCTGTACTCAGTGGTAGTAACTGGTCTCCTACATTATCTCTTCCAGCAGTGAACACACCCACCTCTACTGCAGTTTAATGACATCTTCTTTAGAATGGCTAATGCTACCTTTCTTCTTCCCTTCAGTGATGGTTGCAACCTTTCTGCCCTGTTAGTACCTCTTGGTTAAATCTGGGGACCTCCACAAAAGGCTAGAGAGGTGGGTGGAATTAGGTGGGGCCATAGAGAATGGCTTTCAGATGGCGTCATAGATGTCTTGGAAACAATGCAATGATGCAGAAGAGTGACGTAGGATATTGAATAAGCAGCGCAAGAGCAAATTTATTTAAGTGTTTTTGCACAAGACAGCAGCTACAGACACACAAAGTTACATATCACAGAGAAATTGGAATAGAAGTGAATTGCACTTATTTATACTCATCCCATACCATCAAGGGTAATATCAAAAGCAAATTGAATCATTTGTTTATAACATTTGATGATAGGTGACAACTGATAAAAATGGTTTTGTTACCTAAAATATTATATATAGCACAAGCCCTTATACTTCCACCAGGAAAGAAAATCCTTAAAGAAATCACTTCAACTCTGATGAAATTCCTATGGTACCCCAAAAGAAATAGAGTGGCATATTCTCATCATATCAGAGAATGGGTACAAGGGGGGTTAAAATTCCCAGAGACTGAAACTTATATAAAGGCATCTATAATTAAAATAGTGATGAATTGGATAAATCCTAGATACTCTTCCAATTGGAAACAGTTACACTCCATTATACTAATGAATGAACATTGTTTATCAAAGAATGCTTTGGTAACTGACAAAGATAACAAGATATGGTACTATTTTAGTTTAATTTTTCCAGTATAGTACAACAAAATTAACTAAACTAACACTAGTAAACTATATTTTTCATGTGTTTAGAAAATTCATTAACACAAATTTAGATATATAACTGTGGCATAGATTTTAATGCCATTTACTATTACAAGGGATTTCCCTGATAAAACACATAGAGAGATTTTTGGTTTATGGGAAAATAATAACCTATTTTGTTTGTTGCAATGTATTGAAAACCAACAAGCTTTGAACATACAAAGTATATTGTCAACCTATTGCCTATCCCCTAATAACTGGTTGGTTCTTCAGAGTGTCACAGCATACACTAAAGATCTGTGTAGAATAATACATAACTCATCCTTCAAAAACTGTACCAAAAATTATAAACTGGATTTTTTGAATTCTATATAATAGTATCAATGTTAAGAATGAATTATCATATTTATTTATTTTATTTTATTTACATTTGTTTACTGGAAAAGTCCGACTGGACACAGGTCCATTTTCAGTGGAGGCCTGGGGAAAAAAGCTCCACAGTACAATAGAATGCAGTACATGAGAGAACAAAATATAGAACATACAATTGATTTTAATACATATTAGGTTAGAAGTTAACAGCTTTAGTTAGACAGTACAGTAGACAGTCATTGAGGTACATAGTAAAAACATTGAGGTACATAGTCAAAAACTTAAAAAAATAGCAATAGCCAAAAAATGTTGCTCAGAGTGCATATGATTCATTTTAGAAAGTTTTTAATGTAGTAAGGCTTAACATACCATAGCTGGTGATGCTTAGATCAGTTTCTCATTTCCATAATATTTTTATATGGTGACTGTGCACTCCATGATGATCTTTAAACATTACAATCATGGCTGATCATAAACATGTTAAAACTGAATACAATCAAGATAGAGACCTCGGCAGTGCATGTTACTTTGAGAAACTCCTCTGCTAACCCTTGCCTAATTATATCTTGTATATCTATATAACACTTTAATTGTCTATAAGACAGCTCCTAAAGATTCTTACTGGCAATACCTAACTAAAGGGTTTCAAGTATCATTATCAATGGAAGATAAAACAAACATTTTATTTTCAGTTAAACTAACGTCTTACTCACAATTCTGGAGGATTTTTCATTGGAAATTTCTACACAGATCCTTTTTGACACCTGAGGAACTCTCAAAAATTAACCCTTCAAACAGCAAGGTATGTTGGAGATGTCATCTGTCCACTAATGCTGACTGGTCTTATATTTTTTATGACTGTACTAATATTAAACCATATTGGAATGAGATTAACAAATTTCTTCAAGCTATCTATACTGATATATTTGTTTTGACAAAGTCCTTAATTTTATTGAATGTTGTTAATAGTAATAATATGAAGAAAGATGACCTGCATTTGTTGTGGACAATGTTAGCAATAGCCAGAAAATGTACAACTAGAAGATGGAACTCTAATGTAGCACCCACAATGGAAGAATTCATATCATCACTGAAGACATGCATACTAATGGAGAAAAGAACTAAAGAGTTAAAAACTTTTCCTAAGCCATTGGTTAGTAGTCAGTGGAGGAAAGTTTTGAATTTGATTAATACCCCACAGATGGAACTAAACTCTTCCTAACTATCATAGTTTATATATTAACTTATTATTTAACTACAAATGTTTTTATCTGAATCCTTTTTGTTAGGCTGAATGTAAATACTGTAAATAGTTATTGAATGTTATGAATGTATTAAATTATTGTGTTATTTCATCAAAATAAAAATCATTTGAGTAAAAAAAAAAAGCAATATCAAAAAGTTATGTCTTAAGGGCACTTCTAAAGCTGGCCAATAACAGGCAATCTCACAGCAAGCCCCACAAATTAGGAACTTGATAATGCAAATGTGCAGATATCACAACTCTTGAGATTAACCTATGGGATTGCCTGGAGCCTCTTGGAGGCTGAGTGCAAACTCTGTGTTGGGGAGTGGACACAACATACTCCTTTGAGCAAAAGAGACCTAGGTCCTGAATGGACAAATAAACTAATAGCAGAATCTTATAAATAGTCCTGTAGTGAACAGGAACCCAATGAAGGCTGCATTGAAGAGGTATAATATGTTAGTAATGCAATGTATCAGTGAGTAGTCTAGCTGTTGAATTTGAACCATCTGTAAGCAATCGTGCTCAGTGTTAGGAAGTTCCATGTAGAGAGCATTGCAGTAATCCAGTCTGGATGAGACCAAGGTATGAACAACTGTGAAATCAGCTGGAGCTATCAAGTGCTTAATTCTGGAAATGTTTCAGTGATGGAAACAAGAAAACTTCCCTAGAGCCAACACCTGATCATGAAATGCCAGCCAGGAGTAAAGAAGGATGCCAAGAGTCTGCACTTTTTTAACAAATTCAAAATTACCATATAAGATATAATTAGACAAGGGTTAGCAGAGGAGTTTCTCAAAGTAACATGCACTGCCAAGGTCTCTATCTTGATTGTATTCAGTTTTAACACGTTTATGATTAGCCATGATTGTAATGTTTAAAGATCATCATGGAGTGCACAGTCACCATATAAAAATCTTGTGGAAATGAGAAACTGATCTAAGCATCACCAGCATAGCTATGGTATGTTAAGCCTTGTTCCCTTAAAAACTTTCTAAAATGAAGCATATGCACTCTGAACAATAGCAGGCCTAAAACAGAACCCTGACACCCCACAATCAAGATGTTGCAAAAAAGAGGTGTTCAGTCCTTGAGCAGACTTTATGAGTATGGCTAGCTAGGTATGAAGAAAAATCAAAGTCTGTAATAGAAATACCACAGCAGATATGCAACTTTTCTATCAAAATGCCATGATCTAGAGTGTCAAATGCTGTAGTGAAATCCAGAAGAACCAACACTGTATGGTGCCACTGATCTCTTGTCAGAAGGAGATCATTAGCTACTCTAATGAGAGTAGGCATTTTGTTACAAAGTGTATGTAAAAGCCTGACAGAAAAGGATTTATTAGTCCACTAACTGTGAAATAGGTCTCTAGTTGTTTATGGACAGCCTTCACAATAACATTCCCCAAAATAAAGGTTTGAGATCGGGCAGTAGTTGTCAAATTATTTGTATCCAAAGATGTTTTTTGAGGGTTAGGATAACCTCTTTTTATGGCTGACAGAGATACTACTACTTAAAATATCTAGAATCTAAATTACTTGGCCCAGTATATGAAAACTGGGCATCACCAGTCTTGAAGGAGAGGGATCCAGCCCATGAGTTGTCAACCTCATAGTAGAGATAACAATAGTAAGATCAACAAAACTGGGAATATTGAATACCAACAAGACATCAGTGGGGTAGAGGATGAAGTTATTGAACCACCCTTGAGGTCAGCAGGAGAAAACTGATTTAATAGAGGTGACACTGTCAGCACACCTCTCAATTGTCCTGATTTTCACAGAATGTCCAGCTTTCTGCCTCATATTTTTGGTCAGTTCCTGATAAAATATGTGGTTTTCTGGCAAATCACTAAGGATTGAAGTCACCAAATAATGACATAAATTTCAGTTTCAGACCTCATCTCCTTTAGAAAATGCATGTAAACACAAATCCTCTTTTTCTAGTAACTTTGTAAGTTTATAAGAGCAACATTTAAAATCTGTCCCTATTTTTTGGCCTTATTTTAGGCTTTGTTAGATTTCTTGTGTTAAGAGGCTGAGAGGTATGCATAAGCAAAAAAGGGACATTCACTTTCTGAGATGGAAAAAAAATCTTCCAGTGCCCTGACAGGATGAGCTACACAAGTTTATCCACTACACAAACGAAAACAATTAGTTATGTACTCACCATAACGTCAGATGTATGTGGTCCATCTCACCTACATTCTTAACTGATGGGTTCGGAGCCAAGAATTGGCTCCAACTCGGCCACTATTTACTAGCTCGAAGTCTCTGATTGGCTAGGCTAGCCCTAGTATCCCAAGATGCACCACGCCCAAACCCCCAGATCTTGTTTGCCAACAATATAACAGAGTAACATACACAACCTCCTAGAAATAACACAAGCAGGAAGAGAGAAAAAATAACAAGGGTCTAAGAACATAATCTCCTCCAAGTCCAACAGGTCGGGGGACGGTGGGCGGGTACGTAAGAATGTAGGCGAGATGGACCACATACATCTGATGTTATGGTGAGTACATAACTAATTGATGTAATGTGGTCCTATCTTGCCACATTCTTAACTGATGGGACAGCATCCCTAGCACCTACATTCTGGGAGGCTCACTGACAATACTCCTGAGCACCATGGAACCAAAGGAAGCCTGGTCTCTAGACAACACATCAAGCTTGTAATGAGAAACAAAGGTGTGCGGAGAGGACCAGGTGGCCGCAGCACAGATGTCATCCAAGGAGAGCCTAGCATGATAAGCTACTGATGCAGCTATAGCCCTGGTAGAATGAGCCTTAACTGGGAAAAGTAAATCTCTGCCTGCTAATGCACAAATAAAGGAGATACAGTCCTTAATCCATTTAGCAATAGTACCTTTAGTCACAGGGCTACCATTCTTGTTCTCTGAAAAGGACACAAACAACTGATCCGATTTCCTGTGGGGTTGTGTCCTGTGCAAATAAAACCTTAGTTGTCTATGAATATCCAACTGGTGGAATTTGAATTCCTCTTCATTTGAAAAGTTTGGAAAGAAAACTGGTAACTCAATGGATTGGTGAAGACAAAGGGTAGAAGATACCTTAGGAAGGAAGGAGGGGTTGAGTCTCAAGGAAACCCTCTCCTTATGGAAGACCAAATAAGGGGGCTTTATGGAAAGGGCCTGAAGCTCCGATACCCTCTTGTCTGAAGTAATGGCGACCAGAAAGGCTGTCTTCCAAGACAAATATTTTAATTCACAAGTGTCAGCCGGTTCAAAGGGGGTAGAAGTTAAGGTTTGAAGCACCAAGCTTAAATCCCAAGGTAAAACTGGTTGTGGCACTGGCAGACGGAGTAACCAGGCTCCTTTCAGGAAGGCTTTACAGAGTTTATGGCCCCTAAGGGAAGGCTCATGTGAGATGTGAAAGTTAGAAATGGCTGCCAGCTTTACCTTAATAGTGGAGGTAGTGGAACCCTGTTTGAAGAGCATAGCCAAAAAATCTAATACCGCCGACAAGGGGGCTGTGAAGGGATCTAGATTGTGTGCTTCAGCCCAGATAGCAAATCTTTTCCATTTGCTAGAGTATAGTTTTCTGGTAGACAACTTGTGGGAGGATGACAGACTATACAACACCTCAGGTGAAAAGGAATGTAGTCTAACTAAGGATGGAAGTGGAGCAGGCAAGCTGTCAACCTGAGGGTTTGTAGGGATGGATGGAACTGACCCAACTGATGAGTCAATAGGTCTGGTGCTGGTTCCAGAATCCAAGGGCCGTCCACTGTATACTTCTGAAGAAAGGGGAACCAAACCTGACGAGGCCAGTATGGTGTGATAAGAATCATCTTGCTTCCCAAGGAAGTTGCCTTCTGAATCACTCTTGACAATAGAGGGAACGGAGGGAAGGCATAGAGCAGACCTGAGGGGCCAATCGTGGACTAGAGCATCCCTGGGTGACTCCCCCAGATGGGGGATCAGAGTGAAGTACCTGCTGCACTTGGCATTGAGGGGGCTGGCAAACAGGTCGCAGCAAGGTTGACCCTACCTGGAGAAGATCTGAGTTGCAACTCGGTTGTTCAAGGACCACTCGTGAGGCATCAGAATAGCTTTGCTTAGCCTGTCTGCTATCACATTGGACTTCCCCGGAATGTGCATTGCTACTAGAAAGTGTTGGGAAAACACTGCCCAGTTCCACACTCTCATGGCCTCTCTGCAAAGGGGATAGGACCTGGTTCCACCCTGCTTGTTTAGGTACCACATGATTGACATGCTGTTGGAAAGAATAGCAATCGTCCCCTTGGGAAGAGAGCTCTGAAGTGCTTGCAATGCTAGAAGCACTGCTCTCATTTCCAGGACATTGATGTGCAAATGTACCTCGTGATCTTGCCATGTGCCTTGGACCATTCTGCCCAGATAATGGCCACCCCAACCTATCTGGGAAGCGTCCGTGGTCACCGTGGTGGTAGGAGACAGGGGGGTCAGAGGTCTCCCTATGTCTAGATTGGATGACTGAAGCCACCAATGTAGGTCTTGTCGGCATTGTTCCGTGATGAGAATGGGATAAGATGGAGGAAACTCCTGAAAGGACCACTGGACCGAGACCAGCCACTGGAGGATCTGTATATGTAGCCTGGCTAGAGGTACTAGCATGATGGTAGCCGCCATGGACCCTAGTAGTTGAAGAGCAAGTCTGACTTGGACTTTCTTGAGGGGTAGTAAGGCTAACACTTGAGCCTGTAGCACTTTGATTCTTTCTGTTGGAAGAAAGGCTAGCTCTGCGCCGATAAATGCAACATGCTGTGATGGCCACAACACAGATTTTTCCCAGTTGAAGGTAATCCCTAGGTATTGGCACAATGTGATGGTAGCCCTCGTGGCTCAAACGAGTAGATGCCTGGAGGGGGCAGTGAGAAGTCAGTCGTCCAGATAAGGAAAAACCTGGAATCCTTGATGTCTCAAGTGAGCTGTCACCACTGCTAAGCATTTGGTAAACACCCTGGGGGCTGTGGTGAGACCAAAAGGCAGAGCACGAAACTGATAGTGACTGGCTCCCAGCCAGAAGTGTAGGTGACTCCTGGATGCCTTGTTTATCTTGATGTGGTAATAGGCATCCTTGAGATCGTTGGAGCACATCCATACTCCTTTTTCCAATAAGGGGAAAATGGAATAAAGAGTGACCATTTGGAACTTGGACTTCAGTACAAATCGGTTTAAACGGCTGAGGTCCAGAATGGGCCTCAGGTCCACTGTCCTTTTTGGTACCAAAAATAATCTTGAGTAAGTTCCTGATCCGATCTGGTCTGAGGGGACTGGTTGGATGACTCCTTTTTCCAGCAGCTTCGAAACCTCTAGTGCTGCTTGATCCCTTTGACTGGGTGGAATGTCTGGGATTTTTCTGGATAGGGGAGGGAGTGTAAGAAAGGGAATGGTGTAACCTCCGGTAATTATTTGGAGCACCCATTGATCATGAGTGATACTTTCCCAGGCTTGAGGATGCCTCGAAAAACGTCCCCCGACTGGCTCCGGTGTAGCACAGTCGGGCAGTCCCTCAGGGACGTTGGTAGGAGGATCCACAAAATGATTCATGGTCTCCTGAGTTGTGGGGGCCTCCTCCACCTCTAGGGCGGTGCCTTCCAGAGTAATTCCCCCCTCCTCTGCCCCTGGAGGGGGGGGTCACCATGATTGACGGGGAAAGACTTCTGAGATTTTCTGAACCACAGCTTGCCTCCCCTCCGTGCCTTGGAATAAGGCCTAGTGGGAGGCAATAAATGGGCCCCTATGGCAGACAAAGTCTTACCCTCCTGCTCACATCTGGTGAGAGTGTCTTTCACTTTGGGTCCAAAGAGGGAGGACACATCGAAGGGGGCGTCCATGAAGGAAGACTTGAAGGCTTCCGCGAAGTGACACAGGTGCATCCAGGCTTGCCTCCTGAGGGCTACGCCTGAGCTAGCTGCCCTACCTGCCCCTTTGGCTGCATAGGATATGAGCCTCATGGACGAATTGACAATAGAGGAAAGGGTAGACAGCTGGGCGTTGACAGTCTGATTCAGCGCCTCAGGCAAGTTACCCGACAGGGTATCTCCCAATTCCTTAATGAGATCTCTTTGGAGTCTAGAGAAGTGGCAAAGATAGTTCAACGACCACAAAGTAAAGGTTGCTGAAGACAGGGTACGCTTCCCATACCGATCCATACTCCTGGACTCCTTGTTAGGAGGATGAATGGAAGCAGAAGCTTCTGCAACTTCTTGCTGAGTGGCAGACGCCACCACCATGGCATCTACAGGAACTCCTTTAGTTAGGAACTTTTTCTCCGGGGGTGCCGACAGAAATTTGTTTGGGTGGCTGGGCACAGGTTCCACAGAGTCAGGGTGCTCCCACACCCTTCGACAAATAAGGTCTAACAATTCATCAAAGGGCGGAGAAACCCAGGAGGTGGAAGGTCGGGCTCTGAAGGCTTTGAGGAGGACCGACTCATCCTCAGATGGGGATTTAGAAGGCCAGTCACCTCTCTGCCTTAAAATCTCCAGAATATTGGTGAATGAGACCTCATTGGAGGGTGACTTAGGGGACCCCTCTGCATCATCGAGGTCGGTATCAGAAGTGATGGACTCATTTGGGGAGTCAACATGCTTCCTCTTGCACGACTTCTTTCTGGGAGGCTCCTCAGGCGAGGAATCTGAAGGGCCCTCAGAAGGCTGGGGACCATGCATGGAAGTATCCTCAGGCCTTTGAGCCCCGCTGTCCACTGATAAGGGGGCATCAGAGGCTCCAGCCACAGTGCCGAGGGAAGGAGTGGCTGATTCGAGTGAAGTCACTGAAGACCTGGCCAGTGCGCTCCTCATGGCCTCGAATGCGGGTGCACCAGAATCCGAGGATCAACCCGTCTCTGAAACCCCAATCGGAGAAGGGGTTCCCCTAGCTGAGGCACCAAGAGGGAGAATCGGAGCCGAGGGATGAAGCCCCGATGTATCCTCCTCGGGTCTGACCAAGGAAACCCGAGTGCCAAAACCAGAATATGGAATCGAACAGGTTGGAGCCGAGGTCGGAGCCGATAGGCTTAACAGGGGTATCAGAGCCGACCCCAGGACCCCACTTGATGCAGAATACCCCGGCTCCAATGACACAGGAGTGCTCGGAGGAGGAATAGTCGGAACCGACAAGAGGGAAGGCTCTGGAGCCGACTGGGCTGGAGCGGAAAATAACCTGGCTAATACTGGCGCCTGAAGGAACCTCTGCACCACCCTGTCCACATCCGAATCAGACAACCTGGAAGACTTGGAGGACACAGAAGGTGGTCGAGATCTCTTACCCAGAGGATCCAAGGTTAGGCTAGGAGAAAGGCTCCGAATCGGTTCCAAGAGGATCGTAGCCGAAGCCGGCTCCAGTGTCATAGAAACCTCCTCCAGCACCGATAACAATGGAGCCGAGGAGGTCGACTCAGACACAGAAATCCCTTCCTTCGGCTCCGAAGCCAATGGAGCTGAGGAAGGTGGAGCAGTCTGCATTATTTTCTCCGATGGCTCCGATGAACCAGACGGAGCCAGAGATCTCTTTTTTTGGTTTAGACTTAGACTTCCCACTAGACGAAGATGACTCCAAAGCTTCTTCAAAGGCAGGTTTGACAAGGCCCCTGAGAATCAATTTATTTTTCCTCTCTTGCAAGACTCTAGAGCTAAAAGAGTGACACATACTACAAGATTCTTGCAAATGAATAGCGCCCAAACAATACACACAGATGTCATGGCCATCCGTTAAGGATATCTTATAAGAACATTTGGCGCACTTTTTGAAGCCAGAAGGCTTATGCTCTTTCTGATCTTTGCCTGACATGGTAATACAATAAAACACAAACACACAAGGTAAGGAAGGGCGGGGGAGGGACTCTAACTTGAATTCCCAACAGACTTAACAGACCGGGGGTAGGGCTAAGGCCCTCTAACTTAAACGGGCCTAGCCCATGAAAAACAAGGTTTCTACAGAAAAACTAACTAAATAAAGGAAGGGGCACTAACTCAAAATGCCCCTACAGGTGTAACAGACACAGGAGAGGCTAAGGCCCTCTAATTTAAATGGGCCTTGCCCGCCAAAAACACAAGGAATCCAGAAAAACAAAAAACTGACTAAAAATAGTCGCAACTCACAGGATACACTGATAGTAGCTGTAAGAACAGCTTTTGACAGAAAAATAGACAGAATAAACTAAGAAAAATAGTTTAAATAAGGTACTTAGCCACAGCCAAGCTCGAGACCACGTCTGTACTCTACGAGCGGCAAACGAGATCTGGGGGTTTGGGCGTGGTGCATCTTGGGATACTAGGGCTAGCCCAGCCAATCAGAGACTTCGAGCTAGTAAATAGCGGCCGAGTCGGAGACGATTCTCAGCTCCGAACCCATCAGTTAAGAATGTGGCGAGATAGGACCACATTACATCTACTGTTTGATTACCTGCCAGAGAGATCACTTTAGATAAAAATTCTACTTTTTCTGAATGATTTCAGATGGATAGACTCATACCTGATAAATATCATTCTGTTTTTCACTGTATACTCCACCTCTATGGCCACAATGCAACAAACTTGTGCCCAGCTGTCAGCAAGAGACAAAGATCAGGGTTTAACCATGGTTCACATCTCCTCATAGAGAGAGGGCAAATATGACCGGTAGGTAGAGTTAATGGAAGAGATTTATTATAGTCTCTAACCAAGGCATCTGGTAAATCTGCTCCATTCTCCTACAGGAACTGAAGGAGAGAATCAGCAAAAGTTCAGGACTAATATGGTTAATATTATGACCAACCATCAGTTCAAGACCAGTGGAATTGTAATGTGTCAGGTCCAGCCCAAGACAGACCAGGAAGTTGTCTGACCATAAGACTGGTTTCATCACCAAATTTGAGCTGACACTCACATCCATTAAAAGATCAAGTCCTATGCAAACCCAAGTTTATGAGTTGCAGAAGTAACAACCTGAACAAACCCAAACCTTTCATAATACAACTAAATTCATTAGCTGGAGACACTGGCTCATTATCAACCCAAATATTAAAATCATCCATCACCATTTGATGCTGAAGACTGGTAACTGAATAAATGAGAAAGTCCATTAACTCTTGTAGGAAAGTCCTCACTCAATCCTGTGGATGAAAGATGTGGAGAAACCTACAGTTTGCTCCTTCAACTAGGATGTTGGTCTCTTTAGTGTCAACCTTAGCCCAAGACTGCTACAGACTGTAACACCAACACCCAATCCTACCCTTCCTAGGGCAATGTATAACCCATAGTCTTAGCTGAATACCAGAAGTCAAATGTAGACCAAAATTCTCATTCAAACAAACCTCATTTATAGAGGCAAGCTCATTGTCAGGCAACATATCAGATATAATATCTGTCTTATTGCATATAGAACTAGTTTTGGAATATAAAACCATAAGAGCAAAAGAGAGTGGGTCTCTGCTACCTGCCACTAATGATACATTAGGACCCTGGATATGGTAGGAGGACAACCTCTTAAAGAGTTGCCCCCAAGGAAGAGACATTGAACCCACTGACCCACCACCAGAATGCATCCAGAAATACACAGTGCAGACTGACCTAAACAGTCACCTTGATGATTATATAACAGAGGTAAGTGCCAACATAGCTGAACAACAGTCACAGGCAATCTGAGTAGGATAAATTAATTTATACTACTACTACTAATAATAATAATAACAACAACAACAATAACAATGCTTTGGTAGAGGCTAAAAATGTTAAAAACTGTGAAATAGTACAGATCTAGACAATATCATTACAACCAAGCCAAAAAGTATTTTAGTATAAATCAATGCAATGGCCAGGCACATTGTTGAATATGCAGAGCATAGTTTTAAATTTTGTGTCATCCAACAAATCAAAAAAGATGCCCAGGGTAAAGTATTAGATGTCCATTTCAATATATGTGAATTACAATGGCAACTAAGGTTGGATGCATTAAATTACCCTGGTATCAATGATAGTATTAGCATAGCCCCTATTTTAAAATTAAGACATATTTTAGGTAGGAGGTAGTGCACAATTGTTATTGTTATTGGTGTTAATATATAATATATGTCATAGTATTTTAAGTGTATGTGTTTTTTAACATATATACACACATACATATATCAATATTTTTTTTAAAAATTGTTTCACATGAGCTTTTTTTTATATTTTCAGAGGAGAATCAGGTTAACTGTATTGGGTATATAGTACTTGTATAAATTCAGTACTGTCATTTTAAGTAGTAATTATGCAATTATTGATGTTTTTATGTGTTAATTGATGTATTGGGTGGGTATTTAAATCGTCATCCTCAGGGAGTTTCATTGTTCTGATAAAGTCCTGACTAAGTGGACGAAACCTAGGTTAACAATGTCAACAGTGTGTTTGGTTATCTTGTATTGAGTGTCGAATAAACCAGGAATTTGTGTGGTCATCTAGTTGCCTTGTTTAATTTGCTTCAGTGGAATGGCTTGTGGCTCCCCAGCTGCTTTTTATTATTTGTGAGTTGGAATTTGTTACCAGTTCCTAAAAACAACTCCCACAGACTGTACTAAAAGGGAATAGTGGGATAAGTGAAATGCCAGCCTCTAAAATAGGCTGTTGTTAGCAAAGATGAAGAAACAGAGACCTCAACTATTATACCCTCAAGAGGAGAAAGGTACATATTTAGTAACTCCTGAGTTTGGTGGGTGTGGTCTCCACTGAGGAAGCAATCACTGAAAGAAGCAATTGGTGTGGTGGGATCCTCTATGTATATGAGATCTATGCATTGACTATACAGTTCCATTATTACAAGACTGGAAGCATGGATGATATTTAGCTTGAAATCCTGAAGATGTGGGATATTGCTAGAAGTCATGGTTAGCATGGTTTTTCAATACTGCATAAGTAGAAACAGCATTTTTTGGCTAGTAAAATGAGGTGCTGGTCCCTATTTTCCTAAAGGGAGATAAGGAAAACCATTTCAGTTATAAATGGATCACATTTCTCAGCCACCCTGGAAAGCCTGTAGCAGGTTGTTGAGAAGAAGACTTCATTCAGTAGCTGAGACAAACATTCAGAAGGTGCACTGTAGACTCTGTCTTGGCTATGGATCACTGGATCAGCATTTTGTCTTTGCACTGATATTCATAGGGTCATGTGAGTTTGCCAGTACTGTCTACACATGTATTGTGGACCTAGACAAGACATATAACTACAACCCGGAATGTTTTATAGAATGCTAGAATAGAATTGGGTACCAGTGTCACTGCTGTATGCCATTCTGTCCCTGTTAGGGTGCTACAGTAGTACTGGGTACCATAGGTTCATAGGTTCATAGATTCATAGGTAGGTACCAGGCTATCTGCCCGAAGGCATTTATAAGCCTAGCTGGAATGTGTTGGCATTTGCCACCCCCTTAGATTAGTTCCCTGTGCCTCTGTACAGCAGAGACATTGAAGTGATCCCTAGGGTAAACTTTCTGTTTCCCATCCACTCGTCAAGATTTCTCTTGAAGAGGGTTAGCGAGGAGCTCTGCCTAATATAGATTGGAATCTTGTTCCAGAGCATGGGAAGTCTCTGGGACAGGAATCTATCCCTCCAGCATGTCCTATTTATTGTTGTGGTGAGGTTTAGATCCCTGGAGCATGTGGCTCGAGGGGATATGGTTTTCTTTAGGTGGAGCATGTCCATCAATTCTGGGTTGGACATGGCCTTGTATGTCAGGCAGTGACCAGTGTCACAGCTGTATAACATTCTGTCCCTGTTAGGGTGCTACAGTAGTACTGCATACCAGTGTCACTGCTATATGCCATTCTGTCCCTGTTAGTGTGCTACAGTAGTACTGGGTACCACTGTCTCTGCTGTATGCCATTCTGTCCCTGTTAGGGTGCTACAGCAGTATTGGGTACCTGTGTCACTACTGTATACCATTCTGCCCCTGTTAGCATGCTACAGTAGTACTGGGTACCAATGTCAAATCTGCATACCATTCTGTCCCTGTTAGGGTGCTGCAGCAGTATTGGGTGCCACTGTCACAGCTGTATACCATTCTGTCCTTGTTAGGATGCTACAGTAGTACTGGGTACCAGCGTAACAGCTATATACCATTATATCCCTGTTAGGGTGCTACAGTAGTATTGGGTACCAGTGTCACTACTGTATGCCATTCTGTCCCTGCTAGAGTGCTACAGCAGTATTGGGTACCAGTGTCACAGCTGTATACCATTCTGTCCCTGTTAGGATGCCACAGTAGGATTGGGTACCAGTGTCACTTGTGTGTGCCATTCTGTCCCTGTTAGGGTGCTACAGTAGTACTGGATACCAGTGTCACTACTGTATACCATTCTGTCCCTGTTAGGGTGCTACAGGAGTATTTGGTACCAGTCTCATTGCTGTATGCCATTCTGTCCCTGTTAGGGTGTACAGTGGTACTGGGTACCAGTTTCACAACTGTATACCATTATGTCCCTGTTAGGGTGTTACAGTAGTATTGGGTACCAGTGTCACTGCTGTATACCATTCTGTCCCTGTTAGGGTGCTGCAGCAGCATTGGGTACCAGTGTCATACCTGTATACTATTCTGTCCCTGTCAGGGTGCTACAAGAGTATTGGGTACCAGTCTCACTGCTGTATACCATTCTGTCCCTGTTAGGGTGCTACAGGAGTATTGGGTACCAGTCTCACTGCTGTATACCATTCAGTCCCTGTTAGCATGCCACAACTGTGTTGGGTACCAATGTCACAGCTGTATACCCTTCTGTCCCTGTTAGGGTGCTACAGTGGAATTGGATACCAGTGTCACTACTGTATACCATACTGTCCCTGTTAGGGTGCTACAGGAGTATTTGATACCAGTGTTACTGCTGTGTGCCATTCTGTCCTTGTTAGGATGCTACAGTAGTACTGGACACAACTATCACAGCTGTACACCATTCTGTCCCTGTTAGGGAGCTACAGCAGTATCGGGTACTAGTGTCACTGCTGTATACCATTCTGTCCATGTTAGGGTGCCATAGCTGTATTGGGTACCAGTGTCACAGCTGTATACCCTTCTGTTCTTGTTAGGGTGCTACAGTAGTATTGGGTACCAGTGTCACTGCTGTATACCATTCTGTCCCTGTTAGGGTGCTACAGCTGTAATGGGTACAGTTAGGGTGCTACAGTAGTATTGGGTACCAGTGTCACTGCTGTATACCATTCTGTCACTGCTAGGGTGCTACAGCTGTATTTAATACTAGTGTCACTGCTGTATACAATTCTGTCCCTGTTAGGGTGCTACAGGAGTATTGGGTACTGGTGTCACTGCTGTATGCCATTCTGTCCCTGTTAGGCTGCCACAGCTTTATTGGGTACCAGTCACACTGCTGTATACCATTCTGTCCCTGTTAGGGTGCCACAGCTGTATTGGGCACCAGTGTCACAGCTGTATACCCTTTTGTCCCTGTTAGGGTGCTACAGGAGTATTTGGTACCAGTGTCATTGCTGTGTGTCATTCTGTCCTTGGTAGGGTGCTACAGTAGTACTCAACACAAGTGTCACTGCTGAATACTATTCTGTCTATGTTAAGATTCTATACTAGTATTGTGTACCAGTGCACCTGCTGTATACCATTCTGTCCCTGTTAGGATTCTATACTAGTATTGGGTACCGGTGTCACTTCTGTATACCATTCTGTCCCTGTTAGGGTGCTACAGCAGTACTGGGTACCAGTGTCACTTTTGTATGCCATTCTGTCCTTGTTAGGGTGCTACAGTAGGATTGGGTACCAGTCTCATTGCTGTATGCCATTCTGTCCCTGTTAGGGTGTACAGTAGTACTGGGTACCAGTGTCGTACTTGTACACCATTCTGTCCCTGTTAGGGTGCTACAAGAGTATTGGGTACCAGTCTCACTGCTGTATACCATTCTGTCCCTGTTAGGGTGCTACAGGAGTATTGGGTACCAGTCTCACTGCTGTATACCATTCAGTCCCTGTTAGGGTGCCACAGCTGTGTTGGGTACCAGTGTCACAGCTGTATATCCTTCTGTCCCTGTTAGGGTGCTGCAGTGTAATTGGATACCAGTGTCACTACTGTATACCATTCTGTCCCTGTTAGGGTGCTACAGGAGTATTCGGTACCAGTGTCACTGCTGTGTGCCATTCTGTCCTTGTTATGGTGCTACAGTAGTACTGGATACAACTGTCACAGCTGTATACCATTCTGTCTCTGTCAGGGAGCTACAGCAATATCAGGTACTAGTGTCAATGCTGTATACCATTCTGTCCATGTTAGGGTGCCACAGCTGTATTGGGTACCAATGTCACAGCTGTATACCCTTCTGTTCTTGTTAGGGTGCTACAGTAGTATTGGGTACCAGTGTCACTGCTGTATACGATTCTGTCCCTGTTAGGGTGCTACAGCTGTAATGGGTACCAGTGTCACTGCTGTATGCCATTCTGTCCCTGTTAGGGAGCCACAGCTGTATTGGGTATCAGTGTCATAGCTGTATACCCTTCTGCTCTAGTTAGGGTGCTACAGTAGTATTGGGTACCAGTGTCACTGCTGTATACCATTTTGTCACTGCTAGGGTGCTACAGCTGTATTTAATACTAGTGTCACTGCTGTATGCCATTCTGTCCCTGTTAGGGTGCTACAGGAGTATTGGGTACTGGTGTCACTGCTGTATGCCATTCTGTCCCTGTTAGGGTGCCACAGCTGTATTGGGTACCAGTCACACTGCTGTATACCATTCCATCCCTGTTATGGTGCCACAGCTGTATTGGTTACCAGTGTCACAGCTGTATACACATTTGTCCCTGTTAGGGTGCTACAGGAGTATTTGGTACCATTATCACTGCTGTGTACCATTCTGTCCTTGTTAGGGTGCTACAGTAGTACTTGACACAAGTGTCACTGCTGTATATCATTCTGTCCCTGTTAGGATTCTATACTAATATTGGGTACCAGTGTCACTTCTGTATACCATTCTGTCCCTGTTAGGGTGCTACAGCAGTATTGGGTACCAGAGTCACTTTTGTATGCCATTCTGTCCCTGTTAGGGTGCTACAGTAGGAATGGGTACCAGTGTCACTGCTGTATACCATTCTGTCCCTGTTAGGGCGCTACAGGAGTATTAGGTACCAGTCTCACTGCTTTATACCATTCTGTCCCCTGTTAGCATGCTGCAGCAGTATTGGGTACCACTGTCGCTGCTGTATACCATTCTGTCCCTGTTAGGGTGCCACAGCTGTATTGGGTAGCAGTGTCACAGCTGTGTGCCATTCTGTCCCTGTTAGGGTACTACAGTAGTACTGGGTACCAGTGTCACTGCTGTATGCCATTCTGTCTGTTAGGGTGCTACAGCAGTATTGGGTACCAGTGTCACCGCTGTATACCATTCTGTCCCTGTTAGGGTGCTACAGCAATATCGGGTACTAGTGTCACTGCTGTATACCATTCTGTCCATGTTAGGGTGCCACAGCTGTATTGTGTACCAATGTCACAGCTGTATACCCTTCTGTTCTTGTTAGGTTGCTACAGTAGTATTGGGTACCAGTGTCACTGCTGTATACCATTCTGTCCCTGTTAGGGTGCTACAGCTGTAATGGGTACCAGTGTCAGTGCCGTATGCCATTCTGTCCCTGTTAGGGTGCCACAGCTGTATTGGGTACCAATGTCATAGCTGTATACCCTTCTGCTCTAGTTAGGGTGCTACAGTAGTATTGCGTACCAGTGTCACTGCTGTATACCATTTTGTCACTGCTAGGGTGCTACAGCTGTATTTAATACTAGTGTCACTGCTGTATACCATTCTGTCCCTGTTAGGGTGCTACAGGAGTATTGGGTACTGGTGTCACTGCTGTATGCCATTCTGTCCATGTTAGGGTGCCACAGCTGTACTGGGTACCAGTCACACTGCTGTATACCATTCCATCCCTGTTAGGGTGCCACAGCTGTATTGGTTACCAGTGTCACAGCTGTATACACATTTGTCCCTGTTAGGGTGCTACAGGAGTATTTGGTACCGTTGTCACTGCTGTGTACCATTCTGTCCTTGTTAGGGTGCTACAGTAGTACTTGACACAAGTGTCACTGCTGTATACTATTCTGTCCATGTTAAGATTCTATACTAGAATTGTGTACCAGTGCACCTGCTGTATATCATTCTGTCCCTGTTAGGATTCTATACTAATATTGGGTACCAGTGTCACTTCTGTATACCATTCTGTCCCTGTTATGGTGCTACAGCAGTATTGGGTACCAGAGTCACTTTTGTATGCCATTCTGTCCCTGTTAGGGTGCTACAGTAGGAATGGGTACCAGTGTCACTGCTGTATACCATTCTGTCCCTGTTAGGGCGCTACAGGAGTATTAGGTACCAGTCTCACTGCTTTATACCATTCTGCCCCTGTTAGCATGCTGCAGCAGCATTGGGTACCACTGTCGCTGCTGTATACCATTCTGTCCATGTTAGGGTGCCACAGCTGTATTGGGTAGCAGTGTCACAGCTGTGTGCCATTCTGTCCCTGTTATGGTACTACAGTAGTACTGGGTACCAGTGTCACTGCTGTATGCCATTCTGTCTGTTAGGGTGCTACAGCAGTATTGGGTACCAGTGTCACCGCTGTATACCATTCTGTCCCTGTTAGGGTGCTACAGGAGTAGTGGGTACTAGTGTCACTGTTGTATGCCATTCTGTCCCTGTTAGTGTGCCACGGCAGTGTTGGGTACCAGTGTCACTGTTGTATACAATTCTGTCTCTATTAGGGTGCCACAGTTGTACTGGGTATGAGTGGCACTGCTGTGCACCATTCTATCCCCATAGTTAAGCAGTAAGAGTTATGACCACATTCTCAGTGTTAAGCTGTACAACTTCAATGCAAGTATAGGACTCAGCCAAAGTCCCTTCCTGTTTATGATTTGCAAGGATAGAATATCAGCGTGCCACAATATCTCCACAATATCCATTTTGACATTTTGATGGTTGCATCTTTATTGTTTGCTGGTGATATTATCCTCTTAGCATTGTGATGCTGCATGTCAGGTCATTGAGAAGAAAATCAGCAATTCAAATAAGATGTCATGGTTCCCTCTAGTTGAGGTGGTGTAAGCAGCTAAAAAGGATGCCCTCTGGCACCTTCCACTTACAGTGTATCAGGCAATGCCCAGTGGGAACACAACCCATGGTAGACATAGGATACACACAAGTTTGTACCTCTTAGCTTGCCTGAAAACACCAATGGATCCCATAGGTTCAGATGGAGAATCTAACTGGAGATAATGAAGGCTAGTCCACCCTGCAGAGCATGCTACTGCTATAGTCATCATGAAGACCAGAGATTTAGGAAATGAATGGATGGATGTGTGGGTGGGTGGGTAAATGGATGGATGGATGATGGATGGATGGATGGATGGATGGATGGATGGATGGATGGATGGATGGATGGATGAGATAAAAATAGTTCCTAAAAACTGCAGTGCCTTTTTTTTTGAGTAGTAGGATAAGACCGCAGTCACAACTTTGGGCATACCAGAGCCGAAACAGCTAACAGCAGGTGTGACAAAAAATAGAAAAAATACATGAGCCAGAATACATTAGAAGCCTGTAATGCATGTTAAAAATGTTGTGACAGTGGTAAAACTTCTTGTATGCAAACAGAATGGTGACAGTACTTTATTAACCATCAAGGCATACACATTAAAATCAAAAAAATGCTTTTGGCATGCTATGAAACTGCTGTTAAACACCATTCCTTCATCAGTCACAATAGAGGAATCATGTGTCAGTTGAAGATACAGCAGAAGCCTTCATTATAGCAACTATGTACCCCAAACATGCTCTTGCCCTGTGCACCTATCACAGTACAGCAACAAACTAGGTACCACTCACCCCCCCCAAAGAAATATTTTAAGTTTTTATGATTTAAAGAGTTATGCTTCATGAGATTAAAATACTCATGCAATGCAACTCAGTTTTGAATAGCTCGGTGGAACATAAGGAAAACTTTTTGTAGATTATCAAAAGATGCATAATCCAACATACTATATGTCAGTTTTTGAAGGTGTCTAACACTGTTTCCATTGTTAAGGTGGTCATCTAAATGCCATGACAATTTGTACAACACTCCTGTCAGAATTCTAGTGGCCCTAGTTTATTACTGTTGGACATCTACATTGCACATAATTTCTAGTTGTTCAACAAATAGCATCTATTTCAGCCTTAACAAACTGTCCTAATCAGTAATCTAGAATGTCCAAATAATGTACACTAATTGTTTTAGGAGCTCGAAAGCTCCATAAAGGGTGTTTCACTGAGTGTCATTTATACTAAGTAAATTTCTAAAACAACCTTCATCACTAGTTTGCACTTTTCCCCACTGTTGCACAACGATGGAATTGATATACAGATGCTTGAGGAATACAGGTGTCCTCACTACAGAGGTGTTTTAAAAATGCTATAGACAAAAGAAATAAAATGGTCATTTTTCTGTTAAAAAATGTCAGTATGGCATATGTACTGACAATATAGAACATCTCTTTCTAAAGTACTAGAAAAATGTAACCAAACCCAACTACTTAACTTTCTTACTGATTACTATCTCCTGTCTTCCACACAAGATGTAGATCCACAGCACAGTACTATCCATGCCCTTCTTAACTTCACCACCCCCCATCAACTAAAGTAGAAATAATGGCAACATTGTATCCACTGTATTCTTAGACCTGTCGAAGGTCTTCATTACTGTATCCTACCAACTTCTGCTAAACAGGCTCCCTTCATATGAATTAGTGCCATCAGCTTTGTTCTGGTTTACAACTATCTCACCGGCAGACACAACACTATTTATTTATTTATCTACTTACCTACTTATTGACATTTGATTACTAGGAAAGTCCAACTGGGCAGAAGCCCATTTTCAAAGGAGGCCAGAGTAGAAAAGCTTCAAAGTATTAGAAAACATTTTAAGAACAATAATTGTACAGTCTTTGAAAATAATACAAAAACAACTACAGTTAAAATAATTATATCAGATGAGGCATAATATGAAAAGATTGGTTAAGGAGAGATACAATTTAACAATTATTTAATATTTAGAGAACTTTTAGCCAGTTTATAGAAAAATTAAAGCTAAGTTAGTATAATGCAAACCTGAGATGTTACATGAACTGAGAGAAAAGTAGGCTTATGGTATATATAGAAAGAGAATGCCAAGGGAGATAACTTGATAGATGTAAGGACGTGGGCAAAGAAGGAAGAGTAAGGAGGTGTAATGTATGAATAGGTATTTGTTCATATTTAGGGATATAGATTATAATTGGTGTTGAGCAAGAACAGATCTAACTTTTGGCTTGGAAGTCTTTCAGAACGATTTGGAAGGATGGGAGGGAGGGTACTGACCTGATGGATACAGGTACAGAGTTCCAGGCCTTAGCAACATGGTACAAGTACAGACAATGTCCAGCAGATTTGATAGGTTTGTCAACAGGCAGGAGTTTTTAGTCAGTGGATCATAACAACAAATTGGGAACATAGTTTTGTAGAATGTTATTTAGTGCTGGACAACCAGATGGATGCTGGAGAGTTTTATAGGTGGTAAGAAGCTGTATATATGTTAGCTGCCGGGGTATTTCTAACCTATTTAGTTTTCTTAGGATTATACAGTGGTGGGTTCTGAAAGGGGTATTTGCTGCAAATTTAGCATATTTATTATATCATTGTTCAAGTTTTGATTTTTGTGATGTCCGAAGTTTTGTAAGGATGGGAGCACCATAAAGAAGTGTGGGAAGGAAATAAGTATGTGTAGTTTTAGTTGCATTAGTGAGAAAGTTGTTGGATCTATAAAGCATTCCTAGTTTTTGATGATTTTTTTATTATACAATTTTATATATGCAGGTGACATTTAAGATTATTGTCCATCACCTCTAATAATTTGCTAAAAGAAGTGACTTCATTGGTTATATTGTCAAGAAAAAGAGCGAGAGAGAACTTTAAATTTTGTTTTTTCATAAGAGAGGGATATAGGGAAAAAGTACTAATTTGTTTTGTTTTCTTTTTTTAGGGTTGAGCATGAGTTATGAGTTACAAAACCATGGTTCAGTAGCTGTTAAAGTTTCCTGCATACTTTTTTGGAGGTTTGTCATGTTGTCAGATATGAAAATGAGTCTAGAATTATCTGCATACTGTATTAGAGATGCCTGTTGTGTAGATTTATGGAGGGTGTTGGTGAGAATGTTAAAGAGAAGGGGAAGAAGAACAGATCCTTGTGATAGACCGCTGGTGAATGAGAGATATGGAGAGAGGGTGGAGTGCCATTTTACTGACTGATACCTATTGAATAAGTAGCTTTTAAACCACAGAATGGTGGACTGAGAGAGACCAAATGAGATATTTCGACGTCAGCAGTGATTTGTGACTTCATTTGAGTGGATTTGGGCAACTTACTACTGGTGATATCGTCTGTGTTTGCTATTTGGATTTTTACCATGGTTTCTTTTTTCGTTTGGTTTGAGAGACCAAATGAGGACATTTGAAATAGAAGTTTGCTGTGACAAATTGAAGGCTTTAGACACATCTGGAAACAAGGAGATGCTTTGTTTGCCATTATCTTTACCTTTATCAACAGTATCTATAGGTTAAAAGTGCCGTGTTAGTACTATGGGAATGAATGAATCCATGTTGAGTGGGGGATAGAAGTAAATGCAGGAAATAGTTTAGCAATTGTTTTTGAATATATTTTTCAAGTATTTTGGAGATGGGGGATATTATTGCTTTAGGTCTAAAGTTACTAATGTCTTTTAATTTCCTGTTTTATGCAGAGGGATAATGTGTGACTTTTTCCAGAGAGGGCAAACATGGGATTCCTGGATTGACTTATTTATAAGAATTAAGACAGGACAGGCAATACCTAATGGCTGCTGTTGTAAGGTACCTTCTTGGAAGGTGATCAGCTGAAGGACAGCATGGTTTGAGTTTGTTTAAAAGTATTTTTACATAGCATGTGGGCACAGGTTTGAAGGTGAAAGTGGATGTGGTGATACATGGATGTTGGGCAGGGTTAGGATTAGATGTTTGGAAATCCTTGGACAGAGATGCTATACTATCTATGAAATAAAGAGTTAAATTGTATTGCAGTTTCTAGTGATGAGTTGTTGGGAGAGCGGTTAGGGTTGAATTTTGAGCCGGGATGCAAGATTTCTTTAATGGTTGTCCAGAATTTTTTAGGGCTGTGTTTATTACTATTCTGAAAGTTATTATAATATAGTTGTTGTCTTCATTCATTTTCCTTTTAGTAATATTGTGAAGCACTCTGAAGTTTGCAAGATACTGTGGTATTTTATATTTTTGCCATTCTTTCCATGCCTTTTCTCTATCCTGCATTAGCATACTACTCTTTTTGGATAGCCAAGCTGCATTATTTGTATTTAGTCCTTTTAGGAGGTGCAAGGTTGC
Organism: Protopterus annectens; assembly: GCF_019279795.1. Taxonomy (NCBI): domain Eukaryota; kingdom Metazoa; phylum Chordata; order Ceratodontiformes; family Protopteridae; genus Protopterus; species Protopterus annectens. Next base: position 1,104,535,130 of record NC_056729.1, on the reverse strand, counting down.
TTTGGATATTCAAGAAAGTTGTATTGAATTCATTTACAGCATCACCTAAGGGGAAGAATTTTAGAAAGTTCCAGTTAATAGATGATAGGGTAGTAAGGAAAAAAAACATTTCTAAGTTAAACTTGGAAAGGTTGTGTGTTGTTTTATATATATGTTGTTTAAGTGGATGTGGGAGATGTCTGGGTGTATAGATTAGGAGATGATCAGTAAGACAGTTATACATTGTACCTGTGGTGGTGTATTTGCTAGGGTCTGATACTAGGATCCAGTCTAATGGGGAATTTGACAGCTTCTTATAATGTGTGGAGCTATTGATTAGTTGTGTGGACCAAATAATTTCATGCTAGATGTACGGGAGTTAGTGTTTATGTCCAACCAATTGACATCCATATCACCTGATAGTATTTTATGAATATCAAATGTAGGATATATTCTAGTATAACTGTACTGTCACCAGAAGGGACATAAAGAACAGTAATACATATTTGTTTGTAATTGTTTGATTTCAAGAAAGTACTAAGAAGTTCTGCTGAATGGAATTTTAGTATTGGTTTATTGTAAGGGAAAATGTGGTAGTTGTTAGGAAATATTAAAGCAATGCCAGCAACTTTCCTCTTTATACAGTCATTACGGATGATACTACAGCCAGAAGGTATCATTTTGGAGTTGTTATGCTGGGTTTAAGCCACGTTTCTGTTACAGTGAGAATATAAGGCTTATGTTAGGTAATCAAGGCATGTAGTTCAGCAAATTTATTTCTTAAGCTTCTAACATTTATGACAGCAAAAGTTATATTACTGGGGTTTGGGGTTGACAGTTGTAAGGTTAAAGTAGTGAGTGGAAGAGAATTGTCTTGATTTTCGTTGTGATAGATGGAGCCAGAATAGGGTGAATGTGTCAGATTGGAAGGAGTTTAGTATATTGGGAATTTATTGATACTTGTTTTTTGGAAAGTAGTTTTCTACTTAATTTTGTTTTGACTTGAGATGAAATGGTGTTAATCAGTCTATATTTGGAGTAAAGGTGAGGGGCATTGTTAAATAGGTTTGGTGCAATGAGTGTAGAGTGTTGGGAGGAAGTATGAATAGGTGGTTGGGACAGAGCTGGACAGATGTTGAGAGCCATTACAGAATTATGGTAAAATGAGAGATGGCCCATAAGCAGGAGAAGAACAGAGAATAAGCTGAGTATTAGCAGGATTAAGTAAATGGATCTGTATGTTATAGTCGGCGGGTTGTGGGGAAGTAGAGATCAAGAAGGAAAAGAAGTTGCAGGGAGTAGGATATTTAGTGGTGGTGGTGGAACCTGAAATCTGATAGAGGGTAGGTAGGAAAGAAGCATTTTCTATGAAGGAAGAGCGTTAGATTGTCCTAGTATCTTCTCTGGAATGTAAGGAATAGAGGGGTTTAACAGGCTAGAGTATGAGAATGTAGTTAAAATAAAAAGACGCCAGGCTGTGAAATGTCAAACAGACATCTTCTCCTTTCTAACTGTAGTTATGGGTGTCCCCCAAGGGCCTGCTCTGAGCCCACAACCACCACACTGCAAGTAAACATGATACCATCATCCAGTATGCACCTTACTCAACAATTTTCTGCTCTTCGAAAATCTGGAAAAACTGCAAATGATAGCCCAAGAATCCCTACTCTCTATTTAACATTAGTCTCATGACTCATAACTGCTCCTAAAGGGTCTATATCAGTTTGTCGAATGACTGTTCAGTGAATACCCATTCATTGAACACCTATTTATTGAAGCCGCTCTTCAGCGAATGGCAGATTTTCACTAGGGCAAACAAGCAGTTGTCCAACCCAGTGACCGCAAAAAAAAAATAAATAAATCAGTAAATTAAAACCTGCCAAGGTGGGGAGGCATAGCCCCCTACACCCCCCCCCCCAATGTGGGGGCTGTGCTCCCCACACCCTCCTAACTAAATATACCAGCTCCAAGATTGCACTACAGTGGGGAAAAGGGCAAATTCCAGATGGTGGCAAACTGCTGGTTTGCCCTAGTGAAAATCCACTGTTCTTTGAAGAGTGGCTTCGATAAATAGTCTCCTATTCACCCCAAAGTAATTATCTCACCAGAAGAATCTCGCCACATAATTTTTTCCAACTGTACCAAAAACTGAATTAGTAACCACATAAAACTACTAAGACTACCAAGAATCATAACTGATAAACATATGAAATTTAGCTTTAATCTAAAACAAGCAGTAAAAAAATAAATACTTGGTGCCCTCTATAGGATAAAGACCTACCTAACAGGTTAGACTAGGAAATCCACTGGCACAACTTACCTTCTCCCATACTTTCCACATGGTACTCCCATTTTAATAAATTACAGGCCACCCAATCTCACCCACTCAAATAATGCTACAATAAAGTAATACAATTTATTGCTAATACTCAATGTAGAATGCACCATTCCTTAGCTCTAAAACAAGTCCAATGGTCACATAATCTAATAACTCTGCAGGTTATTCCCTCTACTCCTGCTATGTATCCAAAATCTGTAACTCCATTGTACTCACCCTAAAACAAATCTATAATGTCTTAAACTTAGGTTCATATGTTCATAATTATATACTAGGCTAACAACCACCAGGGCCTTTATAAGCCTAGCCATGCAATCCAACCCAGTTGTGTCCCTATGTATTATGGGCATTTTTTAGGAGTGGATATGTTAGTTAGGATGTTTCTAGAGGTTACATGGGGGGTATGTTACTTTGGACATTACTGTCTACCTCTGTCTATCAGAGACATGGGGACCAGACCTGGAGTGAAATTCTGATTTTCCATTAATTGGTCAAAGTTATGCTTAAATAGGGTTATGAATGGACTGTCCTTCACATGGATGGGGAGCCTATTCCAGAGTATGAGACACCTCTGAGACACGTCTGTCACACAAACATGTGTTATTTATGTCACAAGAAAAATTTAAATCCTTGGATCTAGTAGTTCTGATGCTGTTCATTTTGTGAATGTGCCAAATGTCCATCAGAGATAGATCTGAGGATGCCTTACATGCCAGGCATAGATCGCCTCTCAGTAACATGTAGAAGACAGAGTATAGAGATAGGGATTTAAGGCAATCCATATAGGACAATGTGTTTATACCCTAGATTCTCCTGGTAAGGAACCTTTGAGGGCATGCTAACTGTTGCATATGTTTGGTCAGGTACATGCCAAAGGGGGCATTATACTCAATGATGGGTCTGGTAAGAACCAAATAAAATTGCACTATGACTTCTGTGGACCTGGATGCCATGTTCTTACCTATAAGATGGGCAGCATAGAATGATTTTTTTAGTACCTTGCCCACATGTTGTCAAAGGCCAGATTACTATCTACATATATTCCCAGATATCTGACTACTGATCCAACTCTTTGGGGTGTCTTTTCAATGGCATTGAGTTTTAGTCCATGACTTTGGCACCAGTCATTTGTCTGTGTCAGACCCTCTTGTAAGATATTTATGTCACTGGGGGAATTTATGATAGCTCCCAATTTGCAGTCATCTGTAAATGTGGTCAGCCAGGGGCCCTTGACATTAACCTTTATCTCTGAGAAATAGTTGACAAATAAAAGCAATTCCAGCACAAAGGACTGAGGCACTCCACCGGTGATCAGTCTCTTAATGGAGATGGTATCAGCAATCCTGACTTCCTGGGTCCTGTCTGTGAGCTAGCTAGCAATGCAGTGAGTTATGCAGGATTTTATGCTTAGTTCAATGAATTTGTCAACTATATCTGAGTAGGGTATTGTATGGAACAGGTCTATATTAAAATCTCGAAGAGGTGTTACATCGAATGCCTCTTCAGCAACACATAAATACCGAACGCACTAAACCACGAATGTCAAAACAGCGATTTCTTTCACTGGGAAAGAAATCGTTAGCACAAAACACACACACACACACACACTACACACACACACACACACACACACACACACACACACACACACATGCACACACACAATTTAAAACATAACTAAGTGAAGGGCTTCACCCCCCACACTCCCCATCGTGGGGGGCTGTGTCCCCCACACCTCCCCTAGCTAAATATACCAACTCCAAGATCGCACTACAGTGGAGTAAAAGACAATTCTATGGCTCAGGCCAAGTGATTTTTTTTTCCCCTGGGAAAAAATCGCTGTCCTGAACCTTTGTTATTTTCAGACATCAGGTTATATGTGTTGGCGAAATGGCATTTGCTATAATCCCATTTCACCGATTTTATACAGATCTATATGGAACACCTTACAAGGTTGGGGTTTGCAGTATGCACCATTTCCCCCTCATCCATTGCCTTGGTGACCTTCTCAAAGAAGTCCACCAGGTTTAGTAGGCATGATCTTCCCTTGACAAACCCAAACTGGGTTGGGTCCAGTGTTTGAAGGTCGCTTATGCCTTTGTTGATCATTTACATAATAGTTCATTCCATAGCTTTGTATATAAGACTAGTCAGACTAAAAGGTAGTCTGTAGTCTGTAGTTTCTGGGGTCAGTATATGGTCCACCCTTGTGAAGTGGGATAATCATTGCAGTACTCCATTTTTGTGGTACAAAGCCTGTTTTGAGACTATAGTCGAAAAGTGACTCAATTGGTCCTGATAGGTCATGTTTCAAGCTATTTAGAAGGCATCCCAGGATATTGTCAGGGCTAACTGAGGTTGTGTTTTTGGCCTTACTGAGCACTGCCAGGATGTCCTCCCTGTTACTAGTTGGGGGGGGGTTATACTAGTAAGTATTTCATGGAGGGAGGCAGGGAGAGTGGAGGGTGAGGTTTCAGCTGAATTTGTCAGCCAGCAAATTCACTATTGTTGCTCTGCTTAGTGAAGGTGGCACCACTGACCACCAATTTGGCACACTGATGTGTGCTGCCTTATAGGTTTCTGACATACCTGTACATGAACTGGAAAAGTATAAAAACTAGTTTATTTAAGCTTTAAAATTAAAGAGTTAGTTTTTTTGTCCACCAAGAGGAACGGACTTCTTCAGAATAGCAAACAAAGTTCATAAGGTGGTTTATATTGAGTTAATTGAATGACTGTTAAATATTCTTAGCCAATGATCATTCAAAAACAATCAACTTGTCTTGCTACTCTTGCATGTTTAAAGGTACAGTAGGAAAAAACTGAGAATGTTAAAGAAGGAATTATTTAGTAACATTAACTTATTCCAATAAGTCAAAAGAACTAGAAAAAACAATAAACCAATTAAAAAACATAAACAGTTATTAGTAACTGTGATTTAAAGTAAATGAACAATTTAAAATCACTACATAAAAAAACTGCATAAAATTCGTCTTATAGACCACAAACATTGTTTTCTTGAAAATGTAAAAAACGTAAACTAATAGTAAAAAATCATCAATTTCTTAAATAATAAACAAATAATTGTTTGTACATCATGTCATCATGTGGCAGTTGAATAAGTAAATTTTATATGTTTGTTTGTTTGTTTTAGCTATAATTTCTGAGTCTTTTCTTTAAGCACTGGGGTCAAAGAAAGTGAATCATTTAAACCCGGTGAACATTTAGCATTCAGCCTAAGTTGCCACATTAACTCCTTGATCACTATTTTCTCTTTCCATACTCCTCCCCTCAGGTTGTATGGAATTTTTTCTAAAATAGTAGAGGAAAAACTCTTAAATTCCTTGCACTCCAGGGTATGTTTATATAGATCATTATCAGTATTACATTTAGAGATATCATAATAATGCTCATAAATGCGATTTTTAAGTTGTTGCTCTGTTTTCCCCCATAGAAAGATATACAAGACAAACACAGAACTATATAAATTAACCCCTTACTATTGCAGTTACTCCTTGGGGTAATTCACAGAGTTCAAGCTGTTTTTAACTTAATGGAACTGGATTCTAAAATATATTTGCATTGACTACAAAAAACACATTTTGGCCCTTATACTCTGTTTATAATCCAAAGATGTTTCTTTATTAAATTCAATTATTTTCTTAATGTTATTTGCTATTTTGTAAACAAAACAGGTTTCTCCCCCAAAATCCTTAGTAGTTTTTCATCACTTGTCAAAATACAACAATTTTTATTTAGTATGTTTTTCACAGTTTCACAAAGTTATGTTACCTTCCAAAAAGGTAACTGCAATACATCCAGAGTTGTTTATATAGCAAACTGTGATCAATGTCCAGCATATTATATAGGTAAAACTAAAAGATCACTTAAAACACAAATTTATGAACACATCTATGATATTGCAAACCACAAATAAACCAATGCATTATACAAACATTCTATAGGCTGTTCTGGTTTTAAAAAGTTTTCCTTTGTGATTTTAGAAACCATCAGCATTAATCCTGGGGGGGTGGATGACTGGCCGTGCTGGCTTACTCATAGACAACTTATATGGTAGCTTAGACTTTGTGCTACTTTTCCTCCAGGTTTAAATGAATATGTAGTGACTTGACCAGTACTTAATATTAGGGCTGACAGACTGTGTATATATTATTTTGTTTTTACCAATATGCTTTATTTACCAATAGATTTGCACATTAAATAATGTTTCATGTGTTACAGAGGCCTGTGCCTTTAAGAAAAGTTAATTTAATCAACTAGTATCCTGTGCACCTGTTTGCATCAAAGCACTGCCATTTCAACAGTATGAAAAGTGTTAGCTTATGTTTGTGTGGGTGTTGAACCCTGCACATTGTGTTTGTGGGGTCAAAGCACTAACTATTGTGCCAGTTCTCAATATATCTGCTCATGTTATTCTGATGAAGTCTCTCTGTGGAGACAAAAGTGCTCAATCATTTTATTTATTTATTATTTTAATAACATGTATTATTTTTTAACCAGTGACTGGATCCCCAGTGGTGTTATTTATATTTGGATATTGAGATTGGTCAACATAATGCTGCACCTTTCTACTTCTTCCTGTTTTTTTTTTTTTTTTTTTTTTTTGGTGTGTGAGAACATGCTAATGGATTTGCCGGACATTAACCTTCCAAACTTGTGTGCTTCCAATTCTGAGATGGACCAGCTAAAAGAGTACATTGCTTCACTGAAAGGAGACCTTACAAGGCTCCTAGAACTGATTTGTCAACAGGATGACCAAGGACATATTAGGAATGCACATGTCTCAACTTGTCTCCCAGTTTCTGGTGCTATACATACTCTTACTTCCCCTCTTCATGGAGCAGGAATAATTTCAGATTCACAGGATCTTTTTTCAGTGCAAAATGGATTGGTACAACAACAGACAACTACTACTATGTCACATGGTGTTAATCGCTTTCAAGATTCACAAAAAAGCCTTGCTAATTGTCTAAATGAAGGCATGACAAGGGCTTTTGCTGAGGTAAAAGGTACTGTACCCTCTTTTAATCTTGTTACATGGTCTGTAACTGCTCAGAAAAACAGCCTTTCTGCATCTAATGTTAATGGCCCAGCTAGTACTTTCAGCTGCAAAAATATACTTGAAAAGACTTTTGCCTTTAAACTGTTGTGGCAGGAGATTCTAATGTGTATAATGTTAATACCAGACAAAACATGAACGTTTCCCAGTTTAAGGAACAAAATTTTTCTTTTTGAAAAGGGACTTAGTAAATTTAAAAGCATTCAAATAAAAAACAGTTACTTAAGGGAATGAATGTGTTAAGTTACCACAGGGCTTACGTATGTACAAATTCTCTTTTGGATTGCATTAAAATGATGAAATGTTGTCTGATTTTATTCATTTTTTTGATAAATGTGGGCTTGATTGGTACAAAAAATTGTTAATTACAATGAGTCCTTTGTAAGTGTTATAAGTGCAGAACTTGAAACTTTGAATCAGGTAATATTGAATGATTTGTTGTTTTCTGAGTATAAGGCACTTTATGAGAGAATTTTAAGAAAGGTGGATAAAAGGTACAACAACATATTCTTAAAGAAGAAAATAAAACTAGACAGGAATTTGAAACAGTGCCACAGCGAAAGGGCTTATCCTGTTTCATACGTGAACCCCCCTAAACCTGACAACAGTTATTCCCCAGTGGTCCCTAGAGCAGATGTGGGTAGAGGACAAGTTAGAAACATAGAAGAGTTAGACTCTTTCTCCACTGAGCCTCGTGATTTTCAGCTACCAAGATGCTCAGGAAGATTGGTGAGTCAGTCCAAACAGGTGCTAGATTCAGAGAAGTACCCCCAACAAGCCCATTACCATTCCCCTCAGAAGAACTACCACTGGCATGGAGAAGAGAAGAGGAGGAGATAAAAATTGCACATGAAGGTGTCACTTGTTCATACAAAGGTTTTAACATTTATAATTACACTCGTTACCCTATTACTAAATATATCCCTTTATTTTTATCAATGTGTTTTATGTACCAACAGATTTCCACATTAAATAATGTTTCATGTGTTGTGAAGGCCTGTGCCTTTAAGAAAAGTTTATTTAATCATCAAGTATCCTGTGCACCTGTTTGCATCAAAGCACTGCCTTTTCTTTAAAAAATATTTTTATTGATTTTAATAAATAAGTAACAAATTTTAGCATTTAAAATAAATATATAGAAATAAAACATTTAAACAAAGTAAACCACAACTAAAAAACTATTTACAAAGGAGTCTACAAAATATCTAAAACTCTTAATATTCTTAAAATCAATTAAAAAGAAAAATTATTGTCATTAACTTATTTTCAGCTGTTTATTTAGCAGTTAAGTTTCATACAAATGTTATAAGAAGTGGTAATTTTGGTTGTTCTCATCTTGATTGTTAGAAGTTCATGATGACAAACATTGGTTATAATATTTATGAATTATTTCATCATTGGAGTTTGTTCATTCTTCCCATTCTTGGTAATTATTTTCCTTGTGATTGATAGTATACTCCATAGAAGTGGATAGTCAGGTACTGGTGTGATGAATAAAATTAATGATTTGGTTAAGATGAATTTATCATTAAATAAAACATGTAAAAAAGCATTAATATTTTCCCAGACTGTTTTAATAATTTTACAATCAAAAACATATGTTGCCAGTCTGCTGTAGCATTTGTCTTATATCTCCAACAAACCACTTTTTTTCTTGTATACTAATTCTATTCTATGTGGAGTTATGAAGATTTTCATGCATTAATTTCCATGTAAACAATCTCCACCTTATTGAAGATGTAGTTTGTTTTGAATATGTCAACATGTATTTTTTATCATCTTTGCTTGGATAATAATTATTTGTAGTTTTGAAATAATCCCAATAGCTTTCATTAAGATATTCTGCTGTATTTTTGATAGCTTTGTATATTCTGGATAAAAGTCCTTTTTCAATTATTTCATGATGTGTGAAATTATTAACAAATCGTGAATTTTGGCACAGTATTTTTTATTGATGGTTGCATTAAATTAATCTTATTTTCTACAGAAAAACTACAGTTTTGTATATTTAACAATAAAGCTTTGTTTAAATTCAATTTAGTAGTTATACTTATATAGTTTGAATTTTTTCTCCATCCATCAGTTGATACCGATATATCAGATTATTCTCCATATTTTTTTTCATATTATCTAAATTAAAAGTGCATATATTATTTTGCATATATGCCATAGAAAAACAACAACAAAGAAAACTGGATTTTTGTAAATAAAAATTTTAAAAACATAGGCATTAAAGAAATATAAGAACAGATTATGTTTCTATTTTTTAATATATAATGTTTTAACATCCATAAAATGTATTATTTTCATCATATTTTGTTGTGTACAAGCTATCTGGTTTGGTTCCATACATATGTTTTCTTGTATAGCCTTCCATTTAGCATTACAGGTCTTACTTAGCCATAAGGAGATTATTATTATACTTGATGATAATGAATATAATTCTATTTCTGGCATACCGATTTTACCTATAGACCAATCTTTTACACAATGTTTTAATCCCAATCTTGATGTTAGAATACCAAAGAAATTTAAGAATTAGAGAATTAAATTCTTTAATTCTTTTTTGGGTGGATGTAGTGAAAGTGATTATATTATATATAAAATATTTGGTAAAATAATCATTTTTTATTAAAGAAAGCCTCTCTTCCATGTAAAAAACATATTCCATTAATTAATAAGATCATTAGTAATAGCTAAATTATGTTTATAATTCTCTTCTATTGTATTTCTAATGTTTTCTTTTAAGATTATTTCAAGATATGTCATGTTTTATCTCCTTCTACATATTTAGAATATCTTTCTTCCATATCATTAATATTTGCATTTATAAGTAATTTTTTGTTTTATTTTAATTAAAAGTAAGCCCTTATTTTTCTGAAAGGTTTCTATTGCATTAAATGCAGTCTTAAGAGAACTTTTGTTGTCATTTAAAGTCAGAAGAATATCATCTGCAAATAGTAATATTTTAGAATGTAATTTATTGTTTATCTGTGTACCCTTAATATCTATTCTCAAGCTTATATAGTTCGTAAATGGTTCCACGATTAATGTAAATAACAGTGACAAAAGTGGATAACACTTAGTCCCTTTAGTAACTGGAACTGATTCTGATATATATAAGAACCAATTTTTGTGTGAGCCAAAGAATTCTCATAAAGTAAATTAATGAGTTGAGAAAAACACGTTGAGAAGTTATACAGCTGTAAAATCAGTAATAAAATATTTCCAGTTTACTGTGTCAAAAGCACTATTTATGTCTAACAAATGATAAACTGTCTTTTTTGCTATCTGCAAAATCTATAATGGTTAATATTTTTGATGTTGTAATAAGTATTCCTATTTCTTATAAATCCTGTTTGATCATTATTAATCAGGTATGGTAAGACTTGTTATAATCTAGTAGCATGTATAGCCATAAGTTTCCTCCCACATCCCAAAGACATGCTGTAAGTGGATTGGACAGGCTTAATTGGCCCTAGGCATGAGTGCGTGCATGTGTGTGCCTTGTGTGGAAGGTTGGTTGCCGGGCTGGCAACTCAACACCATAAAAAAAAAACTCCACTGCCAATCATGAGCAGACAGGTGATCCACTGTGGTGACCCCTAACTGGGAAAAAGCTGAAAGAAGAAGAAGCATGTATAGCCATAAGTATTTTATAATCTATAGCTAAAAGTGAAATTAGTCTATATGAGGAATACTCTACTTGGTTTTTATCTCTTTTCAGAATTGGAGAAATAAGTGTGTATTTCCAGGATGGAATGACTTTTTTTAAATTTTTAACTATTAGAAAGACCTTATGTAAAATATGTAAAGCTTCTCTAGGCAATAGTTTATATGTCTGATAACTTGCCATCATTATCAGGTGCTATGTTTTAGTTTATTAATTTAATGTTTAAGTTCAGACAATAGCATGTGTTAATATATTATTTTTTTATCTTCAGTCAACCTATTTTTAGTGTAAGTTTTAATAAATGTTTTAATTATTTCTTGAGAATATGTTGTTGGATTATCTTGATTAACTTTATTAAAGTGGTTTCTAATTATTTTTTTAAAATTCATCCACATCAATTACCTTTTTCTTTCAGAGGAATATTTTTCTTTGATATGATTAGATTTAATAAGCATTTTTGTTCTGGATGCTAATTTATGCATGTATTTGGGGGTTATAGAACAGTTAATGTAATATTCTCTAAATTTATCATAGTTTTATGATTTAAGATTTCTAAATTCTTTCTTTTTAATTCATCAAATTATTTTGCCACATTATCTTGTCCTTTATGACTGGTCTGTTTTAATTTATCAATTTTTTTCCTGTAGGTCTACTTTATCTTCATCCCATTGTTTTTTTTTCTAAAGAGCATACCAGTTCTTTATTTTACCATTTAAATATGATTTTTGGGCATCCCATACATAAATCTCAGATATAGCCTCTGTGTAATTAATTTCAATAAAGGTTTGAATCTCTTTATTGAAAAAGTCTTTGAAATCCTTTACATTGCTATATTTTTTATGGGAATTTTGTTATTAGTGTTTAACACAAGTTCAAAAGCTAATGTATTATGATCTGAGAGTTGGCATGAGACTATCTTTACTTTACTCAATCTAGATATTAAGTTATTAGATATAAATATATATACTCAATCTGTGCTTGACTGAGTTCCATAGCTATGTGAATAATGGGTATAAAAAAGTGAATTTGGGTCTAAAAATTCATTAATATCTTTAATCTGAAAAGAGTCTATGATCTTTTTCAATGCCTTTTCTGTGGCTGATATTCATTGATTAGTATATAATTAAAGTCCCCTGCCAAACCAATATAACCTTTTAAGAGCTGTATTATCTATTCTAATTGGTGTTTAACTGTTTTAACACCAGTACCAGGTATCTAGTAAACATTAATAAAGGTGTACAGATTTCTATTAATTTCTACTGTCACTGTATATAACATGCCTTCATCATCATTATATATGCTTATTATATTGGGAGTGGGTAAAGAGTTTCTCCATAAAATAGCTACTCCTCTCTTTTTCTGTTTGTACTGAGAACTACTTACTATTGTAATTTTTTGTATTAAGCCTATGTATATCATATTGTAATAAATTAATTTCTTGAAGGAAAATAATTTGTGATGCAAATAAAGTTAAAAACTTATTTAAATTACCTCTCTTGCAACCATTATTTAGACCATTAATATTAATGGATAGACACTTTAATTGTGTCATGAAAAGTCTATGACAAATAAAGAAATAAATATTTTTCAAATTCTTATATGCATTATTATTAATATACCACTCGTATGTGTTTTTTCTGTCTATTGTTCATTATGTGTCTGTATGTTAATAATCTTAAATGCATACACATTAACTCGAATTGTGGACTCCAATAAAAACAGTAAATCAAATAAAATTTTAAACAAGAAATTATTTTAACCTTCTTACCCTTCATGGATTCTGGCACTCCTAGTTTGAATAGTGAAACCGTACAAACTAACCCACCCATCTACTCAAACTAAAGGAGAAAAAAAATCTAAGTCTAACTATGCTATATAAAAAAAATAAATGATGTATTATTTACTATAAAGTCACATTGTAATACAACAATAAAATTTCAAAATGTTTTAGATTATATTTCACTAAGAACTTTCTCAAGTATTCTTATTCATAGTAAAATATTATTTTCTGTCTCCATATATTTAACAACAATTATTTTATCCCTCCTGTATGTATTTCTGTGCTATCATGCATACTCTTTTCAGTGCTTCCTTTACAAGCACCAATAAAACATATATTTCTCTCATAATATCAATGGACTATGCTTTTATAAATTTATCAGACTCCCACAGAGTTCTATAGTATGTTATTTCATTTTTTTTGTTGCTCCCTTTTTTTTTTCCATACACCTTAAAAAGATAAATCATGTTTTAATAAGTAATTTCCATTTAGAGCCAGTCCTAACAGGGTTAATAGGCTCATAGGTTGGTACTAGGCTATTGGCCCTAGGGCCTATACATGCCTAGCCATAACAATTCCCCAGATATTTATTCCCACAATATTTACTTCCCTGGACCCCTGTCTAGCAGGGTGACTGATGTGATCCCCAGGGTGAATTTCCTATCTCCCATCCAATCATCAAGGTTCCTTTTGAAGACGGCCAAGGAGGCACTCTGTTTGACATGTATGGGCAGTCTATTCCAGAGTATGGGGAGTGTCTGGGTCAGGAACCTAGCATGTTTTGTTCATTGTGATGACAAGGTTTAGATCCCTGGAGAGTATGGCTCTGAGGGATTGGGATTTCTTTAAGTGGAGTATGTCCAATAGCTCAGGGTTTGACATGGCCTTGTATGTTAAGCAGAGATCGCCTCTGAGTAGACGATATGCCACAGAGTATAGCTGGAGTTTTTTTAGATGGTCAGCATAGGGCATCTGTTTTAGGCCTGTGATTCTTTTAGTGAGGTATTTCTGCGGCCTTTCCAGCTGTTGCAGACGTCTTGTGAGGTACTTACCAAATGGGGCACTGTACTCTATAATGGGTCTAATGATGGATGAGTACAGTGGGACAATGACCTTTTTTCTGGATGAAAAGCCCTTAGTGATAAGGTGTGCTACATAGAAGGATTTCCTGACTGTTGTGGCAATGTTGTTATCGAAGGTGAGACCACTGTCCACCTGTGTCCCTAAGTCTCTCATCACACTTTCGGTGTTTAGCGTACTGCTACCTATGTGGTAATTCATGGGTACATGTTTTTTCCCAAAGGGGATAACTATACATTCATTGGCATTAAGCTTGAGCCCGTGGATCTGGCACCAAGCATCTATTTTTGTAAGGCCCTTTTGTAGAATATCAACAACATTTGGAGATTCAATAATGGCTCCCAGTTTGCAGTCATCTGCAATCTTTGATAGCCAGAGTCCCTTAGTGTTGGCCTGTACTTCAGAGAAGTAGATGCCAAACAAGAGCGGTCCCAGGACTGAACCCTGAGGTACTCCACTTGTCACTTGTCTGGAGCTGGATTTGGAGTCAGCTACTTTTACAGTCTGGATTCTGTCAGTAAGCCAGTTGGCAACCCATCGAGTGATGTAGGGATTTATGCCCAGCTTAGTAAGTTTATCTATGATTCCAGTGTGGGGCATGGTGTAGAAGGCCTTGGTGAGGTCCAGATAGGCTGTGTGGACCACCTTACCCTCGTCTACAGCTCTGGAGACTGATTCAAAGAAGTCAATCAGGTTCAGGAGACAAGATCAGCCCTTTACGAACCCAAACTGGGTGGGGTCCAGTGTTTGAAGGTTGCCAATGTCTTTGTTTATAAGTTCCATGATAATGCATTCCATGTCCTTGCAGATCAGGCTCGTCAGACCGATGGGACGGTAGTTCCCGGGATCCAAGGTGGATCCCTCCTTGTGGAGTGGGATAACTGTAGCTGTGCGCCACTCAGTGGGCATGAAGCCTGAGGTGAGGCTATGATTAAACATGACACTTAGGTGAGGTGCCAGTTCATTTTGTAGTTCATATAGTACACAGCCCAGGATGTCATCTGGTCCCATGGATGCTGTATTCTTAGTTTTGGAGAGTGTGGTTTCTCCCTGTATGGCTATGATTACCGGAATTTGGCAATCTTTTGGTATTGAGATAGGCCCTTTAGGGGGTGAGAGGGGGGTGAAGTTGGCACTAAAGTGATCTGCCAGGATATTGGCAAAATCCTTGGGATCAGTATATTTAATGCCATTCTGTTGTAGCTCAGAGCATATCTGAGCATTGCCATTTTGATTCTTGACATAACTATAGAATGCCTTGAGGATGTCTTTGGAATCTTTGGCAATTTTATTTTCATAACTAGCTTTGGAGGATTTTATGAGGGATCTCAGTTTCTTACTGAGGCTGGTAAGGGAGTTTTTTGCATCCTGTGATTTTCCTCTTTTCTGCAACAATTTCTTCCTTTTGTTGTAAAGTTTGTTTATGGCAGGGGACCACCAGATTGGCTTCCTTTTTTTGGAGGAGAGCATCTTGGTTCTATTTGGGATGGCACAATTCATGCACGAGTGGATGTGCTCATACAGTGTCTTAGTATGGGATTCAGCAGTCGAACTTTCAGCTCCCGTCTGCATGGGTATCATGAAGTTTGTGATTTCTGACTTGAGTAGCATGAAGTTGGCTTTGGAGAAGTTTTTTACAGAGGTTTCCTTAATGGAAGGTGGGGTTGGGATGTGGTTGTCAAGGGTGATTTGCTTATGGTTAGATCTGACCAATGAGAGGGTGACCACTGGTGTGGAGCATCTATCTCCCATGTTGCTAATGACCAGGTCTAGGATATTGGAGCCCCTGGTGGGACAATGGATTAGTTGATCCAGGGCACTGGAATTTATGAATTCCAAGAACCGTTGGGAAAAGGTGTTGGTACCCGAGTAGTTTTCCCAGTTAATGGCAGGGTAGTTGAAATCACCCAGTATTAGGATGTTTTTTGTATCTTAATATTTTCCAGTATGTTTACAAAGGTGTAGTGAGACTCTTGGGGCATGGTGGGGGATCTGTAGCAAGCTACAATTTGGATTGCAGTCTTACCTAGTGTTAGTTGCACCTGGAGAATTTTAGATGCATTGTGCTGGGCAACTAGCCTAGAGGTGTGAACATCTTTGGTGAATATGGACACTCCTTTAGTGTTTAGGTCTTGGTTTGATGGCCAAAAAGTGTGGTAAGAGTTGTAGCCTGGTATTGCAGGGGTGCTCTCTGGAGCCTTGAACCAGGTCTCAGTTATTCCACAGATATCAATGTTCTCCATTTTTAGGAGTGCCTTGAGAGAGTGCATTTTAAGGTTTAGACTTCTAGCATTGAGTAGCATTACCTTCAGATTTTGCATGCTTGTATCTGTTACGGTGGTGGTTTTGTCCTTTGAACCTTGCCTAAAAAAGGCACTACAGGGGTGGCAAGAGCTTTAGTCAGTAACCTGAATCCCAGGGGTGACAGGTGCAGACCAACTCTGGCAAAGCATCGTGGTTTGTCGATTATGTCATCCCAGGCAGAAGGATACTGGATCCCCTTTGAATGACACCAAAAGCTTAGCCAATTGTTGAAGTCAATCATTTTGTCCTTATACTGTGGTATCATTCTGGGCAAAGGCAGGATGCTACTCAGACCTGCATGGACCACATGATCTGAGAGCTCTTCTATGTCTCTTTTCATGTAGTCCAGGGAGGTACGTCTCAAGTCATTCACTCCAACATGGACAATGACAGAGTTGTATTTGTACTTGTTGTGGAGTGACTTGAGTGCATGCATTATGTGGCGGATCCTGGCACCCGACAGGCAGCTGACTGTAATTTTCTCCTTGTTCAGCCTGGTGAGTGGGCCATCAGTGTGCCTGACTATAGAGTCACTTATGACTAAAGTGTTAGGTATGTTGTCTTGCCTTGGGGCTGTTGCTGGGTGGCACACTGGTGTTGTGAGCTATGTGTCACTTTGGTTGTGACAGGTGTTTGTTTGTGTTTCAGCTTCTGAGGTCCTTGTTGCTTGGGCAGGTTAATGTTAAGGGCCTCTGCATATGTGGGTTTAGTGTTGCTATGTGTGGGTGTTGATGGTGTGGTTTTGAAGGCTATGTGTTGCTTGAGGTGTAGTGCAGGTGTTAACCTTCTCCTCTTGACTGTCTAGCCCAATCTTGGCTGCAGAGAGCTTTGCTTCCAGTTTGACTATGTAAATGCATTTCTCGCAGGTTGTAAGTGTTGGGTGATAGAAGGAGAGGGTTGTCTGTGTACATGAGGCAGTTGCTGCATTGCCCCAGTATGCCAAGATTCACCAGGTGGACAGGAGAAATCACTAGAAGCTGACCCTTGGACGTGCCTGTTTACGTGCTTTTCTGTAAAGTACAAGAGCTGTTTTCCCTTATCTTTACAAGGTACTTTGCAATTATAGGCTGTTTAGTGCCTATAATTAATTTCTCCTTATTAACAAGGAGAGTTGAGTACCTGTATCAGTTTAAGGCTTCCTAGTGCTTTCCAGCAGGTTCCAGAGCAAGTGCTTGTCACAGGGGGTCAGAATTTAGTGCTACTACTGAGAAACCAGCTAGTTCTAAGGGAATATTTGAAGAGCAGACTTTCTGGCATCTGGAATAGTTTAACCGTAGCCCCAAGGTGCTGCATGATGTGAAAACTGCACAAACACGTGCGTTTTTAAGCCAGAAAGTTGAAAGGGATAGAAATCAGCCCAAAATGGTTAAAATTACAATTTCAGAGCTGGAAACCACTCCTCTAGTGTCATACAGGCAGTGCAATGCTCACCACTCCCACTAGTAAGCAGTAGGACTTTTCTCTACCACAGCAAGGTCTGGATAGCTCTGAACACAGAAAATAAAATCCTGAAACCAGCAAAGCCTGGGATCTGCACTATACTAGCTAGGAAGAGTGGGAAACAAGCAAACAAGATAGTATTTTTTTTTGGATAAAACAGGTTAAACAATGCAATAATACACTAAATAAGCACAGAAAAGGTTAACGCACTTGAGTGTGTAGCCCTAAACAGTAAATACAATTAAAACTCTACAAAATTAGCAATTTAAAACTTTTTAAATGAAGCAGGGCAAGTGCACAACTGAAAAATGATTTAAGAGGCAGTAATACAGTAGAATAAGTAGCTAGTCTACATATACAGAAAAGTCTATATATACTGAAAAGCAGCTAACACACACTAAAACAATTCAGATGCAGTGCAACCTAGAGCACTTGAGTTGTAGCAGTATTAAGGCAAATACAGTTTTAATAAATGCACTAAAATATACTCTATATTTCCAAAATGTTTGAGAAGCACAATCAGAACACAAGGATATTCAGACAATTTTTTTTTTTTTTTTTTTTTTTTTTTCAAATATTTCTTTTATTTTTCAAAATATGAAACAATGCATACTGAGAAAGAAATACATTACAGTTATGCACATTAAAATGCAACGATGCATAATTACAGGATATTATGAGTTACCACATAGTTTAGCAGTGATACATATGAGAAGGAAAGGAACAGCACGATGAGAGCATTGTAATCAATTTAACCAAAAACAATTATATACAATATTTACAACAAAATGTGCTACAATTCCTCTGCAGTGGTATTGCAAAAATATAATATTAATTGGGTTAACAGTGGTTCTCCGATAATTAACAGGGATAAGGATACATGTTGCACTCAAAATATGAATGGGAAGTTATTCAGTAAGAATTAAATCTATAAGTTTCTTCCATAGTTTACCAAAATAAGCTCTCTTTTTGGGGCCTTTTATAATGAATTTATGAGCTGAAATGTGTTTGTAAGCCATCTCTGTGAAACCTTTCCAACTAAGTTTGGTGCGATCTATCCAATTATTAGTGATGTATAGTTTAATAAGTGAACAGAGAATAATTAAAATGTGGAGTTGTAATTTAGATAATTTGGAGGTAGGAATATGGAGAATGGCTGTTTCCCACGAAAGGGTGGAGGTGTAGTAACCCATTTTTTGTAGACGAACTTTTAGAGAGCACCAGAGTTATATGACCATTAGAATAAGCAATAAAGTCTCATAATCATCAGTTATAGTGACACTAAACGATTCTATAACATAAGTCCACAAAATACATAGATTATTTGTATAATTCACTTATCAAAACATGTAATAGAACTTTTATGTAATGTAATATTTAATCAATATTCTCTTCTCATCAATTTTTAAATACTGCTGTATAATGATTCATTTATTCCTTTTAACTATTTTTTCCTATTATTTATTTATTTTATTTTATTTTACATTTGTTAACCTGGAGGTCCGAGTGGACAAAGCTGTCCGTTTTCAATGGAGGCCCAGGGAGAAAAGCTCCAGAAACAATTGCTAACATACTATACATAAGATATGTACATGAACATTGTAACATACTATACATACTATAATATACATAGGTCCATAGGTTGGTACTAGGCTATCGGCCATAGGGCCTATACAAGCCTAGCCATAACAATTCCCTGGCTATTTCTTCCCACAGTATTTACTTCCCTGGAACTCTGTCTAGCAGGGTAACTGATGTGATCCTGGGGTGAATTTCTTATTTCCCATCCAATCATCAAGGTTCCTTTTGAAGAGGGCCAAAGAAGCACTCTGCTTGACAAGTATGGGCAGTCTATTCCAGAGTCTGGGAGTCTCTGGGTCAGGAACCTATCCCCCCATCATGTTTTGTTCATTGTGATGACAAGGTTTAGATCCCTGGAGCGTGTGTCTCTGAGGGATTGGGATTTCTTTAAGTGTAGCATGTCCAACAGCTCTGGGTTTGACATGGTCTTGTATTTTAAGCAGAGATCACCTCTGAATAGACAATATGCAACAGAGTATAGGTGGAGTGTTTTTAGATGGTCAGCATAGGGCATCTGCTTAAGGCCTGTGATTCTTTTAGTGAGGTATTTCTGCGGCCTTTCCAGTTGTTGCAGATGTCTTGAGAGGTACATACCAAACAGGGCATTGTATTCTATAATGGGTCTAATGAGGGATGAGTACAGTGGGACAATGACCTCCTTTTTTCTGGATGAAAAACCCTTAGTGATGAGGTGTGCCACATAGAAGGATTTCCTGACTGTTGTGGCAATGTGGTTATCGAAGATGAGACCACTGTCCACCTGTGTCCCTAAGTCTCTTATCACACTTTCAGTGTTTAGTGTACTGCTACCTATGTGGTAATTCATGGGTACATGTTTTTTCCCAAAGGGGATAACTATACATTTCTTGGCATTGAGCTTGAGCCCATGGTTCTGGCACCAAGCATCTGTTTCTGTGAGGCCCTTTTGTAGAATATCCACATCATCTGGGGATTCAGTAATGGCTTCCAGTTTGCAGTCATCTGCAAACTTTGTTAGCCAGAGTACCTTAGTGCTGTCCTGTACCTCAGAGAAGTAGATGCCAAACAAGCGCGGTCCCAGGACTGAACCCTGAGGTACTCCATTTGTCACTTGTCTGGAGCTGGATTTGGAGTCGGCTACTTTTACAGTGTGGGTTCTGTCAGTAAGCCAGTTGGCAACCCATCGAGTGATGTGGGGATTAATGCTCCGCTTAGTAAGTTTATCTATGATTCCAGAATGGGGGATGGTGTAAAATATACATAACATATTTACATGAGCATTGTGGTTTACACATAGTTATAAAATATAGCAGATAATAACATATGAACATATGATTGCATAAGATATTTACATAAGCATAGTAGTTTATTTTATATTTGTTCTCAGTTTATAACATCTTATCTCCAAAATAAGCTTTCTTAGACGGGGTTATTGTAAAACTACTGTTAATAACAACTTGGACAGTGTTACTTGAACCATTTACATAAGGGAACTTGAGTTCATATTTTTTCAAATATTGACCTAATCGAAGTATCCTGAATCACAACTGAAATGACATTCAGTGACAAATAAGATGGTAGTATTTTATCTGGAACATCAGTTAACTAAAGATGTTGAGCCCAGCAGAAGTACAATTGAGTTTCCTGACAAGTAGCACGTGGTAAATCTGTTTATCATAAGCTCTTGTCCCACACCTTATATGAATCATGACTGCCAAACTAACAAACAGATGATGTAGAAAACTACAATTATTATGCCTTCCCTCAATTTGTTGGAGGAATGTTGCAAGGAAATACTAATCCCAGTAGTAGGTTATGGGATAACAGATAAAGCAAGTGCAAATGTCCCAACGTGTGCCAATACAGTGAGCCACTATAACAATGATGTCTACATTTATGTAGGGGAAACAAAACAGGAATGGGAGATGGTATATGAAGTAAAATGATATGTGGGGTTGGACCTGATGCTGACATCACAAATTAGGAGTAGTTTACAAAAGTGGGTAGTAACATTTACATTTCGGTCCGAGGCAAGGAACTCAATTTAGAAACAAAACAATGCCCCTTTAATGGAAGCTCCTGAGAACTAGTGGCGTCTTCACTCTTGACACAGCTGTACTAGGTTTACCTCCACACACCTTTTTAGTTTCATTTTAGTTGGAATTATGTTGTGACTGTACACTTTACCTTCTCAGTAAATGCTAATGAGTAAAAGCTGGTATTTTTAAAGTAGTTTTAGTACACTTAGAAAATATTAAAATGAACAAATACTACTGAATAAAAAACAAACTGCTTGCTATAGTAGAAGTAAGCAATGGCTGAGACTTGATTTACAATTCCATGGATATTACACCTGCACCAGTTATTGTCCGCTTTATCTTCTGTAGGTATAAGTACAGCTGTCTGGGGTACCACTACCTAAACTACAATTTTCAGCTCCCTTTGTAACTTTTAGTGTCCAGCCTGCACTTGTATATTTACTGAGCCCATATCAGTTCCTCTTCTTGCTTAATGGTGCATACCTGGCAAATAAATACAGCTAGTATCTTGCATTCTTAAATTCATGGAAAAGAAACTTCTGCAGAAATGGAGGAAGGAAATGGATGAAACCTATGCCCCCCCATGAAACAAGATGTAATTGGGTCCACTGAGTATGCACCCCCCCCCCACAGACAAAGGTATCTACTAGAGTACCCTAACCAAAAAGGCTGCCCAAAGATAGGATATAACAGAACCCTGGGTCCTCTCTGTTTACAGGAACTACAGAAAACTCAATTATGGTAATTCTACACTATGTGTAAGTGTACACTTTTTACTTAAAAATGGTTCCAAATTGACAACTTCCCTAAGCTTCGGCTGTCCTAACAGTGTATCAAATGCTTACCACAAGGAAATAACTGCTTATTAATGAAATAAAATGAGGATATAAGAAAACTGAATGTGGCCCATTTAAGCAAATAAATGTGACTGGTGTCCCTTTAATGTGGAATGTCAAACATAACAGTTATAAAGTTCAAGCCTTCATATATAGACTTGCAACCTTAGTGGGAAAACTAGGATATTTGTGAAAGATGAAGCTTTACCTAAATATAAGTGCTCAAGCTTTATTCAATTCTCATCTGCCAAAGCCTTTGCACACCATGCAAGAGCATTTAACTGCTACTGTTTGTTCATTCACGATACAAAAAATAAGCAACTGCATTTAACTTATACAGTACCTAAGCTACATCATTCTCCCCAAACAAAACTCCCCTTCATGAAATACAAGAAAAAAACACTGCCACGGCTAGGAAACACTCGTCGAAGCTTTATTAACAAAATTTACACAAGATTGAGTGCTTTCTTCCCTACACCTAGGGTGTAGGGAAGAAAGTGAAGCACTCAATCTTGTGTAAATTTTGTTAATAAAGCTTCAACGAGTGTTTCCTAGCCGTGGCAGTGTTTTTTTCTTGTATTTCACAGTGGACTTTACGCTGCAGGGCTCAATTGTGTTTTATAAAGCTCCCCTTCATGTTTAACATCCATATTACTGAAAACAGACAACTCTTTTCCCATTCCACAAAAAGAGTTCAATTAATTTAAAACAGTATGAATCACCCCTTCCCCAAATGTCATCAGAAACACCAGACCACCTAGCAGAATCAAGTGAGTGTAAGAAAAAGCACAGATCTTCAACTATACTCACCATTACTAAACTCTAAATCAATCAAGCTGTAATAAAGCATATAGCCATATTCAAAAACTAACTACATTCCTTCCTCCACTCTTCCCCCCTGCTTTTGAATAATTAGTAACGAAGTTATAACTCTACTTTAAGCAACCTTTAAATCAACATAATATATTTTAGAAATGATACAAAAGAAAAACAAAAGAGAGAGTGTAAGTGTGAAGAAGAGAACAGAAAAGAACAATATAGTTACACACATAAGCAAAGTATATTCAGTAACTCAGTGTATCAAACTATGAGAAGCATAGTTCTTTCAAAATTTACTAGTATTTACTTAAAGCACTATGCATATGTTTCAGTAGTTCTAGGAAATTTGCATGCAATCCAAGCAATATTAGAATATAATTCTAAGTACTATAAAAAAGATATTTCCCAAAACTATTTTTTAATTTTTCTAAGTGTAAATAACTATTTAGAAACATTGGTTTTCTATATATATTGGATATGAAATCTTTCCCCCCTTAATAATAGTAGTATCCAAATAGTTTATCTGCTTGTTGTCTATTTGGTAAGTGAAATTCAAAAACATAGCTGTGCCATTGATGCATTCAATGCATTCTGGAATAGCATCTGAACCCCCCATCCATAAGATGAATATGTCATCCAAAAACCTTCCCCAGGATTCATGAAGCTCGGTGCAAGGACGGTTTTAGCCTTGCGCCAAGCGTCCTCCTCACAGATGGTGCAGCAGCACCATATGAATATTTATGAGGGCACACTGCTGCACCCTCGATATGCACAGGAAACGTGTGCGAGTGCAGAGGGCATGTTTAAGTGCTCTACGGAGGTGTAAACATGCCCCCACAGTTGCACAACCTACAATGCTTACTATTAGAGCCCGCCTCTAATAGTAAGCAATTAATTCAGTGTTCATGGATACTGAAATGTATGCTAAGCATACAAGAGTGTCCACGAACACTGAAATAAAATCAAAGTAGTAAATACACAAGCATGTAGTGGAATGTTGAGCCCCGTCCCTAGAACTACCACAATTAGAGTCCCTGTGTCCCTATTTTACATTTGTATTGCTTCATTATTGAAAGTGTAAGCGAAGCACAATGTGTTTGCATGTCATTGACCTCCATTTAGCATAGCTTACACATCAAAATCATCCAAATAGAAAATAACATGCAGAATCAATGTTAACGTCAGTAGTGTAGTGGTTAGAGCATCCACCTAACGAACAGGCATGCACAGTTCAAATCCCACTATAGCACATATCATTTTCTATGTGGAATGTATATATGAACATATTTATACATCCTTTTGCTGTATAACCTACTTAATAACGTGTAAATGTGAACTGGAGTACTGCATGAAATTTTTAACTAATGTCATTCAAATTGGTAGTGTCATAATGAATAAGACACCAGTAAGCATGTGTAAGCACAAATAAGCAGTAGTAAACATATATAAGTACCAGTAAGCAAGTCTAAGTGCGTTTGCGTGGGTGTAAGCAGTGCCCACACACATTAAGCATAGTAGAAGCTAACCGAATTTAACAAACTGTAATTGCAAGATAGCACAGCCTACTGTCGCACAAACATGCACACACCCACTCACAACTGCTTAAATGTGCTTTAATTACTCTATATCCAATGGCCCTTGTTCTGGCAGCAACAAAATAAATGGCCTCTACAAAGGCAAACCCAGGACCCTGCACACCACAGCCAATGTGATTTACCACTAAGCCATGGCAGATATACATAAATCTGATGTTATCACAAGCATATCGTCCAGCACAGTCATGCAACAGCATACGAAATGTATATAATTATGTATATGTATGTGCATGTGTATGTACAGATATATAATACATATATATATATATATATATATATATATATATGAAGAATGAACGTTATGACAATAAAGCATACAAAAAGAATGAGAAGGGAATCAACAGCAACCCCAGTATTATTTAGTGCTGTCATTTTATGTCATCTCAAGCTGGGCAGGGGTGAGCAAATCACTGTTACTCACACCACAGGCAGGACACTACCAGTGGGAGCAACATTGTTGATCTGCTAAGTCTATTTACAAACAATCACAGGGTAGTCCCTGGTGGAACTACCCAAAAATTACTAGGCGGTGTGGACTTCCGACCATTACACAAGCAAGGGCAGGTATGTTCAAGGACCAAATGGTAGGAAAGCCTGATGATACATGGGTTGGGGTAACATACGTGTAGGGTCCCTAATGCTGGGGAGAGGGCAATGTGTGGAGTTGTGTCATGGCTGTGATAGCAACCGGAGAATGGATGGTTTGTGTGTATGTCGAACTCGGGTGGAGTGGAGGAACCATGGGTATGAATTTATGGATCCAGGCGTGTCACGGTTGGATGGTCTGGTTCTAATTGGACCGCCTCATGCAGGTCAGTGAGTTCGTTATAAGTATATATGCATACACACATGCATACATGTATATGTGGAAGTACATTCCATGTAACAAATGCATTCCTTTTGCAGACATAAATAACATGAAAGTGCCCCCACAAACCTTGACAGTAGATAGAATAACAAGTTGTGCGTAAGAGGGAAGGTACGAATCTGCAAAAATGCAGAAGTGTATACTTTGTCCAAAGTCAGTGCTGTTATCAAAAAATAAATTGTGAGGACTTTCTCACTATGAAATAGTGGAATCATCCCTGTGATCTGCCTGCTTTGGCAACGCCAATCACTAAACCAGTCCTATTTGTAATATAATGTCGCCGAACTCGTACATTACTAGCTCTCATGTGTAACATGTGCGTTACCACATAGTCATAGTTATTAATTTATTGTAGTGTCATGTTAACGGGAGTAATGATGTAATGAAGTATAGAGTTTAATCTTGAAATAAAGATATGTGTGTCCCAGGTGGGACAACCCAAAAATTGTGAATAGTGTCCTATTGGTCACTCATTTCATCACTGTTTGTGGACTAAAATTTGGGATGTCTGAGGATACGTGGAGTGAGACAACCCATGGGATGGGTCTACAGGAGTAGGGAGTGGCCAGTGTGTAGTGGTGTGGATACACTGTGTATCCAACTGGAGAATGGATGACTGTTGTGTCAGTGAAGTGTTGGAGTGGGTGTTTGGGGAACTAGGATCCATGGGTATATGGGTATATATGCAAATGAAGCAGCACAGCAATAGTGTAGTGGTTTAAGCATAAATAAGTAGTAAGCATATATAAGCACTAGTAAGCATGTTTAAATGCGTTTGCGTGGGGGTATGCATTGTCTACACAGGTTAAGCAAAGTAGAAGCTAACTGAGTGTAAGAAACTGTAACCGGAGGTTACAGACATATATATATATATATATATATATATATATATATATATATATATATATATATATATATATATCTGTATATATGTGTATATATATATATATATATATATATATATATATATATATATATATGTGTGTGTGTGTGTGTGTGTGTGTGTGCGTAGATATACACAGATATACAGCTATGATAGGAAACAGCACACATGAATGACATATGTTCACAGGCTATGCCAATGGAAGTGAGGGGTCCAAGCAAGAAACATGTAACACGTAGCATGACCCCCCCCCCAGCCGGACAGAGGAAACATACACACAAACCCACAAACAATGTAAATAGTCCACTACTCCCCAGACCTCAGGCAGGATAGAACCAGGGGGGGTACAGAGTGCACCCATGAAATCTAATCTTGGAACACAGACAGGAGCATCCCTTGCAGGATGCCCCAAAAATTGATATATAACCAAAGGAAGGTGATACGATGACCATTCTGGCTGGGGTGGGTACATACTCAGAATACAAGGGTAGGAAAGCCTGATGACCCATAGGTCGAGACAACGTATGACATGGGTCCCATGAAGTGTAGAGTGGGCAGCGTGTAGTGGTGTGTTGAGACCCGACCTGCACCCAGTGGTAGGATGGATGCTGTAGAGGAGGTGCAGGTGGGGGAGCTATGGGTAGCTAGTTATGGGTCTAGGTATGCAGGTGTTGGCTGATGTGGGTCTATACGGACAGCCTCAGGGGTGTGAGCAAAAGTGTTCACTGGGCAGAGGTGTCGCCCAATGTGCAGCCACACCCTCTACGAGTCCCACTGCAACAAAGTCTAATCTACATGGCAAAGAACGGAATAACCAGATGTAGATGTAAATATTGTGTATATCTACCCATAGCTACATGGAGATATACCTCTCCCTCTCCGTAGTACAAATGTAAACATACAGAGACTGAATACATATACATACCCACATATAGATATATACATATGCAGACACCCATACACCCATATGTTGTTAGATATACATAGACAGCAATATATACATATATACATGTATGCATACATATACAGATATATCTGTATATAGTAATGTAGTTTTATATATATATATATATATATATATATATGTGTGTGTGTGTGTGTGTGTGTGTGTGTGTGTGTGTGTGTGTGTGTGTGTGTGTGGGTGTGTAAATATACACATGTAAATATCTAGGATATGATACAGCAGTTACAAATTACATATGTTCACAGGCCATGCAAATGGTGGTGAGGGGTCCAATCAACAAACGTGTAACACGTAGCATCAACCACCCCCACCTAGACAGATGAAACATACAAACACATGATACAAGTAAACACATCACTGCTTCCCAGACCACAGGCAGGATACCACCAGTGGGACAGACCTGCCAGGTCTAATCTTGAAACAAAGACATCAATGTCCCTTGTGGGAAACTCAAAAATGAATGATCATTGGAGTCAGTCCCTGTAATGATTCATCCAACCAGGCTGTATACATACACGGATCAGTAGGTTGTGCAAGCCTGATGACCCATGGGTCGACACAACGTATGACATGGGTCCTGACACGTGGAGAGTGGGCAGTGTGTAGTGGTGTGGTTAGACCCCACTTATACCCACAGTAAGGATGAGTGCTGTAGAGGAGGGGCAGGTGGGAGAACTATGGGTATGCAATTATGGGCTTAGGCATGCAGGTGTTGGCTGGCACAGTTGTATTAGGACCACCCCAGGGATGTAAGTAATATTCCAAAATGGGCAGAGCTTATGCCCATACCTCTCAACCTCTAAGAGCAAAACCACTGGACAGAACATAAACCGTTGGGGGAACAAATAGGGACAGAAAGCACATATTCCACTTACAACCTTAGAAAGCTGATAGAATAATAGGTTATGCATTAGCATGACGCGGCTGAAGGATGTGGGGTCCTAAACCCAATTACTTGTCTGTATTTAATGGTGTCAGTTCCCAGGTATTTGCCAGACAGGTGCAGATTGTAAGAGGAACACACCAATAGTATGAAGCAAACTCTGTACAGGCCGCCGATTCTGTACAGTCGACTGGCATACTTACACCTAATGGGCAGCCATTCCCGATATGGGTCCCACCACAGCACAGTCCAGTTTATATGGCTAAGTACGGTATAACCATATCTGTCATTGCATAACCCACTACACAACACCTACGAACACATGGTCGCAACACCCCACTGTAGGCATGTAAGCTGATGTAATAGGCATCACAAGGTATTATTGTAGTCCTCACCCCCACCCAGGGGTGTGAGCGTCTGATGCAAACACCAAATGCAGTACATTTGCAAGTGTGGGAGCAAGCGGGTGTAAGCCTCACCGGTATGTGAGTACCACACTGGTGAAGCAATGTAGAGGCTAACTGTGTGTAAGAAACTGTAACTGGAGGTTAGCATTGCTTAGTGCTGAGCAAACCCACGCACACCCGCTCACAACTGCTTTAAAGTGCCTTAATCACTCTGTACCCAACAGCTCATGTTCTGGCCAGCAACAAAATAAACAGCCTCTGTAAGGCTAGAACTCAGGACCCTGTACATCACAGTCACAGTAGTTAACCATTACACCATGATAGCAATACATATAAAGGAGGTATCAGCAAACTAATCCTCACCACAGAGAAATCAAATCTAACATGTGAACTGAATCTATGTACAGTGTAATGTTCTATAAACCGCCACAGACCATAAATATGTGAATTGGAGTACTGCAGTAAACACAGAGTTGTGGTCACTCTACTAAAGTTATGAAGTCCCCAGGACCCCATACAGTATATGTACACATGAATCACGGATACCAGACACATATATAACCTGTAATAAATAAGACATAGCTTAGCCTTTTCAAAACCGGCCAATTACGGAAAAGTGCGGGAATCCAGCCCTACTTAAACTGAAGAGGCAGGAATACGGCTCATAACTGGTTGTAGCATCCCGCTGCAGGCAGAATGGATGGAGTGGGAGAAGGCACTTGCTTTAGTGCACAGCGCTGGAGCATCCAGGAGTCCAAATTCATGGTATGGCTCCTGGTAAAGCACCATGACCGGAGACTACTACAGGGCCAGTACCAGGGCTCACAGTACAAAACAAAGGCCTGGGACAGCCTTGCCCATGACCTCACTAGTACCACAGGCATTCACCTGGACTAGTGAGCAGGTCAGGCACCACCATGGAGACCTGAAGCAGTGGAGGGGGGATGTCCTGGAACAGTGGATCCAGGAAGCAAGGCAGATGCAGAATGCCCCAGAACTGAGTAAATACTCCTTCCACTACGTAGTTAATAATTGCCTAGCTTGTGTATACTATGGATAGGTATGGTTAAATATCACTGTGCTTCTCTGACAGCTGCAGATGAGTGTGCTGCGAACCAGCAAGCCTATGATGGTAGGCTGCAAAGGATGCGTCATGAGGCAGGTTAGTAAATAGCCTGCATGTACTGTCATAACAAATAAATGTAAGAGCCTCAGAAAGTGTTGTACCAGTATACAGAATTGTGTAATACGCTGCAAATAAAGGTGTAACCCCTGCATTGCTTCTGTTTACTCTGCAGTCATATGTTGTTGTACTGTTGCAGTTATTAAATAGTACTGTTGTAGTAAGCAGTGTTACTTACACTGTGGTATGCAGATAAAATGTGTATGAAGTACTGTATAATAATGTTGGAAGTGCAAACAGGTCAGTCATATTAGACTAAATACATTGCAAAGCTTCACAACAATTGCCTGATAGCATAGTGTACAGTGATCTTAACTGTAATGCTTTTGTCACACACAGCAAGGCTTTGGATCCCAGGAGCGCCAGTAAGTTGTATGCATAATCATTCCACACAACTGCACACAGTTTGTTAGAATGTTCAGAGAGAAAGCTGTATGCATATATATACTTAACAACTGTACAGAGTTTGCTAGAATGCTCATATAGAAAGTGGTATGCATATTCATACCCCTCAACTGTTCCAATCTGCCCGATATGTCCTGATAAATGACCCACATCACTTGCCTTTTGCCCTGTTCCCCTGACAAATTATTGTGATGATCCAAGAAATGTAGGCAGCTGTTAATGACATATAACTGATAGTCAGACCTGTACATAGTCAGAGAATGTACATGCAAACATACCTGTCATCACAGCATCTCACCCAAAATGTATGACAGCAGTCTCAAAACATGTTGCATTAACACCTGCATCTTGTCAAGCCTGTATGTAAGACACAGGTCCTGTACATACTAATCTACAAACATACCATTGTACAATATAACGCCATTGGGTAGCGTAATAATACATGTAAGGGACAGACCACTACAGTGACTATGAATGTTGTGGAAACTACAAGGATTTATTAGCTGTTAATTGAACTCTCTCTCTGTCTCTCACCCCTACCATATGTGCTAAAATAACTGATGTACACAACCATTTGGTATGTCTACACTCCTAAACTTTGTTGTGACATATGTCCTATTGGTTTATAAATATTCACATCTGTTTCTATGCATGTGCCATGTTAAAATACTCCCATATCGGTGTCCTGTTGCCATCAATGAAACCTGCATGTTGTTGTAATTGCCACTGTTTACCCATATATGCATGTGTTCAGCCTGCTCTGCAGCTATTTTATATCTGGTGCCCTGGGTAATGGGAAAACTTATGCATGCTGTTATAACTAATCGTGAATGCTGTTGACTATTAGTAACCCATATCTACCTTAAACATGCTACAACATAGCTCGTATGGGAAGGCTGGTCCCAGTGGACCCACCTGTCCCACCTCAGCTGGCCATGGCACCGGGCACCAGCACATCTGGGGCCCAGCCTGGGACATACTCATCTGTTGACCCTGCACCACCTTCGGGTGGAACCACCACAGGGGATGGGGCAAGGCCCCCCTGGGAGCAGGAGCAGACATGAACCTGTCACCTGTGGTACAGTCTGGGCGTGGTGTGTAGGGAGCTCAACAGGGAGATTCAAAACTGCCTATGCCAGCTTGAGGGCCGAGTGGCACAACTAGAGGGTGAACCTGCTCCTCCTAGACAGCCTCCAGCACAGCCACCTTCTGGGCTCTGGAGGTGCAGTGGTGACTGTCCATGGGTGGGGACCTTAGTCCCACTTTAACCATTTGTGAGTTCATGGGCTTGTGACTTCCAAACACCCCTCCCCATCCAAGGTGTCCCCCCACATGTGTCATATACCGCCCCTGTACACGTCTTGTTTGTCTTGTCTGTCATCCTACCCAACCTATCCTCCCTGATCATACCTACTCTCCTTCCCCAACATCCCACTCTCTCCTAAACATAAAAGAAAAAAAGGGCAATCTGTTCCCGCAAAAAAAGCATGACCCATACATAGCTGTCCATTTTGCACATGTGTCCACTGGACACATGTAAATGATTCTAACTGGCATCACAACATGCTATTGCTGTCCTCACCCCTCTCTCAGAGTTGTGAGTGTCCAAATGTACTGCCAAATTTATTGCATATGCACAGCCATTGCTGTAGAAGAAATGGACAGCTATGAACTTTCCCTACACCCTTCCTGCACATCACTAGCTACCTTGCCTACTGTCTTCCCCTCTTTGTGCCCCTTTTTCACCACTTTCCTATCACCACTTTTTTTTTTTTTTTTAAAGAAATTAGCATGGGTGTAAGCGGGAGTAAGCACTTTTAAGCAGCAGTGAGCAGGCTTCAGCCTGTTTGCGCATGAGTAAGCACTGCCTACACAGGTTAAGCAGTCAAAAAGGTAACTGAGTGTAAGGAACTGTAACGAAAAGTAACCACTGCTTACGGTCGCGCAAACCCACGCACACCCACTCACAACTGCTTAAAAGTGCCTTAATCACTCCCTATCCAATGGCCCTTGTTCTGCCCAACAACAAAATAAATGGCCTGTGCAAGGCTCAAAACCAGGACCCTGCACACAACAGCCAATGTGATTTACCACTAAGCCATGGCAGATATACAGACATCAGATGTTATCACAAACATATCATCCAGCACATTCATTCAACAGTATAGGAAATGTATTTCATTATGTAGATGTATGTGTGTGTGTTTATGTCCATATGTATGTATAAATATATATATATATATATATATATCTATATATATATATATATATATATATATATATATATATATATATATATATACATACACACACAGACACACACACACACACACATATATATATATATATATATATATATATATATATATATATATATATATATATATATATAGGTTCATAGGTTCATAGGTTCATACTAGGCTATCTGCCCAAGGGCATTTATAAGCCTAGCACATAGATATGTGGCTTTCGCCACCCCTTTAGTTTGAATAAAACTATGCCTATTATTTTGCTGTGCCTCTGTCAAGCAGTGACACTGAAGTAATCCCTGGGGTATATCTGCGATCTCCCATCCATTGGTCAAGATTCATTTTGAACAAGGCCAGCGAGGTGCTCTGCCTCACATGTACCGGGATTTTGTTCCACAGCATAGGGAGTCTCTGGTTGATGAATCTGTCCCTCCAGCACGTCCTATTAATAACCGTGTCAAGGTTTAAGTCTCCCGCCCTTGTGGTTCTGAGGGATCTAGATTTTTTGAGGTGAAGCATATTCATCAAATCTGGGTTTGACATGGCCTTATATGTCAGGCACAGGTCACTTCTGAGCAAGCGGTGTGAGACTGAATAGAGCTGGAGTTCTTTCAGTCGGGCAGCATAAGACATATTTTTGAGACCCTTTATCCTCTTGGTGAGGAACTTTTGGGGCCTTTCCAGCTGCTGCAGGTGTCGGGTCAGATACATTCCGAATGGGGCATTGTACTCAATCATAGGTCTAATGAGTGATGAGTACAGGGGGACGATGACCTCCCTTGATCTAGATGTGAATCCCTTCATGATCAGGTGGGCAATGTAGAAGGTTTTCCTGACTACTTTAGCAACATGAGTGTCAAACGAAAGGCTAGTGTTAACCTGGGTCCCCAGGTCCCTGATGACTTCTTCTGTGCTCAGTGGATTGCCACCTATATGGTAGCTAGGGGTAACCTTGTTTTTCCCGAAGGGTATGACTATGCATTTCTTGGCATTTAACTTTAGGCCATGGCTCTGGCACCAGTCATCCGTTTCTGTGAGGCCCTTCTGAAGGATATCTGTGTCAGAAGTGTTTTCGACTATGGCGCCCAGTTTGCAGTCATCTGCAAACTTTGTCAGCCATAACCCTCCTGTGTTTGCTTGTACTTCAGAAAAGTAGATGCCGAACAAGAGTGGACACAGGACTGAGCCCTGTGGGACACCACTTGTGACAGGCTTTGAGTCTGACATGGCTCCAGCAACTCTGACCCTGTGGGTTCTGTCACTTAGCCAGTTTGCAACCCATCTTGTGATGTATGGGTTTACATTCAAGCTGATGAGTTTTTCGATGATACCTGAGTGGGGTATTGTGTCGAAGGCCTTTGCCAGGTCGAGGTAAGCTGTATGGACTGCTTTTCCCTCATCAATGGCCTTGGTGACTGTTTCAAAAAAGTCAACCAAGTTTAAAAGGCATGATCTGCCCTTGACAAAGCCAAACTGGGTTGGATCCAAAGTCTGCAAGTTCCCTATGTCTTTATTTATGAGTTCCATTATGATCCTCTCCAAGGCTTTGCAGATAAGGCTTGTCAAGCTAATGGGATGGTAATTTCCAGGGTCGGTGGAGGCACCGCCCTTGTGAAGTGGGACCACAGTCGCCG
The DNA here is from genome assembly GCF_019279795.1 of Protopterus annectens. Classification (NCBI taxonomy): domain Eukaryota; kingdom Metazoa; phylum Chordata; order Ceratodontiformes; family Protopteridae; genus Protopterus; species Protopterus annectens. The sequence continues at coordinate 1,104,501,131 of NC_056729.1, read as the reverse complement.
TGCGCCACTCCTTGAGTGTATCCTGAGGTGATGCTAAGATTAAACAGCTGTCCTAACTGCGGGTTTAATTCCTCATTGAGTTCGTGGAGCACACAGCCGGGGACACCATCCGATCCCATGGATGCTGTGTTTTTTGCCTTGGAGAGAGCAGTTCTCACCTGGGCGTTGGAGATGTTTGGGCGGCTACAATCCTCTGGTATAGATATCTCTCCTTTTTGGGGGAGGGGGGTAGAAGTTTGCACTGAACCTATCAGCCAGTATGTTGGCAATGTGTGTAGGTTCAGTAATCTTCACATCATTTTGGACTAATTCTGAGCATATCTGGGAGTTTCCTCCTAGGTTTCTAACATAGCTAAAGAAGGCCTTATGATTGTTTTTTGTGTCCTTGGTGATTTTTCTCTCAAAATTAGCCTTGGATGATTTTATGAGAGCTCTTAGTTTTTTACTTATAATGATCAAAGGTGTCTTACCTTTCAAGGATTTTGCTCTATCTTGTAGTAGCTTCCTCCTTTTGTTGTAGAGCTTGTTTATGGCTGGAGTCCACCAGACTGGATGCTTGCCTTTGGTACAAAGAGTCTTAGTTTTGTTTGGGATTGCCTGATCCATACAGTCCTGTAGGTGCTGGTAGAAGGCATTTGTAAGTGATTCAGCGGTTTGAGTAATGTTTACCACCCGCTCAGGGGCCTTAAAGGAAACCACACTAGTTTTTAGAAGTGTGAAGTTGGCTTTTGAGAAGTTTTTCACTGTGGTCTTTTTTATTTCAGGTGGGGGCGGGATGAGGACCTCCAGCGAGATTAGTTTATGATCTGATCTCACCAGTGAGGGGTATACTTCCGGTGTTGAACATTGTGATCCCATGTTTGTGATGATGAGATCAAGTATGTTTTCTCCTCTTGTGGGGATGGTGACTAGTTGTTCCATGGCATTTGAGTTTATGAACTCCAGGAGCCTTTGGGCTAGAGAGTTTGGGCTTGAGTAGTGTTCCCAGTCTATATTAGGGTAGTTGAAGTCACCTAGTATGATGGTGTTTGGAGATACATTCATCCCCTCCAGTGTTTTCAGGAAGGCCATGTGAGGTTCCTGAGTTTGAGAGGGTGGCCTGTAACATGCTACAAATTGCAGAGCAGTCTTGCCTATGGTTAATTGCACCTGGATGGTCTCCGATGCATTGTGCGTTGCCACCAACCTTGAGGTGTGGGTGTTCTTTATGAATATGGACACCCCCCCCCCTCCTTTTTTGGTGTTGTCCGGATTTTGGGGCCAGAACGCATGATATGAGGTGAAACCTGATAGTGCTGGAGTGCTCTCAGGAGCCTTGAACCAGGTTTCTGTCACAGCACAGACATCGATGTTCTCCATACTGAGAAGGGCCTCGAGTGCATGCATCTTGAGATTGAGACTTCTGGCATTGAGCAGCATTACCCTTAGTTTTTTTCCTTTTTTGTGTTCTAGGGTGGTAGGTTTAGAATTTGAGCCTTGCCTAAAAAGGCACTATGGGGGTGGCAAGAGCCTTTGCCAATATCCGGAAGCCCAGAGGTGACAGGTGCAAGCCATCCCTTGCGAAGCAGCGTGGCTTGTCCAGCATGTCATCCCAGGCAGACAGACATTGGATCCCCTTTGAATGACACCAGAATTTAAGCCAATTATTAAAGCTGATCATCTTATCACTGTATTGTGGCATCATTCTAGGTGAAGGTAGGATACTGCTCAAGGTCAGGGTCATACCTGCTTGGACTACATAATCAGAGAGCTCCTCTATGTCTCTTTTCATGTAGTCCAAGGAGGTACGTCTCAGGTCGTTGACACCAGCGTGGACAATGACTGAGTCGTACTTGTACCTGCTGTTGAGAGACCTGAGTGCTTGCGTTATGTGGCATATTCTAGCGCCCGACAGGCAGCTTACTGTGACCTTCTCCTTACTCAGTCTGGTGAGCGGGACGTCAGTGTATCTGACTATGGAGTCACCAATGACGAGTGTGTCTGGCATTGTGTTTGGCCTTAAGGGCTTTGACTGTTTGACACTCTGACTGTGTGGTCTATGTGTTGCATGTGTTTGGTCCTGAGGTGGTAGTTGTTTGGGTGTCTGCTTTGGTGGCCTCTGCTGTTTTGGTAGATTTTTGATCAGAGCCTCCGAGTATGTCTTTGTGTGATTATGTGTATGATTTGAAGTTGTGATGGTACTATGTATGACTGGGTATGTAGTGTGTGTGGTTACCTTCTCCTCCTGTCTGGTCTTGCCAGTCCTATGTTGAGAGAGCTCAGCCTCCAGTTTGGCCGTATAGTTGCATCTCTCACATGTATTTGTGTTTTGTGGGAGAAGGAGAGGATTGTCTGTATACATGAGGCAATTGTAACATTGCCTCAATATTCCCAGGTTCACCAGTTGAGCAGGAGAGGACACTAGCAACTGATCCCTCGACATTCTAGAAGTAATAGATAAAAAAACTTACAAAAGACTCCGAGGGATGTGGGTGCTAGGCTGGTGGGGTACTATCTATAATAAAAGTGCTATATCAAGGTGCAAGTACTGTAGGAGCAAGTGCTAGGCTTTACAGATAGAGAATAGTCTACTTGGGAATCAAGTAGAGATGAACTTTTTAGTTTTCGGATACGCTGGTTAGATCAGCAATATAGTTCGAGGAAGGTAGTTATAAGGGAAAATTTGAAGAGTGGAATTTATGTAGCCCGAATAGTTTAACCTTGTTTAACCGCCGCTGCTCATGTGTGCAACAGTGGCAACTCCACGCTAAAGCGCGCTAACGCGTGCTTTATAGCAGGGGGCTGGAAAAAACAGGAAATGACCCAAAATGGCCAACGAATTACTAGTTGCTGTTTCTAACCACTCCTCTGAGGACAAACAAGCAGCTCAGTACTCCCCACTCCCACTGGTGAGTAAAGAAACTACCTCTGGCCACACAAGAAAATGGAGGAACACAGAAACCAAATACAAAGCCCAGGGATCAGCAAAATCTGACCATTGGAACAACTAGCTAGGAAAGTTTAGGAAAGGAGAAGTATTTGTTTGTTTGTTTTTTTTAGTTTTTTTGCAAACAGACAGAAAAAATGCAGTAAATGCTTTGTTTTTCAACTAAATTGCTATCAAAGGCTGGTACACTTGAGTGTATATACACACACACATAGATATAGATATATATAGATATATCAAGAACATACCATGTGACAACAAAACATTAAAAAAGAATGAAAATGGAAACACCAGCAACTCCTGTATTATGTAGTGGTATTGTCTATGTAATATCAAGCCTGTCTCAGACAGACATGTGTCATTAATACATGCAAACATTTGTACATTGCCCAAATACATTACTTTCAGCATTTTATTTACATTAAAAAAACAGTTTCTGTCCAATCATTATGTGAGAACAGTACTCTTTCAAGGTGCTGTGTGCAACATCATCATCATTAAAAAGTTAAATGGGGTAACCACAGAGGGACCAGCAGTGTTGTGTGTACAATGGGGTCATCTGCATCATGTGTACCTGGAGCCTTTAGGAGTCATGTGCATACCAGGATCGTGTGCCTGAGAGAGGGGTGAGGACAACAGTAGTATGTTATGATGCAAATTAAAAAGGTTACATGTCCAGTAGACATGTGTGTGAAATGGACAGCTATGTATGGGGCAAAAGTTGTTCTAGGAACAGATTGGCCTTTTTTTTCCGTTTTCGTAAGGTGAGAGTGGGATATTAGGGAAGTAGAGTAGGTATGCTCGTGGAGGATAGGTTGGGTAGGATGATAGACAAGACAGCATAGATGGGCAGTATATGACACAAGTGGGGGGGATACACCTTAGACGGGGGGGGTGTTTGGCTGTCACATGCCCATGAGCCCCCAAATGGAAACAGTGGGATGGAGGTCCCCACCCATGGGCAGCCACCACTGCACCTTCACAGCCACAAAGGTGGCTGTGCTGCGGGCTGTCTAGGTGGGGTAGGCTCACCCTCTAAATGTGCCACTCTGTCCTTAAGTTGGTGTAGCTGGCCTCAAAACCACTTATTGAGTCCCCTATGCACCACATCCTGGACTGTACAATGGCTGACAGGTTCCTGTCTGGACTTCCTCCCAGGAGGGGCAAGCCCCATCCTCAGTGGCGGTTCCACCAGAAGGTGGTGCAGAGTCAACAGAGGTGGAGGTCCAAGGCTGGGCCCCAGATGCACTGGTGCCCAGTGCCATGGCCTGCTGAAGTGGGACAGGTAGTTTCGCCGGGACCTCCAATCCCATACAGCCTAGGGTGTTGCAGTTTTAAAACAGATAAGGCTTAGTAATAGTCAACAGCATTCAGGATTACTTATAACAGCATGCATAGATATTACCATCAACCCAAGACAACAGATGTCATACATTTAGAGAGGGAGCACAACACATGCATATATATACTGCATGACATCTGTCCAAAACGTAGATGACTTGTGACTGCAGCTATGAACAGAGGCCCATTATTGGCATGTCACTGTGATAACCTCAGACTGTGAATGTCATACCACTGTTCCATGTAATATATGTCCAATCAGGGATGTGATGGCAGTAACTCTAATCACTGTCACCGTGTACTGTCTGCAATCCTCACACTATGCTTCTGTAGTTCACAGATGTGTGTTCTGTGAGTAACACAAGAAATAAATGGTTCCATATACTGACCAGTCCACAGATGACCCTACAGATGGGGGTTTTCTTGTCAGTTATTAAAACATGTAGACTAGCCATTACCACACACAACCTGTTAAATTGGCAGTAGTCTGAATGAAGCATAGCTACACTTACATGCTGTAGTCATGTCTGGCACATCACCCTCCTGTCTTTAGGCTATTTTCCACTGTGTATGTTTGTTTGAGGAATATCCAGATTTAATTTGCGATGCTGTTTACCAAACACCAGATCCAGGTTCCACTCACAGCGACTGTCATGGGCAAACACCAACATGATGTTCCTAGATATAGTACTTTGTTTCCATGCAATTGGCTATGGGAATGTCACCACAGCTGTTCCACATGCAATCAGTAAGAGGAGGACTGCAATAGGTGCAGAGGCCATCACCTGATTATGACCATCACTTACAAAACACAAGTTGCTGCTAAGCAGGTGTATATCTCCACACCTACCAGAGAGTGTGTGGGAGGGACAGACAGAGACAAAGAACATCAGAGAAGGGCTGGGAGACTAAAACCTAACCATCGTCTGTCACACACCTACCAGCACAAGGGATCAAACCCCTGACTGACTAGCCATTACTATTACAAGTGCATGCAGTTACTCCATGTGCCACATAGCTGACATGTTGGTGTGCTGTAAGAACATATATGTGTGCTGGTGAGCAACAGCTGCAACAGAGATATAGTAAACAGACATTAGGTGTAGCACACATGGCTGTCCACATGAGCAGATGTCATTGTCAACACAACCACACTCTCTAAGCGACTCAGACACATTGGCAAACTTTGGCAGGCTCACAAATACACTTCCTAACTACTTAGTTTGCCACACTACAGTAATGCACAGGTATTACATGCACCACAGGGGTTATCATGAGGTTCTATGGGCTAGGGCATGTGAACGTGTCTAACATCAGTCAGTATGCCAATGGGAGTTATACTGGGTGTGACTGTGGTTGGGAACATCATAAGGTGCCAGTAGTGACATGCATGTGTGCATTGCTTCATGGGTGTGTAGTGGTTGGCTGTGCAAGATGGTTGTACAAGGCTGGGTGAGGGGTAATCCTTGGCATCAGGCCACCTGACAATGGTCTGCAGTTTGGTTCAGGGGGGTAGTGTCTGCAATGTCCCACACAGACGGGTATTGTATTAACCATCCTGTCATCCTGGTTACTATTGTGTATGGCCATTGCTTTGCAATCCATGCCATGTCTGTGTTTGATAGTCCTTGACATGGACATTGCCTGAGATGTGCACGTCCCACATTAATGTACAGTGACATGTTTAAGTGTACCTGGTTTGCCTGGCGCATGTTATGTACACAGACTGTCATCATCAGATGTGCCAATCCTGGCCTGGTGTGGTACGACCTGCTAATAGATAGCAAGTTGACTCTGCTCCTGCATTGATAGCATGATATAGGTGTTCCCTGGTGTCAGTGGCATCTGTCCATATAGGGCATGTATGTAAGGCATTGTATGTCCTTTGTGGATCACATTTGATCGCACCACATATGTTGCAGGCGTCCAGTGGGGAACATAGTGAAGGTGCATTGTCCGCAATTATGTGCCTATTGTACTGGTGGAGAGGGTGCCATGCCCTCTGCAATCACACCATGCCTACTGTCTGTCAACAATGTGCAGGGTACTAGCAACATAGCGGGATTTTCTAGGCAAGTGTGTTTGTGTATGAGACATTGGTTCAGACCGTATTCTAGGTAATAGTAGGGTTGGTTACTTTGTTCACCAGGCCTTTTGCTAGATATAGGGGTATGGCTTGCCAACCCAGTCTCTTGGCTGATTGAAATCTGTAATCCTCATGAGGTGGACATTGTGACATATAATATGGCCACCATATGGGAAAACTACAAAACCCGCTCCTCAACATGTCCAGTGGTTAGACACTCACAGCCACCTCCACACAGGCTCTGACTGACAAACACACACAAACACCTGCCATGTCTTGAAATATAACTCCTACCTAACTAGTTTATCACACTACAGCATTACACAGTCATAGTACGTGCTACGGAGATTACTGGGCTATCCCATCCCCAAAGGTGTATTTCACAAGGAATGACATCAGCAGGTTTACCAAAGTAGGGCATTTCAAATTTCCTGCAAGTGAGTAGCCCAAAATGCATTGCTCACAAAACAGGCAGTAAGACACACACAACTGACGTGTGTGAGTATAGAACCCATGACCAAGATCTATACCCCACTACTGCATGGAGATGTTATAGGATGCACCATGAGGATTACTAGGTAACTTGTTCCCCAGAGGTGTATTTGACAAGGAATGACATCAGCAGGATTATCAAAGTAGGGCATTGTAAATGTCCTGCGAGTGAGTAGGCTATAATGCATTGCTCCCTACACAGACATTGAAACACACACAAAACATACATAACTGCCATGGTTGTGGATGGAACCCTACCACAGATCTAAATCACACTCCAGCAATATGCAGTTACCCGATACGCTACAGGGATTACTGGGTTATAGTACTCCCAGAGGTGTATTTCTAGGTGGGTGACATCAGCATCATTGCCAAAGTTGAGTATATAAATTGTAAGGGGTTGAGTGTGCATACTCTAAAAAGCATTGTTCCCTTCTCAGGCAGATAGAGAGACACACAAACACACACACTTGGCAAGTCTGGAATTAGAACACCTACCAAACTAGCTTATCACACAACAGTATTACACAGTTACAGGACACGCTACAGAGATCATTGAGTTACAACAATCCCAGAGGTGTATTTCTAGGTGGGTGACATCAGCATCCTTGCCAAAGTTGAGCATATGAATTGTATGGAGTGTGCATACTCTAAAATGCATTGTTCCCTTCTCGGTAAGGCAGACACACACAGTTGGCAAGTCTGGGATTAGAACACCTACCAAGCTAGTTTATCACCCTACAGCATTATGCAGTGATAGGACATGCTACAGAGATTACTGGGTTGTAGTAATCCCAGAGGTGTATTTCTAGGTGGGTGACATCAGCATCCTTGCCAAAGCGGAGTATATGAATTGTAAGAAGTGTGCGTACTCTAAAAAGCATTGTTTCCTTCTCAGACAGACAGGGACATACACAGTTGGCAAGTGTGGGATTAGAACACCTACCAAACTATTTTATCACACTACACACTACAGAGATTACTGGGTTACAGTAGTCCCAGAGGTGTATTTCTAGGTGGGTGACATCAGCATCCTTGCCAAAGTTGAGTATTTGAATTGTAAGGAGTGTGCGTACTCTAAAAAGCATTGTTCCCTTCTCAGGCAGACAGTGACACACACACACACACACACACACACACACACACACACACATGCAGCTGGCAAGTCTGGGATTAGAATACCTACCAAACTAGCTTATCACACTACAGCATTACACAGTTAAATGATGCACTACAGCAATTACTGGGTTACAGCACTCCCAGAGGTGTATTTCTAGGTGGGTGACATCAGCAGGATTGCCAAAGAAGGGCATTTCAAGTGTACTGCGAGTTGTACATATATTTTAACTGTGTATACCCACTGCTTACTGTCACAAAAACACATGGACACCCACGTACAACTGTCTTATTCAGTCCTAAATGACATTATTAACAACCCTTGCAGGTCTTGAACCCTGGACCATGCACACCAAGGTCACTGGACTTACCACTAAGCCATTTGGGTCATATCTATATTTCATGGTTTTTATAATACACATTTTACTACAGGTATTCCACAGTACTGAAAACAAATGGGACAGTCACTTTGTGTACATATGTACAGTACCCTTGAATGTACTGTACTCTATGAAACAACATAGGCAAGTGTACTAAATACTAAATACATATATGCACTTACGGGATGTGTACACACACACACACACACACACACATATATATATATATATATATATATATATATATATATATATATATATATATATATATTTATTTATTTATTATTTATTTATTTTCTTTTACATTTGTTGACCGGGCTAGTCTAGCTGGATATATGTCCATTTTCAGTAGAGGCCCGGGGAGAAGAGCTCCAAACATGAATATTGAGAAAGTTAACAATACATAGAACCATTAAGAATAAATACAGAGGTAGCAATGGTCTAGTGAACAGTTATAATAATACATTTGTATACTAAACAGTATTAGTAGAAATTAACTAAACAATTCTATAAAAAACTAAACTAAAACAATTCTACAAATCACACTAGAAGGTATGAGCAAGTCTTAGTTATGGGAAAGAATATATCTGTCATTGTCTTATCTGTGTCTGTATCCTGTATATCCTATACATATATATATATATATATATATATATATATATATATATATATATATATGCATATACACAGACACAGCTATAACCATATATATAAACATGTCTGAACACCCTTTGTGACACAGAAGGGTTCCAAAGGAATTGACGTGTATACAAAACAGAGGCAACTCTTGTATTATAACATTTAAATCTTAATCAGTTCACCAGAGAACGGATGGCTGTTGTGTATGTGGAGTTTGGGGTGCGGAATGATGGCTAAGGAAATATACCCCTGGAATTTTGGAGTCTGGGTGGGGGAATGATGGGTATGGAAATACACCCCGGGGACCACTTCTGTGTCACTGCTCGACAGTGGCACAGGAAAATAACATACCCAAGAGTAGTCATTCTTGACTGTCTATTTCTTTCTATTCCTAACTATGTAATAATTTGTAGACTCCACTCACAACAGATGATTACCGTGGTGTGCAACATGTTAAAAGACATAACACATGTGTATGCCTGGTTACAGGGTAGTCACACATACACAAACACACATACATTTGCCAGTATTGTGCTTACAAGTCTTGCCTATGTAAAGGTGGTATGTAGTTGGGGTATGTGCCACAGAGCCCATACAAGTACACTTAATCTGATTCTGCTTCTGAGCTGGGTGACATCACAGGACTGATTACTTGCAGTGGGCAGGGGGGGAAAGGGTGGTTTAGCAGATGACAAGGATAAAGGCCAGTGTAAAAGGTGTTTTTTCTTTGGGAAGCAGTAAAACCCACTATCATGACAGGATACAGACACAGATACGCACAACCACTTGCTGACACACACACTCAGGCATTTGCTGACACACACACACACACACACACACACACACACACACACACACACACACACACAGAGTTGCCAGTGGTGGAATCAGAACTCCTGCCTATCTACAGATCACTATTACAGTACTACAAAGTTATGAGACACACCACAGAGATTACACATTTCAATGCAGTCAGAATGCCCTTCTTAGATTGAGGACATCAACAGGAATACTGACGGTTAAGATGTATATAGCTGTAAACCTGTGTGCTTAAAGTTGGAGTCCATTACAACCTGTATGCACAAACAAGACACATCATCTACAGGTAAGACATAGGTAGGCCTGAGAGGTATAGTTGTAGCACAACAAGCCCTGAACTGGAGTATGCCCATCTGTGGAATGGACAACTATTATCACTATACAGAGTTACAGTGGTCATGCACATACACATAGAATCACAGGACTTGTTTGGCTGCATTGACTCCAATTACACAAAGTGACAGTGGGCATGTTCATACACTTAGTAGCATAGGGCCATTTGGGATGCACTCTGACTACAACTACACAAGGTTATACTGGGCATGCTCATACACTTAGAAACAAAGGGCTTGTTTGGATGTACTGACTCAAATTACACAAGGTGGCAGTGGGTACGCTCATACACTTAGTAGCACAGGGCTGTTTGGGATACACTCTGATTCTAACCACAGAAGGCCACAATGTGCATGCTCATACATGTACAGAACACATTGTAATGGGCACCTATTGTAAACACACAGGTTTACAGCTATGTACATCTTAACTGTCAGTATATATGTACACACAGGTTTACAGCTATGTACCTCTTAACTGTCAGTATATATGTACACACAGGTTTACAGCTATGTACATCTTAACTGTCAGTATATATGCACATCATACAGGTTTACTACCAGATACCTGTATGTGGCCCATAAATTATATATGTGTCTGTGCTGTGTGATACACATGCATACATGTACATGAAGTACTGCTATATATATGTGAAGTATACACAATCATGCATGTGTGGAAGTGAAAGACAGTTGGTTAACTGGGACACACAAGTGGATGCAAAGTACAGCATGTGTCACACACATTGCTGCCCTGAAAGGCATACACTGATATTATGTTGTGGTCAGTGGCATTATACTTGGGACAGTGGCATGTGCAAGCATAATATGTGAGCCCCATTGTGTAATGGTACTGAGGTGCAGGTGCCAAGATGACCTCTCCCGGCTTTGTTAGTAGTTGTCATTATTAGCAGGACCACTCCACTAAGTATATCTGACATTGGTCATCTACACAACGTCTGCTGCTGTCCATTACCTTAGATGTAGCATTGATACCAAGCACAATACTGCCACTCGCAGTGATGTCATGATATGAGTGGCACTCGCTTGACCAAAACAACAAGCCAATGTCCTGCTGTAATTATGAGGTTGTCCAGTGTCTGTCATTCCAGGATGACATGACTGAAAGAAGACAAGCCTTTGTCACAGATCATATGCATCCATGATTCAAGGGAGTGTGGATAATACCTAGGTCGCATTTATCCATATAGTGCCATTCCAAGACAAATGTCCTAAACACAGAAGTAACACCCTGACACCTACAAGACAATTGCATTGGATCCTTATGCTAACCAGTGCTAGATGTGTGGCTGCTGTAATCCATTTGCTCAATGTAGAACCTACAATGGGGAATACTGACATCTGTGTAGTGAGGAACACCTGGCTGAAGGCTCTGTAGTGCACAATAGCACTACCACCATATAACTCAAAACCAGACATGTGGATCATAACACTGATATGGACCACTCCAGGTGGTGGTGTCCACATATTCATAAAGGCTACTCACAATAAAGACCACTACTCCAACATAATGCATCACAGATGAGTCAGGTATAGGGGACAGTAGCAAAAGCTGCATTCTAGGTTGTATCCTCATATATATCCACCACCATGTCCTCAGACTACCAACACACATCCATAAATGTGATATGAAATTGTATGGTACAACACCAAATAACCTTCGACTGGTGGACTGTACCTAGCCCTACATCAACTGTGCAAAGTACCCATGTACTGACACAGTTGCATAATGTGTTATGCAATGCAGTAATACCACTGTTTGTAACCAGGTCAGTTGTATACATACGAGGGTCCCTCGGATGTTGTCAGCATTAACACAGTTGACTGTTGCTGTACACCAGTAAACAACACCCTCATGGTTGGATATAACCTAGATGTACCTGCTCTGGATATATACATCCCACACTCATACAACATAAATGAAAATACCATAGCTGTTGTTGTCCTTTGTACATACAGGTGGCTACATTCATTACATACATGCACATGGAAGATAGGTCCATGGCTGCTGAATACTAACAGTACATAAGGTTTGATATCTATGTTAACAGAGGTAATATTCCCTCTCTACTGGTCACCTATGACACCTATCATATCATACAACAACCCATGTGGCATGTATGTCATTAGACATGTCCAGCAAATGTAATGCATACCAACATACCCAAATAACAGCATCATAGGACCTACACACATGGCCTGTATTGACAGACTCAGGGAAATACAGCTATGCTCTGTATGTTCTTGACTAGTTACAGGTGATATGTCCATGACATGTACAGCCATGTGTGACCTACAGCTCCTACATATACCCCATGTCAACAATTGCAAGCCATGCATGCTGTGTGCTGTCTGAACATTAACCTTATTACCACAATAGCCAGAACATGCTGGGGTGAGATGTTTACAAGCCACAGACCTCGCACATGCTTGAATAAGTGTAATGCCTAGCTCAAACAGAGCACATTGCTGGCACTCTTCCAGTAATCATGAGGTGTGTGTGGCAAATATGATGTGTGTGTGGCAAATATGATGTGCTCACTGTTGACCATTACAGTGCCCTGGCTTCACAGTGGAACTGTCAACTAACAGTTTGTGTGATTATGACATGGAATATTGCTGTGTGTGTGTCTTGCTGATATATGCTGTTGGCATAAATGTACACTTAGCTACTCAGTGAAGCTGGTTGTGTCCTACCAGTACATGAATACAACATCCATTATGGTGTAATGCTCAGCTATGTTTCACACATGGTGTGGGGAAGGCATGGAATGTATCCTCATGATCTGCTAGTCCACTTAGTGATGGAGACTGCATATGTGTACATGTATTGATGTGTGTTTGGATTCCATGCATGTGCAGTGTCTGATGTTTGAAGGTGACTGTTGTTTTAGTACATCATGCAGTTGCAATGCAGCCTCAACATTGCCAACTGTATATGGTGATATGCTCAAAGTACAGTAAGCTGTACTTTAGGTATGGACAGATGTTTGGACATAACTACTAAGTGGTGGGGCTACTTCACAGATGAATGATTACTGAGGACAGCTCACAGGTGTGTTACAACCATTCCTACAATAACCTGTGTAATGGCTAAGCTATGGTTTTGCTAATTGAAGGGGAAGACACACAATGTAGAATGCAGTAAGGGTGACACTGAAGGCAAGCCTCTTCACACCTGTAACAGTAACACCTCCCCTGTGCATATATTGTGCATATATCAGCACAGTTGGCAAAGGAAAGAGCCAGTATGCTTTGTAGCACATGCGATAGTGCTGTAACTCTGTAATACCTATCATGAGATAGGCAGGTGTTTGATTCACAGTACTGGCACATGTGGGTGTGTGTGTGTCCATATATGTCACGTATGGTGGGGAATACATCCCAAATGTTTTTCACTCTCCTGTGCACTGTTGTAGACATCTGTACAGAGTGAAGTGTAGAAAGCAAGACATAGGCAGGAGCTTGAATGAGGCAGGAGTTTGAATCTCACACATGTCAAGTGTCTGTATGTGTATGACATAGGTGTATATCTTTGTGAATGCCACAGTGTGTATATGTGTGTGTATGTGTGTGTGTGTGTGTGTGTGTGTGTGTGTGTGTGTGTGTGTGTGTGTGTGTGTGTGTGTGTGTGTGTATGGCTGTCTGGTCCCTGGAGTGAGGCTGTATTTTACCATAGTTCATAGGTTCTTAGGTTCATGGGTAGGTACTAGGCTATCTGCCCAAGGGCCTATGTAAGCCTAGCCAACAAGGTTCCCTGGTTTACGCCACCCAAGAAAGTTATTTTCCTGTGCCACTGTTGAGCAGAGACACAGAAGTGATCCCCGGGGTGTATTTCCGATTTCCCATCCACTCATCAAGATTTTTCTTGAAGAGTGCTAATGAAGAGCTTTGCTTGACATAGATGGGTAGCCTGTTCCAGAGTATAGGAAGTCTCTGGGACAGGAATCTATCCCTCCAGCATGTCCTGTTTATTGTGGTGACAAGGTTTAGGTCCCTAGAGCATGTAGCTTGGAGGGATTGGGATTTCTTTAGGTGTATCATGTCCAACAACTCTGGGTTTGACATAGCTTTATATGTTAGGCAGAGATCACCTCAGAGTAGGCAATATGCTATGGAGTAATGCTGGAGTTTTTTGAGGCGGTCAGTGTAGGGCATTTGTTTGAGGCCAGTAATCCTCTTTGTGAGGTACTTCTGTGGCCTTTACAGCTGCTGCAGATGTCTTGTGAGGTACATTCCAAAAGGGGCGTTGTACTCTATAATTGGTTTAATGAGTGTCAAATAGAGGGGAACAATGACCTCTTTTTTCCTGGATGAGAACCCTTTTATGATGAGGTGTGCCACGTAGAAGGACTTCCTGACTACTGTGGCGATGTGACTATCAAAGGAGAGACTACTGTCCACCTGGGTCCCAAGGTCTCTTATCACACATTTGGTGTTAAGTAGATTGCTGCCTATGTGGTAGTTCATGGGTACAGAGTTTTTACCAAAGGGGATGACACTGCACTTTTTGGCATTGAGCTTGAGGCCATGGCTTTGACACCAGGCATCTGTCTCAGCGAGGCCCTTCAGTAGGATGTCCACATCATTTGGGGACTTGACTATGGGTCCTAGTTTGCAGTCATCTGCGAACTTCATTAGCCAAAGGCCTTTTGTATTAGCCTGTACTTCAGAGAAGTTGATACCAAACAGGAGAGGTCCCAGGACGGAACCCAGTGGTACTCCACTTGTCACTTCTTTGAGGTCAGATTTGGAGTCTGCAACTTTCACAGTGTGGGTTCTGTCAGTGAGCCAGTTGGCAACCCATCTTGTGACATAGGAATTTATACCTAGTTTAGTGAGTTTAGCTATAATTCCAGAAAGGGGGATGGTGTCGGAGGCGTTGGTGAGGTCAAGATAATCTGTGTGAACCACCTTAACCTCATCTACGGCTTTGGTGACTGCCTCAAAGAAGTCAATCAGGTTCAGGAGGCATGATCTGCCTTTCACAAACCCAAGCTGGGTGGGATCCAGAGTTTGGAGGTTACCAATATCTTTGTTTATGAGTTCCATGATGATACGTTCCATGGCCTTGCAGACCAGGCTCATCAGGCTAATAGGTCAATAGTTCCTGGGATGAGTGGTGGCTCCCCCTTTATGGAGTGGGATAACTGTTGCTGTACACCATTCAGTGGGTGCAAAGCCTGATGTGAGGCTATTATTGAACATGGTGCTTAATTGGGGAGCCAGTTCATTCTGAAGTTCATGTAAAACGCAGCCTGGGATGTTGTCTGGTCCCATGGATGCTGTGTTTTTGACTTTAGAGAGTGCAGCTTTTACCTGCGTAGTTGTGATTACAGGGACTCTGCATTCTTCCTGTATAGATATGGGCCCTTTAGGGGGTGAGAGGGGGGTAAGGTTAGCACTGAACCTATCTGCCAGGATGTTGGCAATATCAGTTGGTTCTGTAATTTTCTTGCCTTTGTGCTGTAACTCACAGCAGATCTGGGTGTTCCCATCAAGATTCTTGACATAGCTATAGCATGCTTTGTGGTTGTCCTTGGAATTAGTGGCAATTTTGTTTTCATAGCTAGCTTTGGAGGATCTTACAAGGGATCTCAGATTCTTACTGAGGCTGACCAGGAAGATCTTCCACTCATGGGATTTTACTCTCTTTTGCAACCAGTTTCTTCCTTCTGCTGTACAGTTTGTTTATGGCAGGGGACCACCAAATTGGCTTCCTTTTTTGGAGGATAACATCTTGGTTCTGTTTGGGATAGCATGATCCATGCACTCGTGTAAGTGCTTATAAAGTGTATTTTTGTAAGATTCAGCAGTTGTACCTGTATTGTCCATCTGCATGGGTAACATGAAGTTCACCACTTCTGACTTAAGAAGCATGACGTTGGCTTTGGAGAATTTTTTTTACCATGGTTTCCTTAATGGGGGGTGGGGGCAAGATGTGGATATCATGGGTGATTAGCTTATGGTCAGCTCAGACCAACGAGAAGTTGACTTCAGGTGTGGAACATCGGTCACTCATGTTGGTAATGACTAGGTCTAGGATATTGTTGCCCAAGGTGGGGGCATGGATAAGTTGATCCAGGGCATTGGAGTTTATGAATTCCAGAAAGCGTTGAGCTAATGAGTTGGTACATGAGTAGCTTTCCCAGTTAATGGTGGGGTAGTTGAAGTTGTCCATTATTAGGGTGTTTGGTTGAACCGTAGTATTTTCCAGTACATCAAGAAAAGAGGAGTGGGAATCCTGGGGCATGGTGGGGGATCTGTAGAAAGCTACAATTTGGATTTCAGGTTTTCCCAGAGTTAGTTGCACTTGGATAACCTCAGATGCATTATGCTGAGCAACTAGCCTGGAGGTGTGGATATCCTTAATGAATATTTGGACACACCTCTGCCTTTGATGTTTCAGTCCAGGTTACATGGCCAAAAAGTGTGGTATAAGTTATAGCCTGGTAGTGCAGGGGTGCTCTCTGGAGCCTCGAACCAGGTCTCAGTCACTGCACAGATATTAATGTTCTCCATTTTAAGGAGTGCCTCGAGTGAGTGCATTTTGAGATTTAGACTTCTAGCATTGAGTAGCATTACCCTCAGTTTTTGCTTGCCTGTTCCTGTTATGGTGGTGAATGTGTTATTTGAACCTTGCCTAAAAAAGCACTATAGGGCAACAAGAGCCTTAGCCAGTATCCAGAATCCCAGGGGAAACAGATGCAGGCCATCTGTGGCAAAGCATCGTGGTCTGTCGACCATGTCACCCCAAGCAGACAGATACTGGATCCCCTTAGAATGACACCAGAAACTTAGCCAATTGTTGAAGTCAATCATTTTGTCCTTGTACTGCGGTATCATTCTAGGTGATGGCAGAATGCTACTCAGGGCTAGGGTCATACCTGCCTGGGCTACAAGATCGGAGAGCTCTTCCATGTCTCTTTTCATGTAGTCCAGGGAGGTACATCTCAGGTCATTCACACCAACATGGACAATGATAGAGTCATATTTGTTCTTGTTGTGGAGTGACCTAAGTGCATGGGTTATGTGGCGGGTTCTGGCACCCAACAGGCAGCTGACAGTAACCTTCTTCTTGTTTAGCCTGGTGAGTGGGACATCAGTGTGCCTGACTATAGAATCACCTATAACTAGTGTGTTGGGTTCGTTGGTTTGCCTTGTTGGCTGTGGTTGAGTGGCACACTGAGTCTGTGGGCTATGTGTCATTTGGGTTGTGTGTTGGGGGATGGAGATTACTTGCGTTTCTGCTTTTGAGGTCTCTGTTGCTTAGACAGATTATTATTGAGAGCCTCCGCAAATGTTTTTGTGTTACTACGTGTGGATTTTGGTGGCGTAGATTTAGTGAGACTATGTGATGAGTGTGGTGCGGTGCAAATGTTTACCTTCTCCTCATGACTGTCAAGTTCAGTCTTAGTTGGAGAGAGCTTTACCTCCAGTTTGGCTAGATAAGTGCATCTCTCACAGGTTGTAGTGTTGGGTGGTAGGAGGAGAGGGTTGTCTGTGTACATGAGGCAATTTCTACATTGCCTCAAGATGCCCAGATTCATCAGATAGACAGGAGAGAACACTGGGAGCTGACCCTTGGACATGCCTGAATAAAAAACTATTTTCCTCTAGATAAGTGAGGAAAGTGAGTAGAAGAGCTGCTTTTCTCTAAGCAAGTGAGAAAAGTAAGTACAAAAACTGTTTTCCTCTGGGTAATGAGGAAGATTGAGTGCTATAGTAATTAGTAGCTTATTTAGTGCTTACAAGTTCTGAACAAGTGCTGAGCATGAATAAGCAAATTTAAGTGCTAAAACTAAGAATCTGTATCTGCACTAGACGAGTTACATGACAGAAACAAGTGGAAATGCAGGCTTTCAAATCAGAAAGTTGAGAGAGATGGAAGAGATTGCCCAAATGGCCAATAACTACAATTTCTGGGCCAGAACCACTCCTTATGTGGTAGACGGGTTACCTAGTGCTTACCACTAGGGTTGCCAGCTGTCCGATTTTTGACCAGACTGTCCAGTTTTCTGACAAATTGTCCAGTTACAAATTTCCTTCAAAACCAGACACAGGAAGTCTGGGTTTTGTGCCACTGGCTGCCACGGTCTCAAGCTTTATGGGGATGCTATTAAATAGCGATCTTCACTTGATCTTCCTGCTTACTATGAGACAATTCTCAACATTAATACTTCTAGAGGGTAGGGTGTAAGTAAGAAAATCCTTCTTATATGTAAAGTAAATAATGTCACTAACAAGGGCACCCTCGCAAATACCCTGCACAATTGTTTGAAAGCCTTTCAGACACAACACTGTGTTTGGGTTCAGCATTTTGAGACATGTAAATTTTTAATAGTGTCCAAGAGGGGCAGCAATAACTGGTTATGTGGAATCTGCATTTTTGGGCAGCACGTACTTTTCGAGTACTGCTAATTCTCAAATATTTGACAGACAGAGCACTTAAGAAGACATTATTTACTGGTATTCAAGTCAAGAACTCTGAAGGTGTCCCGCGTACGCTCTCAAAACAGAACACACAAACAGTTATGGACAGTTACACCTTTGCCTCCGCCTCCTAAAACAAAAGCCAATAATAAAAGCTGATTAACTTATTAGGCCTGCCCCTCTGCTTCCCGGCAGAGTGAAAAAAAAATCAAAAGACTAAATGATTCTGACTGTCGCTGTCTGCGTCTTTTTTATGTAAGTTGTTTCGGTGACAACTTAAATGGCGGCGAACTTGAAAAGAAGGAAATGTTCTCAAACATCTTTATTGACTTACCTGATCCAGTCCATAGATGATGCAACTCAGAACTATGACCAGGGCACTGCCTGGAGCACCCTCTCATAGTTGTGGTGTGCCGAGAAGCGTCTCCCAGCAACACAGCTCATTTATGGAAGGGTCTATAGTAAGAATCAGAATGGAAAACTTTCTGTAAGTTATTGGTCAAAAGCATTGGATGGTTTAGAAATCATAACATAGTTTGTACCTGCTAAAACTCCTTATTGTAGATAGTTTTACTGTAACATAAAAGCTGAATATTTGTCTGGAGCAATATCAATGGCACACACCCCTATGCAAATGTGTTTAATGTGCATAGTTGTAGCAGAAATAACACTTATTTGGGCTGCACGTACTTTTCGAGTACTGCTTTAGTCACTTGTGTTGTATAAATGTGCCAACGTAACAGTACAGGTTCAGCTGTGCAGTCCCTACAGTGTATTAGTTTTCTATGTTGGAATAGTGTTGTATTTAGAAAAAATGAGTTGACTTGTGAAGTTTTGACGCATTAGAATTTTTATTGTTTTTTGACTGCCTGAAGCATTGTAGCGTACTGCAACTTGAACACCTCATGTATGATGCTTACCACTTAGGGCAACAGTCAATAGTCAACACTACTTCTCTGGCTGAGTTACTCGGCTGTAGTTTATTAAATACCTGTTGACAATTTGTGATAAACTTTAGTAAACATTTATGGCTGTAGATGATTTTTTAATGAATGCTGTTTTGGTACTGCAACAGATTTTTTAACATTGTGCCGAAGTGACAGTTGTTAAGAACAGTGTGTCATGCAAACCTTTTCCAGGTTGTAGCAGATTTTGATGAGGCTTCTGAGGTGAATGGTAAGGAAACAGACTATCATTATTTGTTAAATTGGCTGATTTACTATGCTTTATGACAGAAAAGAATAGTACATCGGCGGAAAGCAGGCAACTGGAACAGAAAAATAGGGCGTTCCCGTCAGCTGATGTCACGGTGATGTCACAAAATGGGTGGATCATGGATGGAGGGGGTGGGAATGGGTGGAGTTATGGGTGATGCGAGGGGCATGACCTTAGTCCGGTTTTAGCCACAAAGAAAGCTGGCAACCCTACTTACCACTCCCACTGATAAGCTAGAAGGCTTCCCTCCAACACAGAAAGGCTTGGGGGGGCTTAGAAACTAACATACAGTCCTGGATACAGCAAATCTGACTCTGGAACACTAGTTACAGGATAGGTAGAAAACAGGCTTACAGTTTTTTTTTTTGTTTTGTTTTTTATTTACAGAAAAGTAGCAAAAACAGAAGTAAAAACAATTCACATGCAGTGCAAGCTAGCACTCTTGAGTATGTAGCAATATTAGACCAAACACAGTTTAAAAAATGCAATTAAATTAAAAAGGACTAAAAGCAAGTGCAGAAAGAATTTATTAGGTAGAATGTGGTAAAGAGATGGGACTGGGGGAGTGTCCCAGATCAAATCTACAGTGGGGCGGGCAACTGCAAAAGCCACCAAATTTAAACTACAAACCAAAAATAGGAAGGGTGGGTGGGACAAAACAGTTTCAACAGAGATCTAAGCAGCAATTAACAGTACAAACTATAAAACCAAAAAAATATACTCAGCTCTGTATATTTGCAGATCAGTCTCTCAGAATAGTGAGAAACAGTTTCAACAGAGATCTAAGCAACAATTAACAAACTCTATAACCAAAAAATATATACTCAGCTTTGTATATTTGCAGATAGTCTGGAAGGCAGTCTCAGAACACAGGTTCCAGCAATTAAAATAGTGAAATGATAAGACCCCCCTCCCCAATAAACTCAGTGCAATCTAGTATCCCTGTTGATGTCATCAATCTTAGAAGGGCATTCTAACTGCCTGTAAACTTGTACGCCCTGGGGTGAAGCTTGTTGTTACATAGCCTACTGATGAACCGCCCTCCCCACATACACTCACCACATTCTAGTATCCCTCAATCTTAGGCCATTCTGACTACCTGTACATGTGTAATCTCTGTGGCACGTCTTGTAATTGCGTAGTACTATAATGATGATTTGCACATAGGCAGGGTTTTTATCCCAACACTGGCAACTGTGTGTGTATGTCAGAGTGTGTGTTACTGTGTCTGTGAATCCCTGAGTGTGTGGGTGTGTTACTGTGTCTGTGAATCTCTGAGTGTGTGGGTGTGTATGTGTGGTTGCATCCTGCCATGGGAGTGGGTATTACTGCTTCCCAATGAGAAACCACTTTTTTCACTGGCCTTTACCCTTGTCATCTGCTAAACCACTCTTTTACCTCCTCCCCGCTCCAGGTAACTATACCTGTGATGTCACCCACTATGGATGTGACGGCTCTGGCCACAGTAGCTTACTACACAACTATCATGCTCTTGGATCATTAGATCAGTAAACATGTTTGAAACTTGGGAGATTATAACTGTGATGTGGAAGCTACAAAGTGCATGCATGTATTGTCATACAGACCTGTGAGTAGTCTACATTTACATATGGGACACTAACCGCAAACACTGATGTCCCCCAGCACATGCAATTACACCTGAAAGAGGAAGGCAGAACATCAAGATCAACATGCAGTTACTGTTGTTACACATGATACATACCGTCAAAAGTACAAAATGCATTCTAAAACTATAGTACATGGTATGTCTGCTGCCTGTCACCACTACTCAACAATGGTAATCTACAATTGTCTTCCTAGTATGTTCACCCTGTGCATCAGACCATATGAGCATGTCCCTGCACCGATGGTGTGGATCACAGGGATGCGGCACAGGCATCATCATATGCACAGGGTGATAATGTTTGCCAGAGGCCTAGGCTGCACCATTGGATGACATCATGTGTGTGGGATAGGGCCTTTTATCTCATTGGGCGTATGTGGATGTTATGCGTGTGTGTGTTGAGGTGCCCTACATTTGTTACTGGTGTGTGCGTGTGTGTGTGTGTGTGTGTGTGTGTGTGTGTGTGTGTGTGTGTGTGTGTGTGTGTGTGTGTGTGTGTGTGTGTGTGTGTATATGTATGCACACAGGTCTGGCATGTGCCTGGCCTACACAGGAGTATTATTGACAGCTGCAGACTGTACAGGGCAGGGTTTACAGTTCACAGTGTCCGGCCATGGCCACATGACCTGCGCCTGCCAGGGGTTGCATGGGGACTACCAGGCAGAGGTCCAGATTGGGTACTGTCTGATGACACATGTACACTAGAACCGTTTTCCATTTGGGACTGTCCAGGACCACATGCATGTGGCCTGCTGTGTCCTGGTGTGGATAGCACAGCACCAGCTACATTGCTGCTGCTACCACCACTATTGGAGCAGGCATGTGTGTAGCATGTTCACGTAGACCTTCAACAGGTGATGTAGCTGGCCTACATCCATGTGCCCGACACCTCACTCCCACCAGATGTTCCAGCACAGGCATTCCATGCCTGAGGATTGACATGCCATGGTCAAGGACTCCCACTATGTCACCCAATCATCTATACAAAACATCTGCAAGATGATGCTGAGCATTTGCAATTGCCTGGATGTTGTCTGTTAAAGAACGGACAGCAGCCCTCTGAAGCCTGATACCTTCTCTATTGTGCTGCTCAGCACATGCCTGTGCCTCCATTACAGCCTGAAACATGCATCTGGTGACACCAGCTGATGTGCTATGTCTTGCAGGGGCATAATGGCCAGAAGTCTTCCTACAAGCAGCCCTGGGCACATGCCTGTGTGGGACATCACCAGTCAGTTGGCTGGGATCATGGTGTGCAGGCACATCTTCAATAGTCTCCACACATTCCTGTTCCATGCTACCACCCGCCAACTGTCCTTCCTCTATGGCCACTGGTGATGGGGTATGTGTAGGGATGAGAACTGTGTGCAGGGATGAGGGGGATACAGGTGGAATGGCAACCAATGGCACAGATTCAGCCTCTGACAACCCTTCCTATGCCTCAGTCATACTTTCATCATCAGTGCTACAGTCTGTGGGGACACTAACATCAGGTGGACCACAGGAGGGCAACACACCTACAGCAACACATGTGAGGGGCAGACAAGAACCATACATTACAAGTTATACAGCACAGTACAGGCACACAGACAAACACACAGACAGACACACAGACACACAGATAGACACAGACAGAAACACATGATATGGCATCCAACGGCATGCAACATGCATGTGATATGGCAGAAGGCATTCAGTTTAGACAATTATAGTGGCAGTTATCATACATCCCTGTGTTGCACACAACAGCATGCATGTGTTATAGCAGAAGGCATGCACCTCACACAATTATAGTAGTAGTTAGCATACATCCCTGTGTTGCACCATTTGTGTTAGTAGGTCATGGCCCAAACCTGCAACACAATGCATGCACTATGCACCATTGCACCACACTGCCATTTTTGTGCAACATACCCCACATTTTAACAGACCATCGCTGACCTGTGTACATCTGCCACTATTGCTTTGTGTTGGCCACTGCTCCTATGTGTGATGAGGACATGAGCAGAAGGGTATGTTGAGTGAATACTATGTTTGCCTGAGCCCTAGCTTGCATATCTCCCCCACAGCAGTTCATGTCTGTAAATTATTCTGCTTAACCCTGAGCTGAGTCTACAGACAATGTTCATGTGGGTGTACACACATTTTACATGGCTGTCCCTACTTTGCAACAGTGCCACAGACCAGCACAGGTTAACAGTACACCAGCCTGATGTGTGGCATATGACCTTGCCAATCACATGTAGTATGGCATGTCTTCTGCAGACATGTTAACTGACATGCATACATGTTTAACACAATGATGTCCTTTCAAATATACAGTGAGGTAATGGTGTCTCAATGCAGGGACGTGTTATACTAACATGGACCTTCAGCTGACGCAATGTTGTCAGTCCGCCCTACAGATACACAGTGAAATACTGCACAGTTCATAGCTATGACTGTGTTCAGATACAATACATATCTAATGTGGAATGTGACCCACATCACTGAGGTGTATACACACTAAACCCTAATGAGGAATGTGTGACACAGGTCACTGAAGGGTATACAGATGATACCCCTGCACATCTGCAACCATATTGCTGATGCCTGGCAACTATGTCCAGACGTGGCTAACCTAGCAGTACTGCATGTCCCACATACCATCTGTGTGCCTCACACGCATGAGGAGCAAGCATGACAGTGATGTCTAACACCAGCAAGGTGAATGTACTGTATATGTGACCTGATGTGGTTGTATGTGTATGTTGTGCAACACATGTATGTATGTGGATACTGCATAGGTGAAATCTTTCATGTCGTGACATGCTCAAGATGTTCAAGACATGTTATGTGGTGGTTAGATGTCATGCCTAGACATGCTGTGCACAGACCTGTATGATGTTTAGTGTGTCACATCTGCAATATCACCATTACACAAAGGCCATAGTTGCATTGTGTCGAGCCAATGTACAACAGGGTGTACACACATGTACATCCCTTCTACTGTGTTTGTTGCTTCATGTCTCTGGCCATCCTCCATGGCCATGTGTAAACATGTTTTGCCCAATGGTGGTGATGGTCATCTATTCCACATGTCAGTGTTGTTCCATATGACATACACCCGTAGATGTCATATGTCCCATAGAGGACAGGGTTATGCAGACAAAGGGTGGTATGTTTGGGATGAGATATATGTTTTGCAGGATAGTTAACCAGTGTTGCAGTCAGTCCACAAAATGTCATGGGCATGTCAGATAGCACATGACTTTGTGCGACAGTCATACTACCATACATTATGTGTATGTGTGTTAAATGGCCACATGGCAGATAGCATACAATTAATATGATCTGTGAATTATCAAGCCTGATAAATAATAACAATCTCACCTGCAACAGGTTGCGGTCACTGTGAAATGCCAGAGGTACCTAAATAGGAGTGTCACAGCAGTAAGATCATTATCCACACCTGTGTGATAGCTACAGGGTGCAATGTGCATGTTAGCACATAAGCCAGTACAATAGACTATACTATGGAGTATGCACATCTGTGCATACATAGAGTAGCAAACTATAGTATGTGCCATGTGTGCATACATGCCTTGCATATGATGTCATGTTAAATATTGTACAGTAAAACATGTAACTATATGAATTATAGCTGTGTTCTATGTGCAGTAGTGACTTACCAGGCAACTTCTGGCTCAGTGGTTGTGAGACACCCACCTCCACAATTCCAGCTAAAGAGTGTGGATAGAGTTCTGCAGGTGTCCCCAGGTTGGCCAGTAGTTCCTCGGTATATGTGAGTGGGGGCTGGGTGAGTTGTCCCTTACCTGTTGCAGCTTGTTCCCTGGCAATTGCATTTGCATGCTGTTTCGCCCATCTAATGAGGTCAGTGCAGTGTTGGTGCACCTGCTGATGGGTGCAATTGTGGCCGTCAACATCATTTACCCTCCTGTGAAGTTCCTCCCACTGGGCATCCCACTACTGTGCATCCTGTGGCACATGGCTGAAGAGTGTTTCATGGTTGTCAAGGAGGTATGGAATGAGGACCTCATCCACCAAGCGGGTGTATGGTGGGAGCCTGGCACGTGGCATACCTGGAAGATATAATGATGGAGACAGGTCGCAGTAACTCACAGAGAAATACAGAAGTACAGCTGCACATACATGTGTATCACATTTATTATGATTACAAATATGTCTTTGCAAATCTGCATGACACTAACACCACTGACATGTTTAACCCACACACATTTGACACTTACTGGTGATTTGATGTTATCACCATATATGTGTGTGTCAAGTTATGACATTGCCCAAACTCCATGTGGATGTTTTCTTGATGTGGGCATGTCTGTTTGCCTGTACTGGTGTCTTTACCTATCAGCACATGCCTGGATGTGTTCACATTAATGCAAGAGACCTTAATGCTGAGTATATGTCACATATATAGTCATACATAGCCTTAAGGGACATGACCTGTGACCCTGCAGACATGCTCACAGAAAGTTTTACATGTATGTGCTTTGCCATATACATCTACATGGCACTGTACAGCAGTATAGCATCCTGCCATGTATTACCTGTGTTGCATATGTGAAACACATGGGACAATGGCTAGCTTGATGGTATTTGCAGGGTTGGATATCAACTATAGCATGTATGGTCATAGTGAACTAGTAGGCTATATGCCCTGGGCCATTTATGAGCTTAGGCTGAAAGGTTACCTAGCTGTAACCAACAGACAGGTAGCTTCCAGTGACCAGTTCAAGCAGTGCCACAGAACTGATCCACAGGGTTACTGATATATTTGCCATGCAGTCATCACACCATGTCTCAAAGAGGGGCAATGTGCAGCTTTACTGGACAGGGATGCATAGTATGACAGGAGTATGTAAAGTGTATGGGACAGGGATCTGTCAGGCATGTTATGACCCTTGTACTAGACAGGTGGATGTCCATGAAGTATGTGTTTATTTGAAATCAGGATGTGTGAGTGTAGCATGTCCAACATCTCTGTGTTGGACATGACTTTATTCAGTGTAGGCATCATGATACATAGTAAAGCTAGGGTTTGGGAAAGCCAGTGTAGGCCATCTGAACATGGCCAATGACCCTTAGAGGAAATATGTGATCTATTATGGGTCACTTGAGTGTTGAGTATGGCTGAACAATGATCTCTATATTCATGGATGACACCCTGTCATGATTAGGGATGCCATTTATGACTACCTGACTGGTGTGGTGAAGTGACTATCAAAGGAAAGACTACTGTCCAACTGCATCCCATACACACACAGTTTCCATTATGTTGACCGCTGCCTAGGTGGTAGTTCATGGGTACAGGGTTTTTAACATAGGGGATGTCAATGCAATACTTAGCTGTCAGATTGTGGCCATACATCACACACCACACATCTGACCCACAAAGGCCCTTCTGTATGTTGCCCGCAGCATGCATTGAGCCAACTATTGCTCCTAGCTCATAGTCATTTGCAAACTTCAATAGGCAGATGCCTTCTGTGTTAGTCTGTGTGGTATAGATAACAAAGAGGGAGAGTACCAGGAATGAGCGCTGTATTACTGTAGCTGGCACTGGTTTGATGTGCGTGTATTAGTCAGACACCTTCTGTAGTGTTGGTTCTGCCAGCAGTCCAGTTGCCAACCAATCCTGTGACATAGGAATATACACCTAGTTTACTGAGTGTAGCTGGAACACAGTATGGGTGATAGTGTTCTAAGACCTAGCAAGGTCATGGTATGCTTTGTGAATCAACCTTACTGTCATCTACATCTGTACTGACTACATCAAATAAGTTGATCAAGGTTCATAGCCTTACAGACCAGACTCAGCAGGATAGTAGTGCACTATTCCCCATTATCAGTGGTGACTCAACCTTTGTGGGGTGTGATAACTGTTGCTGTGCACCATTCAGTGTGCACACAGCCAGACATGAAGCTATGATTGAACATGATGTGTATGAGGAGAGCAAATTGTTCTGACATTTGTGTAAAATACACCCTGGGATGTTGACAGGTCCCATGCAAGCTGTATGTATGGCTTTAGAGAGTGTAGCTTGTACCTGCATAGTTGTTATTACAGGGGCTCTGTAGTGTACATGGATATATACGTATGTGTACCTGCTGGGGGGAAGGTGAGAGTGGGTTTAGGTTATCCAAGACCCTATCTGGATGAACAGGTGCTATTTCTGTAGGTGCAGTACTTCTCATGCCATAGTGCTGTGAAGCACGGCAGGTCTTGTTGTTGCCATTACGATTCATGACACAGTTATAGAATGCTCTATGTTTGGCCTCATAATATGTGGCTGATTAGTTTCACAGTAGCTTTGTGTGGTTTTATATGGTGTATCTGCATCTTACTGAGGCTGACCAGGGATCACCTCCACTCATGTGTGTTCACTCTTGCAACAGTTACTACCTTCTGTGGTACAGTTTAAGGCAGGGTACCACCTGTTTGCCTTCCTGTTTGTGTTTGGTTGAATCTTGGTTCTGTTTCAATGGCACAATCACTGCACTTATGTGAGTGCTTAAAGTGCAGTTGTGTAGGATTCGGCATTTGCACATGCATTGTCCATCTGCACAGGTGCCATGACAGTCACCATGTCTTAAGAAGCATAACACTGGCTTTGGAGACTGACTACGTGTAGCATACTGTTAGCCCTGTTTATGTGACTATGGTGATCCAGGTCATTGGGGTCAATGAAATCCAACATGCATTGAGCACAGGTGTTGGTACATGAGGAGTCTTCCCAGTTCATAATGGGATAGTTGAGAATAGCCGTTGTTATGGTTTTCTGTCTCAAACATAATATTCCCCATTGCAGCACAATATGACAGTTGGGAATTCTGAGGCATGGTGGGTGATCTGTCGCAAGATGCAAATTGGATTCCACTTTGGCACAAAGGTAGTTGCTCAGCATAATGCATCTGAAGTTATGCAAGTACAACTAGCGTGGGGGGTGTACATATCCTTCAGGAATATGGACACACCTGCGGCCCGTGTGTTCCAATAAAGGATAATGGGCAAGAGGTGAGGTATGTGTTATAACATGGTCATGCAGGGGTGCTCTCCGGAGCGTTGAACCATATTACAGTCACTGCACAGATATGTTCTCCATGTTAAGGATTGACATAAGTGAGTCCATATTGAGTTTCTGAAATGTATCATTGAGTTTCTGAAATGTATCATTGAGTAGTGAGACCTGCAGTTTATTGCTTGGCTGTCCCTGTTATAGCAGTGGACTTTCACTTGAACTTTGCATGATGAAGGCACTAGCCAATATTCAGATTCCCAGGGGTGACAGGTGCAGGCCCTGTCTGGCAAAGTATCATGGTCTGTCAACCATGTTATCCCAGGCAGAAAGATACTGGATACCCTTTGAATTATACCAGTACATTAGACAATTGTGGAATACATTCCTTTTGTCCTTGTGAAGAGGATGAAGAATGGAAAGGCTGTTGGTCCAGATGACATACCTGTGGAAGCATGGAGGTGTTTAGGTGAAATGGCAGTGGAGTTTCTAATCAGATTGTTTAATGAAATCTTGGAAAGTGAGAGGATGCCTGAGGAATGGAGAAAAAGTGTTTTGGTACCGATTTTTAAGAATAAGGGTGATGTGCAGAGCTGTAGTAATTACAGAGGGATTAAATTGATCAGTCACAGCATGAAGTTATGGGAAAGAGTAGTGAACGCTAGGTTAGGAAGGGACATGATGATTAGTGATCAGCAGTATGGTTTCATGCCAGGAAAGAGCACTACAGATGCGATGTTTGCTCTGAGAGTGTTGTGAAGAAGTACAGAGAAGGTCAGAAGGAGTCGCATTGTGTTTTTGTAGACTTAGAGAAGGCATATGACAGGGTACCTAGAGAGGAGTTGTGGTATTGTATGAGGAAATCAGGAGTGTCAGAGAAGTATACAAGAGTGGTACAGGATATGTACGAGGGTAGTGTGACAGCAGTAAGGTCTGCGTTGGGAGTGAGGGATGCATTTAAGGTAGAGGTGGGATTACATCAAGGATCAGCTGTGAGCCCTTTCTTATTTGTAATGGTGATGGACAGGATAACAGACGAGATCAGACAGGAGTTCCCATGTACTATGATGTTTGCAGATGACATTGTGATCTGTAGTGAGATGGAGATATGCTCTAGAGAGAAGAGGAATGAAGGTTCGCAGGACTAAGACAGAATATATGTGTGTGAATGAGAGGGAAGATAGAGGAATGGTGAGGATGCAAGGAGTAGAGGTGGCGAAGGTGAATGAGTTTAAATACTTGGGATCAGAGTAATGGTGAGTGTGGAAGAGAGGTGAGGAAGAGAGTACAGGCAGGATGGAGTGGGTGGAGAAGAGTGTCAGGAGCGATTTGTGACAGACAAGTACCAGTAAGAGTAAAAGGGAAGGTCTACAAGAGGGTAGTGAGACCAGCTATGTTATATGGGTTGGAGACAGTGGCATTGACAAAAAGGCAGGAGTTAGAGCTGGATGTGGCAGAGTTAAAGATGTTAAGAGTTGCGCTAGTTGTGACAAGGGTGGACAGGATTAGGAATAAGTATATTAGAGGGTCAGCCCAGGTTGGAAGATTTGGAGACAAAGCCAGAGAGGCACGATTACGTTGGTTTGGACATGTGCTGAGGAGGAATGCTGAGTATATTGTGAAAAAGATGTTAAGGATGAAGCTGCCAGGTAACAGGAAAAGAGCAAGGCCTAAGATAAGGTTTATGGATGTGGTGAAAGAGGACATGCAGGTGGTTGGTGTGACAGAGCAAGATGCAGAGGGCAGGAAGAAATGGAAACAGATGATCCACTGTGGCGACCCCTAACGAGTACAGCCGAAAGAAGATGATGATGACTGCAGTATCATTCTGGCCAATGGCAGAATGCTACCCAGGCCTTGGGACATACCTGCATTGGCTATAAGACCTGACAATTCCTACATGTGTGTTTCCATGCAGTCCAGACTACTGCATCACAGGTCCTGCACAACAACTTGGAATATGCCAGAGCCATGCGTATAGTTCAAAAGGTGGTCTGAGTGTATGGGTATGTAGCTAATCATGGCAGACAGCAGCTGACAGTATGTTTGCCCTTGTATAGCTTGGTGTGTAACATAGAGCTAGAGTTTGCATTCACAAATGAGTACTGTTGGGCATGTTTCTGGCCATGTATTCTGAGGGGTGGCACAATTTGGCAAACTATGTCATACAGTTTGTGTATTATATTGTCTGTCTATTCCAGCTTGGGAGGTCTCTTGCTTGGCCAGATGCTTAGAAGCCTCTGTGAATGTGTGTGATTTCTAGTGGTATGTGTGGGTGTCCTTACTGTGTTCTGGTAAGGGTATGTGTTGGTCGTGGTGATGAGATGCAAGCATTAGTCTACACCTCATGACTGTCCAGTCCAGTCATGGCTGTAGACTGGACTGCTGTCCAGCTTACCCCTGTAGCTGCATCCCAGACAATGTGTGGGGTGTGGTGTTAGGTGGGTTTGGCAGTGTACATGGCATAGAGATTACATTCCCCCCAGGATGGCCACATACACAAAGCTGACATTAGTAAACACTAGTAGCTGACTAGTGGACATGCCTGTATGAGCATTCAGTACTACATGTACCAAGTACTGTATTTAGTTTACTTATTGCTTATGAAGATGTTTTAGACAGTGATGCTCACACGTAAATATCTGTGTTATGGACGTGACAACACTGGCTATTACAGAAACATAGTAGCTACCTTTAGCAATAATCCTCATCTGAGGAGCACATCACATCCTGATAGTTGATTACAGATGATGCAAGTGTCAACAGGTCTGTATCCTTTTCTGGGTATATACTCACATCCACCAGACCCACGAGCTCTGTTAGGCTTGGACACCCACTCCCCAAACAGAGGCAAGTATCAATAGACTCTGCTGCCACTATCAACATGATCAGGATAGTGTAAGCCATCACCTCTGAAGCAGCTATTACACATGGGCAGCAGTCTCCTACATCTTGCACTCGTTGCACTGGAGTTAAAGATGATATGCAACTTGTTTCATTACCAGTACTGTGCACAACCTTACATACAGTGTTTGCAAGCGGCTGTTAGGTTGGCAATGAGAGGTTAGGCTACACAAACCTGAATGTTCAACCAGTGTGTCTCTACTCTCAATATCCACTCTATGTAGGTGTGCACATAGCCATTTGGCCCAGCCCTGTAACAAAGGTCACTACACATTTGCATAACATATACACATGCACAGCTGTTATTGCTTGCAAATGATACTAGAGAGGTGGATATTACATGTCTTATGTGCATGGATAGTTACCTAGCTCTTCCAATTTTCTTTGTTAGCACGCTGCTAAACTGTCAGATGACTGCAATTCATATGTATCCTGTTAGTGAGTATTGTAATTGCCAATAGACATAACTAATGTTTGCATAACATAACAGAAATGCTATGTAAAATGGAATACAGATCTGCCTAGAATGCTGTACATTACACAGTTATTGGCACAATATCCCACAATGCAAATCATATTTGCACAGTAAGCCCACCTTTGACATGTTTGTCTCACTGATACACCCATACATATGTCTACTGTTACAATATATCAACATATACTATCCCCTGTTATAGCATAACCAACCCTAACACTGACAGTGTCTGGAAAAGAATTGGTGAATTCCAAGCCCATATATATCATCCTTTGTGGTGTATGAGGAGTTTGCCTTGTGACCTACAGCAGTACACACATAGAATACTACAAGCATTACTACGGCACAGCAATACATCACTATAAGATAGCTATTTCCACTATATGCATTGATTACACTGTAATTATTACAGAACAGGTACTACATACACAGACATACTAAATGTTATACACACCTTGGTAATTGGAGGTGTTATTGACTGGTATTTTAATCTTTTTCGGTTTGTGTTTCAATCTTCTGTTGGGTATTTTGTACTGTTCTGCAAGTATATACAGATAGTTTGAATGTGTAACAAGGCATCCTTTTATAGTTAGAGATCAGTAACATGTGCTATCCTGATCACCAATTGGTGTTCCGATGTAGTTAATTACATGCACATTGGCTGTGCAGCTACTCCATTAGCCAATACCATGGCAACAGTGGAGTATAATTGAGTACTTCACTTGGGCATTGTCCCTTTGCCTTACCTGTGAGGAAGACAGCTGCAATCTATTGCAACAGCTGTATGGCAATAAACGTAAATATATTGTGTGTAATGCCTAGAGGATTTGGTCTAAATGTGAGTACTGCTGTTATATATATGAACATTGCTACTTGTGCAGGGTTTGTCTGTACCTAATACTTCTGCATATGTTTCAGTCTGGCCAGGATGTTTGACCAGCTCAAGGCTTTATGGCTATACATATTATGTTAGGGGGTTTACAGTGTGCTCACCACACATCTTTAGTTTGGTGTAAATGTGTATCATACTGTGCTGATAATCAGTAATTGGTAACACTTCCTGGTGTAATTACTTTTCAACCCTCTGAAACAGGATTAGTTCAAACAAACCCTGTAACATCAGCAGCTGTTCCATTGTATAACAACAACTATTTCACATAGGGCCATGTTAGTGTGTCTGTGTCCAGGTATGTCAAGTTTTCAGCAGATGTCATACAGTGGGTGAATAATTGGTTATGGTATGACAGTATGTATTGTTGTAATTAGTTTGGGTGTGGGGGAGATGTTGGTGGGTGTACATAGCAGATGTAGGTGTGTAGGAACTGCTTTTATACATATTCTATATGTGTGTGGGTGTTCTTTCCCTATGTGAACACCTATCCCTTATTGGACTAATACTATGGTAATTGCAAGCTGATTCATTAAGGCACTGTTAAATGCTTCCTGTATAGCATGCAGGTAATGTTAGTCCTTGAATACTTTTGGCAATACATCGGAATGAAATAAAGTTTAGTTAAATGAAAGATGTCTGTGTATTTCTGTCATGGATATTTGCAGTCATTGTAGTCGTGTTGGTGACTAACCCTATTTGGCTCATGTCCATAGAACATATTTGTAATAGTGTATTGGCATATACTCTTCATATGTTATGTTCATATTGTTTGGGGGTGGCAAAATGCGTGATTGCTATGGTCCATGTTATACTCAGATTTGAACACTTCAGACGCTGTATACACACATATATGTATATATATATATATATATATATATATATATATATATATATATATATATATATATATATATATATATATATATGTGTATATAGATATAGATATATAATATATATTATTGCATATGTTTATATGTACCTCCATAGATGTGTAGATGTTTTTAACCTATCTATATATCTACATATATGTATATATCTATATATCGACATGTATCTATGTATCTCTCTCTCTCTCTCTCTATATATATATATATATATATATATATATATATATATATATATATGTACATCTGTATATATATATATATATATATATATATATATATATATATATATATATATATAGCATGCACCTTTCATTGGGTACATGGCAGTTTGTCCTATTTCCACACAATCCTCCCTTTTGTGTTTTAACCTGTCTGAATACACAATGAGCAAAGGTACCTCTCAGGTAGCTTACTGGTAGGTTACGCTGAGGATGGTATACATGTTTGCGGGTTCTAATCCTAGAAGTGGTTATCATTTTACCTCTCAGAGCAGGCACTGGTAGGGAAAGTGTGATTAACGCACATTTAAGCAAGTTTGCCCGTGGTCTGCTTGACGGTAAGCAAAGGTTACACCTGTGAAGCACTTTTCCGTTTAACAGTGTTTAAGCACCGCTTACTGTCACACAAACCCGCGAAAACTGCTTAAAACCTTAATCAACATGCATCCAACAGCCCTTATTCTGACCCTCAAAATAAATTAACAGCCCTTGCAGGTTTTGAACCCAGGGCTATGAACACCACAGTCATTGACTTTGCCATTAAGGCATCTGAGATATGTACAAATGTTATGGTGTTTAGAATATACATTTTACTATGGGCATTCCTCACTACTGAAAACAAATATGACAGTCAGTTGGTGTACATATGTATGGTACTTGTTAATGTTCATATGTTTGTGGAATTAAGTGTTGCAATGTGACCTGACAGGGTGTATTATGGATGAGAATGGTTCTTGTTTTGTGTCCTTTTTTATTGTCCCCATACTCAATGTATACCCCACCAGTTCACTTATTGAGCATCCAACCCAGGCTCTCCTTGATGCATAATTTGATTACCCATCATTCCTCCCCACCCCAATTTCCACATACACAACAACCATCCCTTCTATGGAGAATTAAGTTAATATTAATAGTTATAATACCAGAGCTGCATGTGTTTTGTGTACACTTCAATTCCTTTGGATTGCTTCTGTGTCATGAAGTGTGTTCATAGATGTTTATATATATGACTATAGATGTAACTGTATATATATATATATATATATATATATATATATATATATATATATTTATATCTATATGTAGACATCACTGACATGCATATATATATATATATATATATATATATATATATATATATATATATATAGTATTACTTTTTAACAGTTATACATAGGTAGACTTGTATATGTTGATTCACAAACTACAATACATTACAATGTACTGTACATATGTACACAAAGTGACTGTCCCATTTGTGGTCAGTACTGTGGAATGCCTATAGTAAAAGGTGTAGTCCAAAGACCATGAAGCATGTATACAGCTCAGATGGCTTAGTGGTAAGTCCCATGACTATGGTGTGCATGGTCCAGGGTTCAAGACCTGAGTTGCTTTAAAAATGTTTTTTACTCCAGAATAAGGCTCATTTAAGCAGTTGTAAGTATGTTTAAATGTGTCTGAGCAACATTAAAACAGCAGTTAAACACGGTTAAAAAAATTTAAGAATGTATAACCTGTGCGTGCAAACACAGCCACATCTGCTAACTACTCAGGATATATACATTTCAGTGAACTAACATCTCACTATGTGCTTACATAACATTACAGTCTCTGTTGACTTTATTCTCCGGCACACTTGGGTTTATATGAGTGTCTCAAATGTTTATTTTACTGAAGAATACTACCTAAATATGCAAGCTGTGGTTAAGGTATACTTTTTAACATGAAAAAACATCTCTGACTTTATTGGGATTTGAACCACAAATGTACAGATACTATGCAAATGCTGTAACCATTACACTATTGACATTAACATTGCTTCTGTCTATTTCCTATTTAGATGATTTCTATGTGTAAGCTAGGCTAAGCAAAGGGCAAAGGCACCCAAACCCACTGAGCTTCACTTACTCTTGAAATCAAAACATAAATTAAATGACAGACTATAAATTAAATTCCTAACTACATTAGGCATAGCCCCTCACTGACACACTTCAAGAGAAACCTTGATGTGTGAATGGGTAACAGAATATACACCCCTGGGATCATGTATCCCAGAGCCATACAGCCAGGGGGAGGGGGAGTCCCTCCAGTTTTATAGCTGCAAGACCTGTTGGGGAAATTGAATGGTGTTGATTTTTCATGTTAACATGCCCTTTTTAGATAATTAAGTGCCCCTATCACCCTCCGCCACCCCAGTCTTCAACAGCTTCCAGCAACTCTGCCTGGAATCACTTCATTGGCTCTGCTTGACAGAGGCTAAGTTACTTCATCAATGGTGCAGAGAAAGCCAACACACTGTAGCTATGCTTCTAAATGCCCTTGGGCAGATAGCCTACTACCTATCTGTGAACCTCTAAAGTGCAGGCCATCACAGAAATAATATGTGAATAAACAGAGCTTTCAGATCACAATATACAGTGAAAAATCACCATGTAGTCAGAAAACAGTTAAGGACAGCAAGAAGATACAGAACATTGATACTTAATCACTCCAAACGTCTATCTTGGAAGCTAGAAGACTTGTATCAGTTTAAGGCTTTCTATTGCTTACCAGTAGGTTACCTACAGGAAAGATGAGAAAGAAGCACAGATGGGAAACATGCATGCAACAATATGATACCGGCTTGCATGTGTCAGCCTTAGGCTTTCGAATACTAGACAAGGCTATTGGCGCCCCCATGTTGCCTTTTTTAGGCAAGTCTCACAGGTGAATCCCACCTCCATAAACAGCACAATAGTGAAATCAATGAGGCTTATGCTACTCAATGCCAGGGGTTGTAATCACAACATGCACACACTCACAGTTCTCCTCAGTATGGACAATGTCAACATCTGTGCAGTAACTGAAACCTGATTTAAGGTTCCTGAGAGCACACCAGCACTACCGGACTACAACCCATACCACACATTTTGGCCACAGAACATGGACTGACACAGACATGGAGGGGGTCTATCCATAGTCATCCGGGATACCTACACCTCCAGGTTAGTGGGGCAGCATGATACCTCTGAGATCATCCATGTGCAGCTAACATCAGCCACAACTGCAGTGCAAACTGTGTCCTGCTACAGATCACCCTCCATGACCCAGGACCACCACTCCACTTACCTGGAGACAGTGGAAAACATGACAGTCCTACTGAACACCCTGGTATTGGTTGATTTCAACTACCCTACCATTAACTGGGAAACCTACTCGAGTACTCACTTCCAGGCCCAGCGCTTCCTAGAATTTACCACCTCAAATACCCTGTAACAGATGGTAAACTCCCAAACCAGAGGTGGACACATACTTGAAGTGGTAATCACCAACATGGGCAACAGGTGCACCACAGCAGAGGTAAACCAGTCACTGGTTAGATCTGACCATGAACTATTCACTGATGATTTCCACACCCAACCATCTCCCCCACCCAAGGTAACCACAGTATAAACCTTTCCTACAGCTAAGGTCACACTACTAAAGACAGAGGTGGGAGGTTTCACAGCCCCCACAGTAAGGGAAAACACTGCTCAAGATACAGAAAGATTTACAAATGCACTCTAAAAGCACCTACAAGGATGTATGGATTGTGCCATCACTGTTAAACCAAGACTCGTGCCTCCAAGACAAGGACACCAGTCTGGTGGACCCCTGCAATAAACAGACTACACAACAGAAGTAGGACAGTAGTCCAGAAAAACAGCAAATCCCAAGAAGGGCAGAACCCGTGATAAGTATTAGTAAGAAACTTAGGTCCCTCATGAAATCATCCAAGGCTAACTTCAACAGGAAAATAGGCAATGATTCGAAAGATAACCACAAAGCTTTCTTTGGCTATGTCAAGGATCTAAGTGGTAACACACACATTTGCACTGGGCCAGTGCAATATAGCACAAAATATTACTGAACCTACTAATATTGCCAACATCCTTGCAGATACATTCAGTGCAAACTTCACCCCCTAAAGAGCCCACAACAATACCCGTAAAGTACAGTATCCCAGACATCAGAGACACACAGGTGGAAATAGCCCTCTCAAATGGCAAAACAGCATCAATGGAGGCAGATGGTGTCCCAGACTGCGTCTTCCAAACACTACAAGATGAGCTAACCCCCCCCACCTAATTAAGCTTTTCAACCTCAGCCTCTACACAGGCTACATGCCCATACAATGGAGCATAGCAATGGTTATTCCACTCCACCCAGGTGGAAACACAACTGTCCATGGTAACTGCCACCCCATAAGCCTAACTAGCCTGGTCTGCAAAACTATGGAGCACATCCTCATGGCACTCATTAAGAAAGACATTGGTAACCTCCAAACACTTGACCCAACCCAGGTCAGCTTGGTTGAGTGCAGATCATGCTTACTGAACCTGTCTGACGTCTTACAGACAGTCACCAAGGCATTAGATGAGGGGAGAGGTGGTTCACACATACTACCTGAACCTTGTCAAGGCTTTTGACACCATTCCCCACTCAGGTATTATGGATAAACTCACCAGCCTGTACATGAACCCATACATCACAGGATGGGTTGCCAACAGGCTTACACACAGAACCCACATGGTAAGACTAGCAGCCTCCTGGTCCAACTCTTAACCAGTCACAACTGGTGTCCCACAGGACTCAGTCCTGGGACTCCTACTGTTTGGCATATAATTCTCAGAGGTACAGGCAAACACATGTGGACTGCAGCAGACCATGTTTGGCAATGACTGCAAACTGGGAGCCATAATTGACAGTCCAGCTGACACAGACATCATTCAAAGGGCCTCATGGAGACAGACACAGGGTGTCAAAGTCATGACCTCAAGCTAATTGCCACAAACTGCATGGTCATTCAATTTGGGAAAAACTAAACACCCACACATTAACACATAAGTGGCAGCCACCTTAAAACAGGCAAGGTAATAGGGGATCTGGGGACTAAGGTAGATACTGATCTGTCCTTTGACAATCATATCTCCAAAGTAGTTAGGACATCCTTCTATGTAGGCCATCTGATTACTAAAGGGTTCACATCTAGACATACTAAGGTTATAGTGCCCATTTACTCCTCACTCATCAGTCCCATCATAGAGTATGACAAACCATTTGGGATGTACCTCAGAAGACACTTCTGACAGCTGGAAGGTCCACGAACGTACCTTGCCAAGAGGATTACTGGCCTCAAACATATGTCCTATGCAGCCAGACTGAATAAACTCCTGCTTTACTCAGTGGCATCTCATTTACTCAGAGATGATCTCTGCTGGCCAACAAAGCCATGTCCAACTCAGGCTTAATGGATATGCTCCACCTATGGTATTCCATTTCACAGTGAGCCACACTCTGTAGTGAGATAAACCTTGCCACAACAATAACTAGAACATGCTGGAGGGACAGATTCCTGTCACAGACACTCCCCATGCTTTGGATCAACATCCCTAATTACATTATCCAGAGCCCCTCACTAACACTCTTCAAGTGAAACCTTGAAGAGTGGATGGAGAACAGTGGATACACCCCAGGGATCCCACCATTGGCTCTGCTCCACAGAGGGACAGTTAATTAATCAATGGGTTAGCAAAAGCTGACACATTTCGGCTAGGCTTATGAATGCCCTCGGGCAGTTAGCCAAGCATCTACCTATGAACCTATACATACAGTATCAGCACATGCTGATAGCTTAATGTACTGTTCAGGTGTTGACTTACCTTGTGCCAGTAGCAATTGTGTGTGCAATAGTTGAGGGCTGCCTATGTTGGATGCACACAGTAGATTGCCTATACATGACAATTTATAGGTAGACTTGTGTGTGTGCCATCCATTTTTACTGTGTGTTCAGGTGGAGAAAGGTGTCAGTCCATAGGTGCCTACACTGTCAGTGTTTGTGCTATACGTTCCCTCCTTGCCAAGGCATGGGCATACTGGGCATGCCTCCATCTGCCTACTGGGGCTGGCTCAGGGTGTTTGTGGTCTGAGTACCTCTGTGCTTGTGGGGCCCTTGGCAATGGTGGTGGGCTGTGAGGGCCTTCACCATTCTGTCCCTGCTGCAGCTGTTTCCACAGGATCATATTGTGTAGCATGGCACATACTATGAAGATGTGGGCACACATGCCTGGGGAGTACAGCAAGGCTCCACCAGATATGTCCAAGCAACAGAACCATGATTTCAGCATCCCAAACACACTCTCTATGATGATTCTGGTTTGTGCATGTGCCTCATTATGGCGTTCTTGCATGGGTGTGTGTGCATTTCTGATGGGAGTCATCATCCACGGTTCCAGTGCATAGCCAGCATCCCCCACCAGGTGGCCATTTGGGATACCCCCCCCCCCCGGCAAATACCTGATAAAGCTGTGAGGCATGCCAGATGTGGAAGTCGTGATAGCTTCCAGGGCTGCCAGCACACACATCCATGATAATGCCCTGGGCATTGCACATGACCTGGCAGTTGATGGAGGGGTATCCCTTGCGGTTTATGTAGTGCTACCCTGATCATTGTGTGGAGACTAGATGTGTATGTGCATGCAGTCTATTGCACCCAGTACCTCCAGGTATTCTGCCACATGGTGGAAGAGACACATATTGCTGGCCATCTCCTCCTGCGTTCAGGGGAAGTATATGTGCTCATTGGCATGGGTAACATGGCATCCAGGAACTGGTGAAGTACCCTGGATGCTGATGCCTGTGAGATCCCCATGATATCCCCAGTTGTCCTTTGAAAGGTACCTGTGGCTAGTATTCTTAGGCTTACACATACCTTCGTATCCACTGGGATGGGTTCCCCTCTGTTTGTTTTGGTGCTGAGGCATGACCGGCACAGCTCCACAAGTTGCTGTAGGGTGTCCCTGTCCACCCTGTAATGCTCTACTATCTCCAGATCATGTAGGCCTGGTGTAGCCTTGGTAGGTTACCCTGGGTCTGAACACTCTTCTCCTCCTCTGGTGCCTGAGGTGGTTGTCAGCATCATCCTCCACACTACCTTCAGTCTCCAACATATGCTGGTGGATCAAAGCTATAGCAGCCCCTAACATGTACATATTAAAAGTTCCCCATATGTATACACCAATGGTGCAGAGTGCATGGGAATACACAAGTGTGTATGAGGTGCTTTCACACTTTATACTATTGTGCTATGGATGCTGCTGATGTCATTGGCTGTGTATTAGCAATTCCAGCTGCAAGGTATCTTAATTATGTGTTTTACAGTGAGTACTGCAAGTGTGGGGCCTGTAATGTGGAGTTATGCTTGCCTGCCTTGATTAATCTGTTGCCCTTTAATTCACTTTTAAACCTGGATCCCCTCCCGTTGTCAGGCATGCATCCACCTGCCAACTATTTTGTTTTGTACTTTCCCTACCCAGTCATGTGTTGCCAAATGTATGTGTTTTGTAGCTGATATAATGCAGTTCTGCTTTGTTCTGCTGAAACACTTTACTGTTTTCTTTGCAGTGCCGCCCATTCCCTTTCTTGTTCTGCAGGTAGCTGCTTGCAGCCTTGTTAGCTGTTGTCAATGACCTACTGTAGGTTCCTAGGTGTTAATTAATCATTTGCACTCCAATTTCCCTGCTGCAGCATTTCCTTATTTTTTTTCTATATCCTTCCAGTTTCAGCTCCGGCGTGCGCTGCGCAAACGCATTTACCGAGTTTAAGCACGTTTTAATCTCCATTCACATGCATACTCAGTTACTTTGTGTGCTCTCAGCTAAGCAAAGCTATAGCCAGATCAACACACCCCTTTCCTGCAGCTTTGCTTAGCTATGGGAAAACCTGATTAGCAATGCTCCAATCTGCTTACAGCAAAGGTGACACACCCCTCTCTTGATGTCATTTTTATCTCAAGGGCATACCTCGGTGTTATAATGCTACGCTGTGAGGTGCATCCTTACACCAGCGGGGAATCTGTCATTCACTATTACTCCTCTCATTTTCATGGCATTGCCTACTAATTCCTAGTTACCGCACAAAACACTGTCACAGCCCCTTAGCAACCCTTGCACCATGGTGTGGTGTAACAAGCCTGCCATTGACTGTTATGGGGAAATCATGATATGTGTTACATTGCAGTTTTATTCTATATTTTTCTATTTTCTTTGCGATCTGGTTTGCACGCCACTGCCCTGCGCTTAAACTTTGCTATAGTGCGAAAAATAAAATTAAATATTCTTTTTATATTTTGTACGTTTTTTTATGCCAATGGCTATATATTTAGCCATTGGCATATATTAACACTATAATACATGTGTTTGGTCAGCTGTCATGGCACAGATTTTATGTTTGCAAAAATGTAAACCATTTTTTACAATTTACATTTCTGCATGCTTACACTATGCCTACACCACTTCCTGGATCGCTAAATGCCTTCATTTGCATGATACACTGCTGCAAATGGGGTAATTAGCATACAGGGGCCAGGAGCTGTCCGGGTGTAGCGTATGCAGGTAGTGTATGTGGAAACAGCTTGTACCTGGATCGCTCACCGGCCATATTTGGTGTTGGAACGCCAACGCTATGCCTGCACCTGGCGCAAGCTTCATGAATCCCAGGGCTTAAGTACAACTTAATATACTTGGAAAATGGAGAAGGAAACAGATATTTGGTTTCACATGTAAACATCACTACGTTTGCAAATATGGAGGTGCAAGCTATGCCCATTGCCACGCCTTTGGTTTGTTTAAAAATCTCACCCTCAAACCAAATAAAATTGTTGGCTAGAACTATCTCCATGTGTTCAAGCAGCAAGCTAATGTCACCAGATGTCAAAACATCAAAACCTGTAAGAG
Source organism: Protopterus annectens (assembly GCF_019279795.1). Taxonomy (NCBI): domain Eukaryota; kingdom Metazoa; phylum Chordata; order Ceratodontiformes; family Protopteridae; genus Protopterus; species Protopterus annectens. Next base: position 1,104,458,541 of record NC_056729.1, on the reverse strand, counting down.
CTTCCCAGAATAATTCTAATCCGGAATCTTGGAGGGACAAGAAAACAAATCTTTTACATCAGCAGATAAAAAAATAACTTCACTTCCCCATAATTCTGGCTTTAGTCTTCCTAAAAATCCTGAGAGTTCCTAATCATATGGGCAGGTACCTCTTGATTGGGCTTCAACATTCTGTCTATCATTACTATGAAAGGTTATGTCTTTGAACCAACAGCTGAAACAATAGGCCTAAAGGGCAGGTTAATTATACTTTTCTGTATCTTTGGTATACCAAAGATAGATGGTATCAATGTATTAGTTTTTTTAATAATTTATATTTGTCAATGTCCAAATATTGATGAAATAATCCTTCCTCCAAATATTGGTCACTTTTATTGTAAGTTATGTTAACTTCATTAAGAGTAATATGACCCACTTTCATAAAGAATCTTTAACATTTCCACACTGTAATTAAAATCTTTTTGATAAGAGATATATTGTTCTTGATTTATGAGAGCACTATTGCTTTAATGTATGATTAACTGATACTGTGACTAAATGCAAGCTGTGTTTTAATATAATGCACATGTTTAGTATGTTTATTGTGATGTATTATTGTCAATAAAGAAATTAATAAGTTTTTTTTCTTTTTGTTGCTGTTTGACTTAGTGCATCAGGTCCCAATGACAAAGTATTCAATGATCAAGGTTAGAAGTATGCCAAGAATGACAGTTTATCTTAGGAGTAAGAACATCATTCAAGAATCTTATTGCTTATGGCATCCCTCTTCCTCTGAAAGGGACTTTCTGTGTATCTCTAAAAGGGGGGCTATGAGAAGCAGAACTTTGAGGACCTCTAGGAAAGACTGAGGAACCTTGCTTAGAAATTAAACAAATATTGTCAATGTGTTAGGCAATATTTCTTGAGTTTGCAACTAATGCTTCTCAATCTTTTCTAAAGGTCCATACTGTTCCGAGTTCCATAGACACCACCATGTTTGGAAGCTAGGTATGATAACATTCACAAACCTTCAGGCTGATGTCATTTACATATTGGTGAGGAGAACTTTGTTGTGATTAGTTCATATTCTGTCAGGCTTTACAGCTTACCTTGATATTTATGACATATGCATGATTTAAAAAAGATAACATGAATGTGTCTTAAGGACCGCTTCAGCTTTAGAGCTCTTATTAGTAGGGGTACTGGTTTCTTCTGGAATGGATTGCTTTATTGTCATATGAAGGAGCTTTCATTTTGCCCGATTTTAATATATACTCAATTTGATCAAAGTCCTCTTTTTTTGTCTACTGTGCAGAATTCAAGAATGGTGAGAAGAAGACAGAAGCAGGATCATCTGTATTCTATTACAGAAAAAAGTGACTAGTAGCAGCTATATTTTATTTATAAACGCTGAAAAGACTATGGGATATATTACTGACAGATTTTACCTGCTACAGTAAGATTTTACTAATAAGACAGAGTGGACTACCAGAAAAACAAGATAAGGCTTGAGATACATTTTTTTATTGCCTTGAAAACAGAATAGAGTGATTTTACATGTCAGTAACTTTATAAAGGTCTAAAAGCACAGCAATGGTTTTTTAACTATCCACGTGTGTATGAATGGAGTCAATAATTTCTAGAAATTCAATGCCTAGTCTATGGTCAGACTGAAAGCTGTTTTTTGAGGACAGGCTAGTACATAAGGTAGCTGACATCAGGTATGACAATGCCATGCACCATTCATGAACACTAATAAAAGTAATTAAAATCAAATTTAAACAATCCAATATATATGCACAAGAAAGGATTATAAGATTCAGTTTGAAAAATAAAATACTAAGCTAAAGACATTAGTGCGCTTTAAAAATAACTAATTGGACCTCAAACCCTGTATCCTCCCACCTTGGATTCAGATATTAGTCCTTTGTAGCACCATCAGAGAGCAGAGATTGTTTGAAAAAATGTTTGAAAAATATAAGTGAAATAAATAAATAATATAAAAATAAGTGGGGAAAAGGGATTTGAAATGTGCACTCTTGCCACAAAAAAACTCCATTTTCCCATTGTAGTAACTGGTAAATTGGTGCCGCAGGTGTCTTTTTTAATATATTGAAGATCTCAGGCATTATGCAATGCCTGCACCATGTCATGCTGAACTGAGGGGGAGGCAAGAAATGTTACACATATCTCTCCCCCTCATAAACATTATGCTTATGTAGCTTTGACTGATTATTGAGAATTGGTAGTAGTGGAATTGTAATCTCATTGAAATCTATTATTTTTGTGCACACCGCTCACTTTGGAAGGTTATGTGTGCATATTTTGCATGAGTTTCTTTTTCATTCCTCACTCATTCCTTCTTTTCATTGGTGCAATATACCATCTGTTATAGTTGTAACCAAAATAGATACTACACAGCATGTTGGAGGTATCACAAATGATATAGGTGACTTGTGGCTCTTTTCAAATAATGGACAGCAACTTAATAGAACCTTACAAGTAAATACAGGTACTATGCTTCTTGCTGTCACTTTGAATAATTTACAACAGCATCTATTTGGTTTTGCAGTGGATTGGCATCAAATGTTGGTTAAAATTATAAAGCAGTCAACCTCTAGTCAAGGATCTTATAACTGGTCATTAAAAACAACATCAGCAATCCTGGATGAGCTGCTTATTCAACAATGGAACAAGGCACCACAAACAGCAATGGAACTGTTTGTACAAACACAGCAGCAAGAGGTTACTCAAATTACTTCTACACTGGCACAGTTTCATAATGGTACAGAATAAAAAGCACAGGTTGATTTATATGATAAAAATCTCTCTGTTTTGGAAAAAATAGAAAATAATAAATAAAAATACCGCAGAAATTTGCAGGATTATAAGCTCAATATATTTTCCTGACAGGGTTTCAAAAGAGCAGACTGTGAGATTCATGAACAATTATGTAGTCTCCACACAAAGACTATATGATGTTCATGTGTTAGCACAATGAACAGTCATGCTAATTGCATATGCATTCTGCTAATCACGTCTACATGAATACAAGCAAGTTTTCATGGCCATCAACAGGGTTGGGGGCCAGGCAATCATGTTGGGCAGCATGAGCATACATGGTAAACAGGCTTGCCTATGGGCAAACCTGTTAAGCGTGCTAGCGCAGACAACACAAAGAGCTACATAAGACAAATAATGCATGTTGTACACAAGGAGGGAAAGTGTACTGTGCACATATGTTGCAGAGTACAAGTGTACTGTATAGATATACCTCATATATGTATTTGCAGCCTACTCTGCACAGTAAGAGGAACATACAGGTGACAGTCATTCCTGTATTTAAATTACCTACCTATTGGCTAACACAATTTACACACCAGTGTATTATACGCATGTACCACAGGAGTTCTCTGATTGCACATAAGGCACACAGCAACTTTGAAAGGATGGCATCAGCTGTGTCATGCAAAAGACACTTGTGTGCAAAACCAATTTCTATGGCTATGTGGACTTCAAAATGTTGTGAATAGTAAGAGGTATAACATACTCTGCATCCACTTACATTCTCACACACACACACACACACACACACACACACACACACACACACACACACACACACACACACCGAAGAGTCTCACTGCTGTACTCCAGCTCCCTACCTATTAACACAATCCACACACAAGTATATTATACACATGCACCACAGAAGAGGTCTGGTTTTAGTGGTGTAAGAGTGCATTATTGAAATGATGACCACAGCAGTGTGTTGCAGGCAGTATGCATTTATGGATAGAATTAAAAAGGGATGGGGGATTGATTTGACCAGGTAAATATTTGTCATGAGTGGGAGCCAAATGAGTACACTTGTTGAATTAATCTTCCAGTAATACAATGGCCCTACCATGACACCCACAGCTTGATTGTTGTAAGATTAGAACTTTCTATATATCGAGCTGCACAACCTAGAAAATGCAGTACTTAACACAAGTGCCTCCACAGAAGTCTGTCTTCAGTAGTATGAGAATGTACTTTATAGAGGATGATATCAGTGTTGTGTTGCTGAGAAGATAATGTTGGGAGAAGGGTCTGTCAATGATGTAGCCTCTCCCTGAAGTGTAAAATTTACTCCAGCTACCGCTTTATTGAAGAAAGCAGTAATTACATTATTTACACAACTACATACACTCACACACACACACAAGTTGAGTACTGTGAGATTAGAACATCCCTGTAACTATCGACCTATGCAATCTAGAGGACAGAGTTCTTAACACAAGCACCACAACAGATATCTGACTTTTATAATATGAGAGTGCACTTTATAGAGGATAACATCAGTGTGGTGTTGCAGAGAAGATGATATTAGCAGAAGGGTCTGACATTGATGTGGACTCACCCTACAGTATAAAAGTAATCCAAGCTACTAATTTATTGAGGCCACCATTGGTTAATGTCACGTTTACCCAACTCAATATATATATATATATATATATATATATATATATATATATATATATATATACACACACACATACCTACATGCATACAAGTTGACTGCTGTGAGATTAGAGCACCCTACCTATTGATACAATCTATATGACACATTACTTAAAACAAGCACCACTGTAGAAGTCTAAGTTTTACGGTGTGATAGTGGAGTGTAGATAGGATTAGATTCTCATTCTTTGTCAGAGAAGATATTGTGATGTGGAAGATTTTGTACAAATCCATATTTGTTGCGATGCTTGAGTAAGTGCAATGTTATGATCAAGAATACATACGTACTGCTGACTTATGGCAACTATGCTGTCATTAATGTATATTGCAGAACTTAGAGTGACATGCACTGACCTGTCTTGTGTAGATGAGACACACACAGATGTGAAAGACAGGGTGGACAATAAAGGTAAATTATCAAACAGCAATGAAGGTGTAAAACATGGCAGTCAGATTTACAATATGTGTGATGCTCACCCTATTCATACTTTTGCAGATGGTCAATGCTAACAGGCTTAATGTATTGGCTTGTTATCCTTGGTGCTTTGGAGGTTAAATAAGTGACTTGGCACATAATGTTATGGAACTACACACTATAAAAAGTAAGATGACCAGTGTGGGAATCAAGCCTAAGGAAGAAATAATGCATACATTTCAATCAAGGTGATTGGTTTTCAGTGCTACATATGAACTCCCTTTCAACCATGTTCATTACAGATAAACTGAAGTCAGTATGAATGGAAATTTACTCCACATAGGCCTGCATGTGTGAAATTAGGAAGTCCAGTGAAATGCATTCCCATGAAAGAGGCAATATTACTGTTTGTAAATGTTTGTCAGATGGATAGACTTCCATGAGCTGATTAATATAAGTTGGGGTATGATAAATGCATACCTCAACACATCCACTGTCCTAAACAAAGAGCTGGACTAATTGAGGAGAGAAGATGATTTTAACTTAATTATTCTGCCCATTATAGATATGCAAGTGCATTTTTATTCAATTATCAAAAATATCCTGCTTAAACAATTGCACTCACATTCAACTGCGTTTCATAATTAAATCAGTAATACCATATGCTACATAGCAAAATTAATTTGTCAAACCATTAATCAGACAAGCATTGCGATAAACATAATTATTAATAGCCATCTGTATGTATCCTAATCAAAATGTTGTTAGATACTCACTGTAAAAATAAATATTTTCTGGATTTGAACCCTGTATCACCTGTATTCTGTCTTAAAAATCAGTGCACTTACACATTGTGGCACACCATTCACCACCCAGTTCTGTTAAGACTGCTGACATCCATATATTTCTGCTAAACCTATTTGCACTACAGAAGGCTGCCCAAATAAAATGTTTCACTTTTTTCCTTAAGCATGTAAGTTTGATTGTGCACTGCTCACCAGCGAGCAAGTGCACTATGCAAGAAACACAAAATAATGCATATGAAGTTCTAATGAAAGTGAGCCATAAATATGGAATGATAATTTATGCATTCTCTTGCCACAGTATGGATTTGAACCCCCAGAACACCTCTGATAGGGTGCCAAAGTAAATGTTTTTACAGCCTCTGCACATATGATTGTAGCATGGAAATTAACCATTCATGAATCTGGCCCAGTGAGATTTGCTCAATGTCTGATAAAGTAAGAAATAAAAGAAAGAGATGTTCACCTATACAGTCAGTATTAAAAATCATGTGACTTTACAGAAAATTTCTTTTGAGATTATACTTCATCTGTTAAAGAAATTGATGTGAATGCATTGCAAAATTCAACAGCTTCTAAAAGAGATAATATGGCAACTCATATCCATTTAGGAAATACTGTAGGGGGTTGCAAATGTGGTAAATGAAGGAGACATGCTTTGAATGTTTTACAAATTGATGGACACTTACAAGTTCCTAGTGACTCAATTCACTATAGTTCATCCTTTTTTTAGCCAATGGGGATATACATTTGTTAAATAAGAGGTTAACAAATTTGTTAAATAAAGGTTTAAACTATGTTCCCACTACATGTGTTTCTGGAGTATATTTGTCTTTTGATGTAAAAATATTTTGTAGAAAATTAAATCTTAAAAGTCTTTTTGATTGATAATGCTATTGTTTTCTGATAACAAATGCCATATAGTTTATACTGAGTCAAATTTTTTCTGCCAGGAAATAAATGTGTTCTAGCCTTTGAAAAAAAATAAAATGAAGAGAATTTGATCTTAATCCGGATGATTTATTTGATAAAAAATAAAATATACAATTTGACATGTTAAGAAAGTGATGATCTTTTCAGTTTATAAAAAAATTGAGATATACTTATGTCCTCTGCAGAGAAGGAAAGTGTGTGGATGTTTGGGACTCTACATCATATAAAAATGATGCTTATGACCAGTTGATGGATGGTAGATTTTATCAAAAGGTGATACCTGATCGAACATATAATGTGAACAAATTTTCTTTGTCAATCACTTGTGATTATGGCTACTGCATGATCAAATTTCAAAAATGTATTACTCTTTTGACTGATTTTTGGGAGTTGGTGGTTTTGAAATCGTGGCTATTTAACTGACCAATGGATTCATCAGTTTATACAAAGAGCTTGGTAATGTATTTGTCTCTGTGTGACAAGGAACATGCATTAAGTCAGTGATAAAACTCTTAAGAAAAAAATCTTTTATGATGCCATCACAGCAACGTGTCTTCTCTGTGCTGACTACCTGTTCTACTTCTGTCATATTCATCCCAGTAAGGATTATATCCAGAAATGATGTAACAATGGAAGAAACATAGTTCATGAATCTATGTTTGACCCTCTTACTTCATAAAGCTGGATTTATCAATGGGAAATAAAGGGTATGATACTCAGAAAAATGTTTTATAGTTGTATGAGAAAAAAATTGTTATAGTTGCTTTATTTCATTTTAATTTCAGCCATGAAATGAAAAACCTGGCAATATTTTAAGAGACATATCAATGGCTTATGTTTCTGTCCACCCCTGGACCACAAGTTTCAGGACTAATTCTTCCATGAGTGATTCCATAAATGAGCTGATCCATAACACTAGTTATATACTTACTCCAATCTTCTTCTTCTCTTTCGGCTGCTACTGTTAGGGGTTGCCACAGCAGATCAACTGTTTCCATTTCTTCCTGTCCTCTGCATCTTGCTCTGTCACACCAACCACCTGCATGTCCTCTCTCACCACATCCATAAACCTTATCTTAGGCCTTCCTCTTTTCCTGTTACCTGGCAGCTTCATCCTTAGCATATTTTTCCCAATATACTCTGCATCCCTCCTCAGCACATGTCCAAACCAACGTAATCTTGCCTCTCTGGCTTTGTCTCCAAACCTTCCAACCTGGGCTGACCCTCTAATATACTTATTCCTAATCCTGTCCATCCTCATCACACCCAGTGCAAATCTTAACATCTTCAACTCTGCCATGTCAAGCTCTGACTCCTGCCTTTTTGTCAATGCCACTGTCTCCAACCCATATAACATAGCTGGTCTCACTACCCTCTTGTAGACCTTCCTTTTCACTCTTACTGGTACTCGTCTGTCACAAATCACTCCTGACACTCTTCTCCACCCACTCCATCCTGCCTGTACTCTCTACTTCACTCATATACTTATATGTATATATATATATATATATATATATATATATATATATATATATATATATTCATATACTTACTCTAATGTTCACATTATTCTAGAATTCACCAGTATTTAATGCAGAATACTTTTTAAAGTATTTTCTATTTAGTGAAACTCAGATTTTCCTTGTTGAGATCTTTACAAGTTTCAGCCAGGTCCATTTTTTGAAGGAACATCTTCAGTGCAGTGACTAGTTTCACATGTGATGCCCACACTGATTTATCCACTGACTTGAGGAGTTTACAATGGAATTCCTACACAGCTGAAATTAAGATAGTCCCCCTTGACTTATGACGTGATCAAGTCATTATTTAGCAACATCTTTTTTATGTCGGGGTCCTACATAATAATTTTAACTAAATGGAAACTCTTCTCTTACCAGTGAGGGTTCAGGTGTGAATACTGGCTTCTTATTACAAGCATTGCACATGCTATGCAATTCTTTAACAGCAAAAAATGCATTACAGTCCAGCTAATAAAACAGTAAACAGTAAATCTTCACTGATAGCCTGTTGACACTTTTTTGCATGGAGTCATGCCCTCCACCACTCCTGCAATGTGTTGCATACCCACCTTTGCTAACCATACATACTGTCTCTGAAGTCACATTCACCTTGTTGCCCTGATAGCTCTGTGAACACTTATTGTCCAGAGTTAGAATAAGAACCCATGAATACTAGACTCCATCAAGTGCAGCCTAAGTTTGAGACAATCCCCTTGCTTTAGGGTTTATCCACTGAAATCTAACATCTGACTTGCCTATTCTTACTCTGTCCAAGATTTTGTACCAGTATGTAGGTAAGCCAGGATTGCATACATCACAATAATAATGAATAGGCAATTGTTTTTTTATACCTGTTAAGTGGTAGTCAAGTTAGCTTGTTAAATGTTAATCAAACAAGCCATCCTGTAATGTAAAACAGACAATGCCTCTAATTATCCTCAGCAAAAAGAAACACTCATGGATCTTTTCATTTTAGCTTTGATTTTAATTTCTCTAAAGCACCCACCATGTTCCCTGAATCATGCTTAACTATCTACTTCCACTATGTCTCCCTGAATTACTACAGGCTGAATCTTTCTCTGGATAAAGACAATTAGCTGAAACTTTAATATACTGAAAAATAATGCTAAAAGCACATTTTGTAAGGGAAAAAAGCCCCACTGCACCATCCATGTTGGGACTCTAATCTACCCACATACATCTGACTATACACTTGCACAAATGTGAAGAAATGGAAATACTTTAGACAGTGGATCATTACTGACACACACACACACACACACACACACACACACACACACACACACACACACACACACACACATAAAAATCACATCAGTGATGTTCTAAGGCAAAGTCAACCTTTTGATGTTTATATGGATAACTTAAAATTATCATGGTAAGATAATTAACAGGATGATTTTGGACTTCCTCCCTTTTTTATTATTAACTCAAAAATGATGAAAAAAGCACACCTTTATAGAACACAGCCTAGTAAAATAAATAGACTATAATTTCTAAAACAAAGCCCTCGATACTAGACTAAACTGATCATATTTTAATTTAAATTGGTTAAAATTGCACTGCTATAAGTTGATGCATATGGAGTCTAAAAGCAATAAAATATAGTTCAAATATATTCAATACCATAATATAATAGCTTTATAGAAGAAACTCGAATCTTCACAGTGCTTCTGTATCTATATGCCTTTGGAGGGAAGTTTATGATTGTCATTTATATTTCTCAGGTTTGTGAATACACATTACTGAGCACTGCGATGCTAGAACACATAAAAATACCATTATGAATAATGAGTGTCTGTGTGTGTGTATGTGAGTATGTGCACAAGCCCGCATGTATGTGTACATGTGTGGTTCCCCACTGAAATCTCAAGACACAATTTTTTCAGTCCCAAAATTGTGAAAAATGGCAGAAAATGCAGAAGAACAAATATTAAGAATAGCTCTTCTCCTTTAAACTTGTTTTTTGAAGAGGGGAAAACCCTCCACACCCTCCAAACTTATATTAACTCAGATATTGCCATTCCTCTGAGAAAGTGGAATATTCTGGGAAATGGCAATCTCATACTATATGTAAGGGTTTTGGCTATACTGAGTCCCAAGATTTCAAATGGTTACCATGTTTGTTTATGTGTTTACTAGAGTGCTTAATTATATCTTCTTGTCCAATAAAAGTAACACATAAATAAGCAACAACCACAAGGTCTTAAAATGAGTAAACAACTTTATTAGAAAATAAAAATTAGGACAATCCTGATGCAAGTAAAATTTGCATCAGTAAATACATTTCCACAAAACACAAAATAATAATTAATTAAACATGTAGAATATTTAACAGGAAATATCTGTAACTAATACAAGCCAAAGGACTTGACTCACTATTGTTCAAGAAAACTAAACCTTAACTGAGCTGAATTACTAGATGATTATTAAGGTAGACTACAGAATAGTAATTTACAAAGATGGTGATTCACTAAGAACAGGACTAATGCAAATGAATCATCTGAAAATAAATTTCCACAAGAACTAGAGTTAATTAATTCATTTTTCACACACACACACACACACACACACACACACACACACACACACACACACACACATAGTAGCTTGAAGTATACACAGGATTTTGCATCTTGCTGTTACTGCTAGCACCTGGTGTTTATCATAGCACTATGCTTAATAGTTTCTTGACAAAACCATTTATGGCTTTTCTACAATTACAGAAAAATTAATTATTTCCTAAATGAGAAAAATCTCTTCAGTTTCATCACACAGTTATTATGTTCTCTGGACAAATAATGGTGCATGTCCCATATCTGTTTTTATCTATGCTACAAAAAGCAGTGGATGTATTTTTCCTGTCACTGTTACGGCATCTTATAAATACAGTTTTACAGTGCAGTTTCTGTTACAGATTTTACAAAGCTTAAAAGACATCTTGAAAATGTGTTGCAAACTGAATTATGAAAGGAAGAAAAAGTACAGACTTCACATTCCAAATCAATTTCTCTATCATGACATTATGGAAGCAATGCAATCAAATGTTTTTATTATGCAAGTTATAATTTATTATTTGCAAAAAAAGGACTCCTAATTAGTTTTACTGTTTTTACATGACAAAAATAATGATACACTTTGACCTAGTTTTTCCCATTTTAGTCAGTGATGTGACAAGAGTATTTAGATCAGACATTAAAGGGTGTCTACAATCAGTATGGAGTTATTAAATTGTGCAAAAAACCAACATCTACCAGTTCTCTTCTTTATGAATCCAAATAACACCCGTCAAATTTATGATTATCTCTTCCTTATAAGCAGTATACATTTGCAACTCTAACTGGATTTTCTACATAGGGCAAAATATCATTTATTTATTTATATTTTCCTGACAGTGACTGTAACAGAGAAACAGTCACATATGCTTATAATAATGTGGCTATAATAGACATGAAACACATTTTCATAATAAAATATTCAGCAATGTTGGGCTGGTGGAGTAGATGTTGCATGTACTGATAAAAAATGGAATAATGTTTCATGTGCTTATTATTTTGTGTTATATTATCTTAGTTATTGAAAAAACATCCATAGTGAAGAAATTCTGGAAATTCATGAGAAGGGATGCTAATATGAGAGGTTTATTAGCTTGGTCATTTTGCATCTCATACAACTGAGGGAAAACATTAAGGACAAATTAGGATAATGGAATCATAGAAATTATAAGACAACTATGTCTCATGTCCATTTATGCATTACCACCTTTGGTCTACCTCCTTTGTCTTGGGTAGCCAGGCCAGCTAAACCCAGAGTGAATTTGTTGATACCCATCCAATCATCTAGGTTCCATATGAGGGGTGATAGTGTTTCACACTGCATCATTGACAGGGGCAGTCTATTCCATAGGTAAGGAAGGCACTGCATAATGAGGCATCTCTCCATCAAATATTATTTAACTGCTGTAGATTAAGTCATTGGTTCTGGTATTAGTCAAGTTATTACACCTGTGGAGATTCAAGAGATCCAAGATAACTGGGTGTCTGATATCAGGAAAACAAACCATAGATTGTCCCTCAAGAGTCTATAAGATACTGGTTAAAGGGGCAGTGCTTCCAGCCTTTTTTGATAGCTAAGGACATTTACACCTATGATCTGCTTAGACAACTGTGGTGTTTTTCAAGTTGTTTGCTATATATAGTCAGGTAATCATGTAGAGGCATTGCACTCTAAAGTTGGTATATTCAATCTTGAATATATGGAAACAATGACCTCTTTAGATCCAGATGATATTCTCTTGGCAACTAGCTGCGCTAAGTAGAAATATGTTCTATTGGGATTAGGGGATTCGAGGGTATTTTGACTTTGCCAAAGGAAAAAAGCAAATGACAGCACATATATGAAATACCACAAATCAAAACTTTATAAACATGCACTGCTATTGCTGAATGACCATCCACCACTGATCACCACCATTGTATCTTAAAATCACCACTCTTTATTTTATTTGAAAAATACCACATCAAACACTTAAAACAAGTTAGTTTTGATATTTTGACTTTAGATAGAAGCCTCTGGTGTAAAACTTGCACTAAATGTTTTTGCTGGTACATTGTCAAAGGCTATTTGGTCCCAATGGGAAGGGCAACTTTGAACAAGTACAGGGCAATGCTGGGTGTTATTCCTTAGCCACAGTTGCTAACCTTAGTCTATGTTTGATTCTCTTACCCTTCAATTGTCTATTGTGTGACTTTGAGCAAGTCACTTTATTCATTTATCCCTTGTTGTCCAGTTTAGTTCAACTGAGCTAATGGCCCTTTTTCAGGGGAGACTCAAGACAGTAGTTCTACTGTGATGGGAAATTTGGGCCAGGACATCAGGGTACTTCTCCCTACCCTTTTTGATAGTTGCCGTGAGATCTTTTACATCCACTTGAGATTCCAACAACTCAAGCAGATGGGACTTCGGTTTAACATCTTATCTGAAGGACAACACACTCAGGAGGATTGCAGTTTCCCCTAATGCTGCACCGTAGTGCCAGCAACCCAGTAATCTGGAGTGGGAATAGAACCCGCAACCTTCTGGTCTTCTAACACCAAAGGAGAATGGGCCAAGATGGGACTGCGTGTCCAATGGGCCTACCTTGATAACGAATGGGTATTATTTTGGCTCTGCTGTAAAATTTCTGTCTTTTTTTTTCTTTTACTGTAAAGTTTATTTATGTTGGATGATCACCATGGTGGTCTGTTATTACATTTCTGATAATATTTTTTTCTGCTTGGACAACCAACTCAATATATTTATCTAAATGGTATAGAACTTCTTCATGAATCTACTTGCTATATGAAAATCATATATATTGCTGCAATGACTGAATTTTGAAATTTCTTTATAAAATTGAATGAGCTTAGTACATTTAAAATCCTTGAATTCTGAGATATTTGACGCAGAGGCTTTGGATATTTTTAAGGTGAAGGTCACAGGATTATAATCTGACTTAACTAGGGAAGGAGTTTCCAGAGAAATAGTGCATGAAGTAGCCACATTTGAAATGATCAGATCAATAATGTTATGATTTCTAGTCAGTTTAAGTATCTCTTCTAGTGAATTTTTATGTATTACACCTAAAAACTTCTGAGTATACCTTACATTGGGAGTATAGGTACTCCAGTCTATAGAGGGGTAGTTAAAGTCATCCAATATAGAGGATTTTTTGTTTTACTAGGGAGCTCATCAAGCACATTTAGGAATGTTAGATAGTCATCAGGTGTTATGAAGGATGTCCTGTAACAGGTTTAGAGCAATCTGGAGTTCCATGAGTTTAGTTTGAGAATTTTTAGGCATCTGTCTAGAGGTGATTTGGTCACTAAGAAATATGGGGACATAACTACTGTTGCAAAAGGCATTAAGGCATGGTAGGTGACAAATCCATGTATGGAAGGAGTGCTACCTTTACATTTAAGCAAAGCCTCAGCAATTACACAAATATGGATGTGTTTCAAATGCAGAAGAGTCTCAACATTGGGCATTTTGTTATTAAGACTTCTGGTATTCAGACGAGTCACCTGAATAAGGTGCACTTTTGGTTTAGATATGTCTGCTACATTGTAATGTCCATTAGCTGGACTCCACTTATAAAAGACATATAGAGGCATACAGAGGCAGCAAACGCTTTATGTTGAAGCTTGGAAATGAGAGTTATAGGTCTTTCTTTGTGATTAAGTTTGACTACCATTTCATTTCCTGCTAACGAACACTGGATCCCTCCATAATGACACCAACTATTTAACTCATTGTTGAAGCCCATTACATTTTCTTTTTACCAAGGCATCATTCTTGCAGAAGGACTGGTGTCTTGGTTGCATTTGTTGAAGGCACAGAGAGTTCTGTTATGCCTCACGACATATTTGGTACATATCTACTTCAAGGAAAAATAATGTTACTGCCCATTGCATATAAAAAAAAACACAGCAGGACGTTCTCCTGAGATTCACATTGTAGTTGTTCTAATGTAGTAAACCATATTGTTCCTGTTTTTGGTAGTTGTGTTGGTTAGAAATGTTATCTTGGATGTGCATGCAGGTTTTAAGACTTTTCTCATGTATGACAATGCAAAGGAACCAAGTGGTAATCGTGTGGTTTCATCACATCACAAAGCATCACAGGAGAAAAATCACATGTTGATGTAGTTTGAATTTTAGCAGCCATTGACTGTTTCCTTACTATAATCACTACTATAAAAATCCATTAATATCTGCCATCTGCACTATAGCTCCTCAGTGTCAGAGGTTTTGTGTTTCACATAATTACTTGTGTCCATTCAGCACAGTCTGCTTCTTCTTGTAATTGCTGACATATTCTACTTTGTTGTTTGCACATACTGAGTTCAGTGGTTTATGCCTTCTCATGCCTTGACACTGCATCTTAGGCCCTTTTTCTAAAGTACGAGCTGACAGCAGCACCAGCTGATAAGGGAATATTGATTTAGAAAGTACTGCTATAATCCTTTACATCCTTTCTAGCAGAAGAAGAAAAATCATTGTTTTTCTCACCCTGGAAAACACCTCTAGCTTTATAAAGGCAGTGAAAGCCTGTGCATGAACCAGAACAATTCAGACATCCAACTTTAGGCCATAAACATTTTTCTACTACCTATAGTAAAATTCTTGCTGATAATGAGTAGTACTATTCTTGGATTCAAGTCAGCTGAGGTTTGCATAATTAATTCTGAGTTCTGTATTCAGAACAACAGTTCTGCTCACTTGTACATGAAGTCTCTTTATATGTTATGCTAGGTAGTGCTGCAGAACAAGACATCTTGAATTGCCGTCAAATTTATTACAGAAGGTTTCATTAAATTTAAGCCTTCATAGAGAATGTCATCTCTTAAAGAGAGCTAGCTGTTTTTATTCCAACAGATGCACTTCAGAGCAGAAGGATAAAACTGCAATATGTGAGTCCTCAGTCTGACAAGTACTTAACCTTTGCTTGTACAGTTTATGCTAGTTCTTGACAGCCAGATGCATTTCTGCATTACAAAATGAAATGTTATGTGTAAGTAAACATTGTATCTCATGTATATTATAGCTTTCCTGCTTTAGACTTTCATCAAACAGGTGGCTAGCATAGAGGATTAAATATATGAGCTGTTACTGAGGTGCATTTTGTAGCCCAGGGTCTGAGTCCCTCACCTTTCATTTGCCTACTGTGTCCTTAGCATTCATCTGCATCTCATTGTGCAGAAAGTTCCGCATTTGACACTGAAGTGAGTCAGTGTTCCACTGTTCCACTTTCAATAGTGGTGTTCCATTTTACGTTCTCTAATTGGCTCCCAAGTCATAATTGCAATCGATCAGCAAAAAGAGAGAAAGGGAGCCAATCAGAGAACAATTTTGACCATAAGCAGCCAATTTGAATGCCCAGTAAAGTCCATGGCTTTGGGGCCACCTATCACAATATCCCAGAAGCATGAACAACAAGCAAAAATAAACTTCTGTTACTTTTTCCTCTCGCAAAATGTGGTTGTGGCTAATTGCATTTAGAGAGAGGAAAAAAATTAAATAGAAGCAAAACAAGACCACAGTAAATAACTGCAATACCAGCAGTTAACAGGACTATGAATGGATCTTCAGTGCATTACCAACATTCGTTAATGTGGGTATTGCATCTGCAGTCGGAAGTGAGGTGGCAATTTAGTTCTCCTGCTACAGTTTAAGAAGAGCTGCCTGAGTGTAGATTGGAAATAATGGATCTGGTTTGCTGGATTAGCAGAGCCAGATCAGTGCTGGGTAGGAAGGGACCTGACTGGCTTGCTCCTTAATTTAGGATTGCTCAGTTAGAGAATGGAGCATTTTTGTTTGCTCTTCCAATTGAATATGAGGAAGGAGAGGCACCAGAATAGCTAGTTTAACTTCTGGTAAAACATTTGGAAAGAGTTTACACTTCTATGTGGGGCTGCTGAATAGCCCAAAAATGTTGTTGTATCTTTCGACTTTTCCCGGTTAGAGGTCGCCACAGCGGAACTCCGGTCCGCTAATGATTGGCAGTAGATTTTTACGTGCCGAGTTGCCAGCCCTGACACACAACCTTTAACGAAGGTACGCCCATTCATGCATGTCTCCAAACAGAAGACGCTTTAGCTGAGAATCGAACAGGACAACGTCTTACTGTGAGGCGACAATGCTACTGCAGCACCACCACCGCAGTGCTGAATAGCCCAAAAATATGAGGCAAAAATCTGTGCACTCTGAAAAATTCTGGACAATTGAGAGGCATAACAAGGATGTGTGTGTGTGTGTGTGTGTGTGTGTGTGTGTGTGTGTGTGTGTGTGTGTGTGTGTGTGTGTGTGTGTGTGTGTGTATCATAGTTTGATGCCCCTGCACTGGCCCAGTAATAAAGGAGCCTCAATCCTCACCAGTGGCAACAGCTAGGGGATGTACACACTGTCAGGATGACAAGTATACACACAGAGTAAAGTGCAATTTTCTTTAAGAGCACACAGAGATCACAGTCAGTATTGGGCTGGTTTCTCCCTCTTTCTCCAGATCTCCAATAAGATTCCCCACTGGCACAGCCAGGGTTGAGATCTTATCTGAGTGGCCAAGCTAAGATGTTCAGCACCTTCTCTGTCCAACCAGTGATTCATGTCCCTGCCCAAGTAGCTGACATACACACACACACTTTGAGATTTGATTTATATACAAGCACACATACACACACACACACACACACACACACACACACACACACCTGGGGAAGGTTGGCACAGGTTTACTAGCTATGACCCCTTTTGCTCAGACTATAAGATAGTTCCAGCTGCCACCAGCCAACTCTTATCAGCTACTATAAGGCCCTTAACAAAGGATGTCCAGTCCTACTATGTAATGTTACTATTATCCAAATGATAGTTTTGACCAAGTGCCAGGCTATTAGGAGTGGCCAGTACATTGTCACTAAATGCATATACAAGTATTCTAAGAGCATAAATATGTCTCACAAATATTAGTCACAAAGTTAGGTTTAACTATATTTAATAATAAATAATAAAAGAACAAGACAATACTCAGTAACTCAACACACTGACTTCAGAGTTCAAAATCACAGGAAATATTTTAAAACAACATTGCAGGGCAGTCTCAAACAAATACAGAAAACATCTAAACTGATCTTTACTAAATTTCTATCTATATCTAAAAGAGATACTATGCCCTAAATCTCACAGACAGGCAAATGCAGATGATGATGATGAGTGGATGTTCTTGCTAGGTCCAAGACAAAATGTAAAATGCCCAGTCTCTCTCTGAGAGTTCCCAAATTAATATCAAACATTACTGCTGGGCCAGCTTGGATGACATCACTCTTTATCACCTTACTTCAGTTCCCAGGCTAAACAGAAACTTAACAGAATGTCACATTTCTGTGTGAGAAATACATATCTAGGAAGTCATAAAGCAATAAAACACCTCCACATCTCAAACGTAGTAATTATTTTTCTTTCAAGATAATAGAAAAACTTCTAGCTCTAGACATTGTGCCTGCTATTGAACTGAAACTGATAGATAACATCTTTTGTTTATGGCCCATCTATAAAGTAACTTAACCTCAACTATTCTTACATTTTGCAAGTTAATATTCTATGTTCCAGCAGGGTATTCCGTGGTTACATTCTTGAAGCTCAGTACATAACACACAGTTCTGTATAAATCATATCAATATTCACAAATGGCATAGAATTATTTACAAAATTCCAGATAGCTGGGCTGGCAGCATGACATTTCTCCCCCTCCCCCCCAAAAACTCAAGCTAGTTTTTGAAGTGACCCTTGAGAAACATTGCTTGAGAGGGTTGAGCCTATCTGGGAATATCTTCCCCATTCCCTGTCTTGACAGCCCATCTGCATTGGCATTCCTAACCCCACTGCAGTGCTGCACTGTCATATCATATGCTTGCAACCCTAGGCTCCACTTTAGTAACTTGTCATTTTGCTGGCTGGCTCGATGTACCCATGTTAAGGGACTGTGGTCTGTAACTACAGTGAATTTCCCTCCATACCGATAAGGCTGAAGTTTCTGCAGTGTCCACACTATGTCTAGGTATTCCTTTTCTATAGTTGCACAGCATTCCTCTCTGGGTTAGAGCCTATGACTGTGATATATCACTGGTTGCTCTTCTCCCTCTGAGGAAACCTGGCAATGTACAGACCCCATGCCATAGTTTGAAGCATCCACCTGCACAACAAGTTCTTGGTTGTAGTCTGCATTGGCTAACACAGGGGGTCCTCATAAGGCTCCTATAAGCTTCTGGAATGCCTGCTCATATAATGGAATCCACACTACCTTATCTGGCCTGTTTTTCCTTTTCAGGTCTGTGAGGGGAGCAGCTATAGTACTATAATTGGGGACAAACTTTCTGTAGCACCCCACTGCCCCTAAAAATGTCCTCTCCTGCTTTTTGGTAACAGGGGCAGGTCATGCATTAATGGATTCCACTTTGACAGGTTCTGGCCTGATCTTGCCACTCCCCACTCTATGTCCCAGGTAGGAGACCTCTGCCATACCCACCTGACACTTACTGAGCATAATGGTCAACCCTGCCCTCTGTAGTTTGCCAGTACCTCTCTTACATGCTGAAGGTGCTCTTGCTAGGAATGGCTGTACATGGCAATAACATCTAAGTAATCAAGGGCACAATCTCCTGCTCCTGCTAGGATATGATCTACCAGTCTCTGGAAAGTCACTGGGGCATTTTTCATCCCAAAGGACATCTTTGTGAACTCATAAAAGCCAAAAGGAGTCACAAAGGCTGACCTCTCCCTACCACTGCAAGTCAAGGGCACCTGCCAGTAACCCTTGGTAAGATCAATAGTGGTAAGATACTTAGCCCCACTCAGCTGCTCTAGGGCTTCATCTGTCCTAGGCATGGTGTAAGCATCTGACACTGTGTAACTATTTAATTTTCTATATTGGGAGGGTGGCCTAATGGTTAAGATGTTTGCCTTACAAACACAAGGTGCAGGGTTTGAGTCTCACAAGGGATAATTGGCTAGGCTTACAATGGCTTGCAAGGGCAGTTAACCTAGTACTAACCTATAAACCTATAAACCTATATAGTCCACACAGAACCTGGTGCTGCCATCCTTCTTTGGTGCCAGCACCACTAGGGAGACCCAGGGACTGTTGGACTCCTGGATTAACCCTAGTGCCAACATTTCCTGTATCTCCTCCCTCAGAGTCTGTTTGACTCTATCAGGCAACCTATAAGTGGCCTGCCTAATAGGCCTTTGGGGTCTTGTATCCACATGGTGCTGCACCAGGTGGGTGCACCCTGGTTTCCCAGTGAAAATGTCCCCAAACTCCTATAACACTCTCAGACTTCTCAAACCTGGGTAGGTGATAGCTGCTGGGACATTGCTACCCCTTCCACTGAGGTTTCATTCCGAGTCTCACTAAGGAGATCAGTCACCAGATTCCCCCTCAGACTCCTCCTGCAATCCACTGCAAATAATTAGCACAAATGCCTCCCTATCATGAAAAGGCTTCATCATGTTAACATGGTACAATTTGTGCTCCTGCCTCCTGTCAAGCAGTTCTACCATGTAGTTATCATCAATGACCTTCCTTACCACCTTGTAGGGTCCCTCCCAGGCTGCCTGCAGCTTGTTGTGTCCGACAGGAATGAGAACCATTACCTGGTGACCTATAGCATACTCTCTGGTGTGAGCATTCCTGTCATACCAGACCTTTTTCTGCTGTTGGGCTTCTGCTGGCTTGTTCTGGGCCAAGCCCATGAGTTCCCTGAGCCTTGTCCTAAGGTATAGGACATATGCCACAACAGACCCCTTGTGGGATTCACACTCACCCTCCCACTCATCTTGAATCAAATCTAGAGGTCCCTTCACCCTATGCCCATACAGCAACTCAAAGAATGAAAAACCTGTAGATTCCTGGGGCACCTCTGTGTAAGCAAATAATAGATAGGGCAAATATTTGTCCCACTCCCTCTTAAACTGGTCTGCAAATGATCATAGCATCATCTTGAGTGTAGAGTTTAACTTCTTAACAAGACCATTAGCCCTGCAATGGTAGGGAGTGGTCTTTAGATGCTTCTCCCCACAGTACTTCCACAAACAAGCCAACAGGTCTGACATGAAATTAGCACCTCTGTCAGTCAGTATTTCTTTTGGGAAACCTACCCTGCTGAAAATCTCTAACAAAGCATTTTCCACCTTTTCTGCCTCAATGGAGGACAGGGACACCATTTCAGGGTATCTGGTAGCATAATCTACTACCACTAGGATATCATTTTTCCCTGTGGAATTTGGGATACTCAAAGGTCCCATAATATCCATAGTTACCCTATGAAATGGCTCCTCATTCACAGGCAATGGCATCAAAGTAGCACCTCGTCTCCTGTTTTGCCTAACCTTTGGCTATGCTCACAGGTCCTGCAGTACCCTGTTATATCTCTGGAAATCCCAGGCCAATAGAAGTTCTGCATAATACATCTCTTTGTATGTTTTATGCCCATATGACCTGCAAAGGGAATATCATGGGCTATGGCTAGGAGTAACAGAGAGTAGGCTCTAGGCACTACCATCTGCTGTATTCTCTCATCCTCTAGCCCTCCCTCAGGGGTCCACTCTATATAGTAACCCTTTGTCCCAGTATACAGATTCCCATTTCTCTTGAGAATCTATTGCCTCTCTAGCTACCTCCCTCAGGCCTTGCAATGTAGGGCCTGAGAGCTGAGCTTGTCTCAACTCTCTCTTAGTAACCCTTCACAGCTCCCCTTCCACAGGAAGTCTGGTATTCTCTGACAGCAGTGCCTCACTGTCAGCCTAGGTACTACTACTCACCTCTGCCCTTGCAGTAACTCTGTCCAAGGGAACATCAGTACCCACAAGCAGCTGAGGCTCACCTTCAGTCTCACTGCTATAAGGTAGCTCCCTCCCTGAAGTAACCACCTCACCAGTCCTGGCTGCAAGTGTGCAGTCTGTCTGGGTCTCTCCCAGGCTACCAGACCCACATGATTATCTCCAAGCCTGACTGCATGTCACTGCATGCACACAAGGTACTGCATTATCAAAATCATTCCCTATCAGGACATCTGCAGGGATCTCCTCAAAAACACCTACTTGATTGTTTCCTTTTCCACCCTCCCAGTCAAGGTGAACCCTAGCCAAAGGTATTTGGAATGGGGTTCCTCCTAAAGCTCTGACCTGAGTTGACTGCCCAAGCAAGTAGTTCTCCTATGTAACCACTGCAGGCTTCACAATAGTTAGGTCAGAGGCTGCATCTCCCTTACCAGTGGCCTCTTTCCCATCCACTGATAGGATATAACCTCTTGTGGTAGTTTGGTGCCCTTGTTATTTCAAGACAACTTACTGCTGGGATTTTGTCATTCCACCTTACTAGTTTTCCCACCTTTGTTCCCCACCTTGGCTCCATGGACATCTATATGCTACATGGCCCCACTGATTGCATTTAAAACATTTAACCCTTGGTCCTGGACATGTACCTGGACTAGTGGCTTCCCCTGCTACTGGCAGACTCTGTTGGGGCAGTCTGGGCTGCCCTCCATGGGTTCCCTTAGACCCATGAGCAGCACTGGGTATCCCTTTCCTGTGCAGTGATGCCCTGCTTGCTAGATGTATATCTCCCTTTTTCCCCAACTCATCTGCAGTATTGTATTGTCTATCAACTAACCAAATTCTTATGTCCACAGACAAAGTGCTAAGGGCTTGTTCCCTCACCAAAAGGTCTGTCTGCCCTTCAAAAGTGGTGACCTGACATCCACTCACCCACCTATGAAAATAAGTGCTTAGTTCAGCAATATATTCACACACACATTCATCTGCCTTGCATCTATGTTCACAAAACGTTTTTTCTATAAGCTCCAGGTGTTAACTTAAAGCATTCTAACAAACTCATTTTGACTACATTATAAGTTAAGAAATCAGTATCAGACAGTTTAGAAATAACAGTTACAGCTTTACCATGGAGTAAGATGTCAGGAACTGTACCCAGAGCCCTTGGTCAACATTATCCTGTTTACATACCCTCTCAAACATATGAATGAAACTATCAAAATTATCCCCCTCTGTAAATTGTGGAAGACATTTACTGACCTTTATTGCTTCTGGGGTTCAGTTACTATCTTTCCCATTACCTCCATGACTCGGGTGAAGAGTCAGCATCTCCTTTTCATGTTGCTTCTGCCTCTCATTCTCCTCAGCTTCCAGGCGTCATAGTTTCTCATTTTCCTCAGTCTTCAGATGTTGCAGTTTCTCATTTTCCTCGGTCTCTAGATGTCTCAGTCTCTCTGCTGCTTCTATTTCCAAATGCTTTGCCTCCAGCTCGAGTCTCTTTAACTCCAGACAGATTTTTAAGTCCTCTGTGGAAAGGTTGAACTGTCTATTTTCTGAAGGTTGTACATCTCCAAGGACAGTCTGATTGTCCTTGTGGTTGCTGTCCTGTGATGCAGCTGTGACTAAAGCTACAATCATTTCTGCTTTAGTCTGGTTGGCATGCACCAATCCTATAGCCTGGCACATCTCAGCCAGCTGGCTCCTTGTCAGCTTGCCATACTCCTCTGCTGACATGCTTGCCTACTCTCACTGACTAACTAAGCTAACAAAAAAATAAAACAATTGTGATGTGAAACTCTAAATATTCACTGCATGGCTGATTGAGAGTACAAACACCTTCAGTGACTACTGTACACAGGCTACAGGAATTCAGTATTCACACCACTACAAGCCAATTAATATGTGATGTGGCTATCTCACCACTGTCAACCAATTAATATGTGATGTGGATATCCCACCACTGCCAACCAATTAATATATGACACCCCTGCACTGGCCCAGTAATCAAGAAGCCTCAATCTTCACCAGTGGCTACAGCTAGGGGACGTATACATGGGGAGTATGACAAGTACACACACAGTAAAGTGCAATTTCCCTTAAGAGCACACAGAGATCACAGTCAGTCTGGGGCTGGTTTCTCCCTCTTTCTCCAGACCTACAATAAGACTTCCCACTGACACAGCCATAAGGTTGAGATCTTAGCTGAGTGGCCAAGCTAAGACCTCCAGCTAAGACCTCTGTCCAACCAGTGCTTCGTGTCCCTGCCCAAGTAGCTGACACACACACACTTTGAGATTTGATTTATATACAAGCACACACACACACACACACACACACACACACACACACACACACACACACACACAAACACACCTGGGGAAGACTGGCACAGATTTACTAGCTATGTCCCCTTTTGCCCAGGCTATAAGGTAGTTCCAGCTGCTGGCAGCCAACTCTTATCAGCTACTATAAGGCCCTTAACAAAGGGTGTGTAATCCTACTGTGTAATGTTACTATTATCCATATGGTAGTTTTGACCATGTGGCAGGCTATTAGGAGTGGCCTGTACAGTGTCACCAAATACATATGCAAGTACTCTAAGAGCTTAAATATGTCTCACACATAGTCACAAAGGTAGGTTTAAATATATTTAATAATAAATAATAAAAGAACAAGACAATACTCAGTAACTTAACACGCTGACTTCAGAGTTCAAAATCACAGGAAATACTTTAAAACAACATTGCAGGACAGTCTCAAATAAATACAGAAAACATCTAAACCAACTGATATTGCCAACAATGGCAGATAGGTTCAGTGCTAACTTTACCCCAACCCACCCCCTAACGGGCCCATATCTATACAGGAAGAATGCAGAGTCCCTGTAATCACAACTACACAGGTAAAAGCTGCACTCTCTAAAGCCAGAAACACAGCATTCATGGGACCGGACAACATCCCAGGCTGCGTGTTACATGAACTTCAGAACAAACTGGCCCCCCACTTAAGCACCATGTTCAATAATAGCCTCACATCAGGCTTTGTGCCCACTGAATGGTGCAGAGCAACAGTTATCCCACTCCACAAAGGGGGAGCCACCACTGATCCCGGGAACTATCGACCTATTAGCCTGATGAGCCTGGTCTGCAAGCCATGGAATGTATCAGCATGGAACTCATAAACAAAGGCATTGGTAACCTCCAAACTCTGGATCCCACCCAGTCCGGGTTTGTGAAAGGCAGATCATGCCTCATGAACCTGATCTTTGTCTTTGAGGCAGTCACCAAAGCCGTAGATGAGGGTAAGGTGGTTCACACAGCCTATCTTGACCTTGCCAAGGCTTTTGACACCATCCCCCATTCTGGAATTATAGCTAAACTCACTAAACTAGGTATAAATCTCTATGTCACAAGATGGTTTGTCAACTGGTTCACTGACAGAACCCACACTGTAAATGTTGCAGACTTCAAATCTGACCTCAAAGCAGTGACAAGTGGAGTACCACAGGGTTCCATCCTGGGACCTCTCCTGTTTGGTATCTACTTCTCTGAAGTACAGGCTAACACAGAAGGCCTCTGGCTAATGAAGTTCACAGATGACTGCAAACTAGGAGCCATAGTCAAGTCCCCAAATGATGTGGACATCCTACAGAAGGGCCTCACTGAAAGAGATGCCCAGTCTCTCTCTGAGAGAGTTCCCAAATTAACATCAAACATTACTACTGGGCTAGCTTGGATAACATCACTTTTTGTCACCTGACTTCAGTTCCCAGGCTGAACAGAAACATAACAGAATTTCACATCTCATTCTGAGAAATACATATTTCTCAGATCTTTGCATGTGCTAAAAGTCATAAAGCAATAAAACACCTCCACATCTCAAATCTAGTAATTATTTTTCTTTCAAGACAATAGAAAAACTTCTAGCTCTAGACATTGTGTTTGCTATAAAGTAACTTAATCTCAACTATTCTTAGGTTTTGCAAGTTAATCTTCTATGGTCCAACAGGGTATGCTGTGGTTACATTTTTGAAGCTCAGTACATAATATACAGTTCTGTATAAATCATATCAATATTCACAAATGACAAATAATTATTTACAAAATTCCAGATAGCTGGGCTGGCAGCATGACACATAGCTTTCAGCCTCTTAGCACAAGAAATATTAATATAGCCTTAATTAATGTGGGACAAAGACCCAGAAATGAACCAGATTTAAATATTGCTCTTATAAACTCTGAAAGTTGCTAGAATTACAGGATTTGTGTTAGTATACATTTTCTGATGGGTATAAGGTTTGAAACTCAAATGGATCTAATTATTTAGAGATTTCAACCACCTTCAGTGGTTTGCCAGAATACAAAGATTTTATGAGGAAAAGAACAAAAATATGGGGCAACAATCTGGACACTTGATAAGTATGATATGTATGTAAGTAGCTGACAAGATATCAGAGTATAGTCAAAGAGATAGAAATAGGGGGTCCTAAATGAAAGACCAGCAGTGGCAGAATTTTTGGTAGAATCTAGAACAGAAGCTGCCATTAAAAAGGAATAATTAGTAGAGCATATAAAACATTGCATGGTAACTATAAGAATCAATTAGAGGAGGTTAGAAAGGATTGGGAAGGCAGACTGGATAAGCAATTCACAAAGAAACAATGGGAGGATATATGTATGTTTCCCAAATATGCAACAAAATTTAGAAGATTTAGGATTTTTGCTTGGAAATGTTTACATAGATATTTTATACTCCAAATAGACTCCAGAGAATGTTTCCTCAAATAGACAGCAAATGTTGGAGGTGTAATGGTGAAGAACAAGGTAATTGGGAACTTACTTTCTGTGAGTGCAGTGAGTTGGTGGACTTTAAGCATTCCCTGCAGGATGCACTGTCGGAGATGCTGGGTGGGTAGATTCATGTGATGAGATAGGTTATTTTTCTGAGCTATAATAGAGAATCGGAATTGCCTAAACATGGAAAGGCCTTGCTGTGTCTGATTATGGTGGCTGCCAAAAAAGCAATTACTAGAAAATGGAAATCAAAATCTAAACCCACTATACCAGAAGTAGTGACTATAGTAACAGAAATAAAATAACTGGAACTGAGATCTTTAGAAAAGGGTAGGAGCAAACTGCACAGGAAAACATGAGAATTGTGGGGACAATGCATATAGTGGATGAATGAGGTTTAAAAGAAGACAGGACTTAAAGGAGCTATGTAATGTTTGACTGAAAATGATTGGGTAGATTATAAGTGATGTATAATGTTTGCAACTGTGGGTTTGTCAGTATTGTTTGTGATATAAAATGCTTGCAACTAAGATTGTGTTGATGTCGTCTGTTTTCATTTATATAAATGTATGATTGCCCGTGTCATAAGTGATAGTTTAAGAAACATTTTTCTTGTTAAAAAGGCAGGAATTGAATAATTTATGTGATGTTGCTTAGGTTATATGATATATAGCAATATATGTGAAGTATAATGTTTGTAACCGTGAACATGTTAATACAGTTTGATTACTTTTATATAATTGCAAATTTGCCTCTGTCACAAGTGGTAATTCAATAAAGGTGTTTAAAAAAAAGAATTGGGGGTGAAGGCAAAAATAATAATAATAACTGGAGACAAAGTTCCCAAATCAGACAGATTTTAAATATTGTTATATATTTTGAAATTTGATAGAATAACACATTTTGCCATATCATGCATTTTATAGGTTCATAGGTTGGTACTAGGCTATCAACCCTAGGGCCTATACAAGCCTAGCCATAACAATTCCCTGGCTATCTCTTCCCACACTATTTACTTCCCTAGACCTCTGTCGATGACTGATGTGATCCCCGGGGTGAATTTCCTTTCTCCCATCCAATTGTCAAGGTTCCTTTTGAAGAGGGCCAAAGAGGTGCTCTGCTTGACATGTATGGGCAGTCTATTCCAGAGTCTGGGGAGTCTCTGGGTCAGGAACTTATCCCTCCACCATGTTTTGTTTATTGTGATGACAAGGTTTAGATCCCTGGAGCATGTGGCTCTGAGGGATTGGGATTTCTTTAAGTGTAGCATGTCCAACAGCTCTGGGTTTGACATGGCCTTGTATGTTAAGCAGAGATCGCCTCTGAGTAGACGATATGCGACAGAGTATAGCTGGAGTTTTTAAGGCAGTCAGCATAGGGCATCTGCTTTAGGCCTGTGATTCTTTTAGTGAGGTATTGCTGCGGCCTTTCCAGTTGTTGCAGGTGTCTTGAGATAGGTACATACCAAATGGGGCTTTGTATTCTATAATGGGTCAATGAGGGATGACTACAGTGGGACAATGACCTCCTTTTTTCTGTATGAAAAGCCCTTAGTGATGAGGTGTGCCACATAGAAGAATTTCCTGACTGTTGTGGCGATGTGGTTATCGAAGGTGAGTCCACTGTCCACCTGTGTCCCTAAGTCTGTTATTAATTCTAAAACTCAAAATGTATATGATTATATAGGGACCACAGTCCTCAATATGTCAAAAATGTCTATAGAACAGACTGTAATATGAGAAACATCAGAGGCATTCAGCAAAGTCAAGGATAGTTGAGAACATTGTTATGTCTATGTGTGGGGAGTGGTTAATGGAGATGTAATACTTTGGACTGCATGTGTCTGACAGCATTGACTTTACTGCTGGAAAAGTGTATGTATTTCTACCTTCTGTGAATCAGAATGAAAAATCTGAGAACTACTAGGTCAAGAAAGTGACACAAATTGCTGGATACATTTCTGTGATTGGGTATGTGCTGGAGCATCAGTGTATCTGTGCCTTTGCATCTTTGTGTATGACTATCTGTACCCAGCAGTTACACCCAGTTAATTGACAGAGTATCCTTAGATGTTTAAATAAATACATAAATTATACCAACAGTGAAGTTACTGCTTGGTGTTTGTGTGTGTGTGTGTGTGTGCGTGTGTATGTGTGTGTGTGTGTGTGTGTGTGTGTGTGTGTGTGTGTGTGTGTGTGTGTGTGTGTGTGTGTGTGTGTGTGTGTATCTCTATGTGTGTCTGAAATTTTCTGTATGACTGAGACACTGTCCTTTTGCTTCTACGTGTGTGTGTGTGTGTGTGTGTGTGTGTGTGTGTGTGTGTGTGTGTGTGTGTGTGTGTGTGTGTGTAGATACATGTAAATGTCTGTGTCTACATGAGGGTGTGTATATTATTAAATACTTACATGAGGTATATTTTGTGGGTCTATATCATTAGCTCGAAAGCTAATTCTGTCGAATGCAAGTCTATCGACACATAAATGTCGAACAACAGAAATGTCGAGCATGACTTCCATCGAAAAGCAGTGCATCGAAAAGTTTTAGTTGGCCCAAGTTATTGCCAAAAGCGCACAACATTGAATGTTTAAACGGAAATCTCAGTAAGGGGAGATTTCCATTTACTTCAATGTTGTGTGATCTCGGAGTTGGTATATTTACGTAGCAGGTGGTGTGGGGGATGCAGGGGGGCTTGGCCCCTGCGTAAATGCTTTAGTGTTTTTTTTTTTTTGTTTAATAATTTTTTTATTAGGGTTGTATGTTTTGTACAATAATTGTGGAACAGCAGATGAGGACGTTTTCATGAGTTTAATAATGAGCTGTTGTTAGTGTTGTTACTTTAGGGCAGGGACACGGTATTGGCCACCAATAACATTTAGATGATGTCACTTTCGATGAAGAAGTGTTTCGCTAAAGATACCATTCGCTGGATATGTGTCGATGGATTTGTATTCAACGGAATTAGCTTTCGAGCTAATAATATAGACCCATATTTTGGTTGAAAGGCCATGGCCATGGCCAAGGTAAGCATTTGGCTAAATGCAAAAATAAGGTGTTCCACATTTTGACTATTTGCCACACATTGCTATGGTCTATGTTCCACACTGGCCTCTTAGCAGACTGAGACCTATGACTGTGTCAACTTGAGAATGCCACATAACCAGAAAATGCTTTGGAGCAACTAGGAAAATGGGCTAGACTCCTTGATGGACTCCTGACCTGCAAATCTAGTAACTACCTATGAACCTACTCCTACAGACAGCTAATAAGACTCAGCCAGCAGTAAATACACCTGATATCAATGAAGAGAAACCTGCAATATTTCTGACTGGACCTTGCCCTTTGTTTTGTAAAATATGAGTGTGCATATAATACATATTTAGCTCTGTTCACCTTGCACCAGACACTAGACTGAATCCTAAAGCTGAATGGCTTCAGAATATCTTCAGATCACATTATATGACTCATGCTAAGCATGGTACATTTAATAAAGGAAAATTAATCTTGCTTGGCAGGCCTGAGCTTAGTGCATGTTTAGCATCTCTGTATGCATTTTCTTACATTTCCTGTGCAGCTCTGTTTCATTTTATTTTTTACATCTGTCTCTGACCTCATTGATTTGATTAAAGGTGTGCTTTGCCTGTCTGTGGCATGAAGAGTAGTCAATGTGCACAGTGTACAAAATAAGTCAATTGCTTCAGTAAAGCAGATTATATGAGTACTGACCGATACAGGCACCACCTGGCATTGTTTTCTTCTTTCAGCTGCATCATTGTTAGGGAGACAGAGGGAGACAGAGGGAGAAAGACAGAGAAAGAGAAAGAGCGAGTGTGTGTGTGTGTGTGTGTGTGTGTGTGTGTGTGTGTGTGTGTGTGTGTGTGTGTGTGTGTGTGTGCGCGCGCACGCATTTGAGGTGGGGGTAGGGGTGGGTGAGTTACTCGTTATGTGGTAAACCAGGGTCAGAATGACATTAACAACAAAAATGTAGAGATTAAATGTAGATCTCCTGGTACTCAGAACTGATTTATGCTCTGAGGTACCCTGCAGCCAGATGTATATAGTACAGACTAGTAGAAGATTTAAAACCATGCTGCAGGGATATGCAGGTAATATTAAACACAATAAACAAGAAAGTCATATAGCTCTTTTTTTTCTGAAATGCATAATAACCATGTTAATTTATTACAAGCTACAATTCCAAAAAATGTAGTAAAGTCAGAAGTTGGTGGGGTTGGATTAGTATTAGACTATTTACTTTACAAGTAAAAAATGATTATATGAAAGTTCACTACACTGAAGCCATGTGGGTTAAATATGGAATGCAGCTGGCAAACTTGATTGATTAATTACATTGCCGCTTACATTTTTTATTGGTTAATTTTAATTGTTCTTTTAACTGACTTTATACTATTAAAGCCATTTGTCTTCATTGTAGTATTTTTTCATGACTGAAGTCATTAACAAAGTCAGAGTTATGTTGCATGTTTTTTTTATATTTATTTTTTGAGGCCTGACATTTTATAAATATATTTCATCTTATGCTGCAGACAGCTGTTGGTATTACCTAGCCAAAACATTACAGTCCATCTACTTTAAATGAATGCTAACAATTGTCACAGTAAATGTCTATCTGTTTTGTATCTGACTCAATAGGTTAAGATAAATCCTTTCAACGACACAGCTTCAGTTATGAAATAATCCAACCAATAAAGGTTTTAAACTGTCAGAGTCACACAAATGACAGTCACTTCCTCATTACTCAGTAACTAAATAGGGAGTATTTAGGCCATAGATAGATAGATAGATAGATAGATAGATAGATAGATAGATAGATAGATAGATAGATAGATAGATACATAGATGGATAGATTGATGGATATGCACAAGCACAGACATATATATCTGCCTGTGTGTGTGTGTGTGTGTGTGTGTGTGTGTGTGTGTGTGTGTGTGTGTGTGTGTGTGTGTGTGTGTGTGTGTGTGTTTGTGTGTAGAACATTGTGTTGATTGCACACTGTCCCATAATCTATTCCTTTCAATGCAGAACTGGGGATTCCATGCTTGGGGGGGGGGGGGCAAGTACATCTACTTGTTGTCTCAGAAATGCTATGGAATTATGAATATGTATACCACACACTTTGTTGTTGCATGTATGCATAGTATAATATGGTAATACATTGCATACATGGCACAGGAAATCCAAATAATATGGGAAATGCTGTCAGAAAAAGGGCTGGAAACCCTCAATGACAGACACAGTTGGATCTCATGAAAGAGGGATTTGGGGGCCTAGAATGTCATGACCAGAGGAAACTGTGAAATTTGTGGAATACCACTGAAGAAAGTGTTGTGAATGTATTCAAGATGTAAAAAAAAAAAATAGCTGTGGATGGATTTACAGCAGTTTGACTTTTTCTGCTGAAAGACAACTACTTTGTTCCCGTTGAGAGACTATGGCTTTATACAGAACTGTTACTTAGCAAGTTTGGAGTTTTGAACTGTGAGCTATTTAAACCAGTATTATGTAAAAGTGTGCTTATCATTTTAATTTTGTTTTGGGAATGAGATTGGGGGTTGAAGAATATGCTCTTTCCTTGTTATTGTGACATATAGTGCACAGCATTAGACCTCCCTCCAAAACACATATTTACTTTGTTGTTCACATGTTTCAGTTTGATCTAATGAATGCATTTATGCACAAATAATATGTACTGTAATGTATTTTAATTTGCAGTGCGGACCTTTACTATACTTACAAACACACACATAAACACACTCATCCTTGTAACTGCTGCTACTGCTATATTCCTTGCAAAACAGGTTTTTTTTTTCTCACTTGCTAACTGACTTTCTAAGAATTGTGGTTAATGAGAGGGGGTTTTTTTGTTTGTTTTTTTTTTTTTTAGTTTTCTCTCTCTCTTATTTGCTATCCACACTTTTTTTTAGAGATGTGGTTTCTGAGGGAAAAAGGAATGGTAGCTTCAGTAAAGGGTTTCAGTCTTGGCACACAGATTTCATGGGAGAATGCATGCTTTTCTTTTTACCTGTCTCTCCCTATACATTAATGACCCCTCTTGGAACTTCAAGTGTCATTAAGGGATGGTTTATTCTCCAAGCCCAGTTTCTAGCACTTCATAACACCTCACGTGAGTTCTGGCAGGTAAATGAGTTGAGATTGGGGTAGACTTACATATCAGTAGTTCTGTGCACTGGAAACATGTATACTCTTTTCAAGGAAAGAAAACCTCAGAAAGATTTTCCCAGCAGTAATGACTCTGGTGACAGCAGCAGGACATGAATGACATACATATAAGCAGTACTGATCTACCCAGTCATTTTAATTTGATTTCGCTGACAATATGCGTGTTGAAGCCTAAAATTATTCAAAAGGTTAATCATATTCCTAGCAACTCCTAAGAGTAGAAACCACACATATATATATATATAAGCAGTGATATGCCCCTACACCCCCCTTAATTTTTCTTAAATTGGTTTTGCTGATGATATCCTTGCTGCAGCTTAAAGATTTTCAAAATGTTATCCATTTTGGTGTGCAGCTTCCAGGAGCTGAAAATGCATAAAAAAGCAGCTATGCTTCCCCACATCCACATTTTTCTTAAACTGATTTAGCTGATGATATGCTTGTTGCCATTATTTAATTGGGGTTCTGTAATAAGCTTTATGTGTGTTTTGTTTCTATTTAAAAAGATTGTTCTCATGCTGTATTTTACTTCTGAACACTGTATCTTCAAATTTAACTCTTTAGTCAAATGATGCCCAGAACAGTCTTTCTATTTTGTGTGTGTGTGTGTGTGTGTGCGTGCGTGCGTGCGTGCGTGCATGTGTGTGTGTGTGTGTGTGTGTGTGTCTGTTATTTGACCCCTATGTCAGAGCAGCTGTGTTTTGATATTATAGCTATTATTTTTGTTTCATGATTTTCACTACAAATCTTCTCTTACACTATTTTATTCCCTGTTTGTGGGGTTTCTGCTTTCACTTTTACTACAGGGATATATTTTAATATTTTTCCTTTTTATTATCTGTTCCTAATTGGGTACTATAGTTATATTTGAGATTTTAGTCTTTTGTTACTGTAAATGTGTTAAATGTGTTTCACAATCCTGATTATTATTATTATTATTATATATTTATTTATTTATTTTATTATAACATTCATTTATATTTATTTATATATTTTATGGCAATTAAAATAAAATAAATACATAAATTATTTTTATTATTATTATTATTATTATTATTACTATCATGTAGAATTTGTTACATAATTTAGTAGAGATGTGTGTGTATCTGGTGTTTGGTGTTAATTTTCTTGATTTACAAGTTTATTTCTTTGCTTTTGAATAATTTATACATTTTACTGTTTCTCCATCCTAAATGAGTTTTCAAGATGGTGGCAGTTTGCTGGATTTTGAACTTTGTGAAAACAAATCTGTGACTGAATATGAGGTCTAGGTGACATGCCCTAGCTTACTCCCATCCATAAAACAAATCTGATGCACAGAAAGCTAGCACTTTGATTTGGTAGTTTTCCTTACCTACTACAGTGAAGTTTGTGGTTTAACAGGTAGCACAATCACATGTAGTGCCGAAAGAAAAGAAGACTGTGGGTTCTATTCTCATGCCAGTCTCCTGGATTAGTTTTCCAATACTGACAATATAGTGCACTGTAAGGATGGGATGCTGCCCTAATAAGTGCACTTCAGATTAGACCTTAAACTGAGGTTCCATCTGCCTAACTTGGTGGTAGCTTAGATGACATTTAGTGGAAAGAGTTGGGTTTTAACAATGCATATCAAAACAATACTTTCACTTTCGGGAATATATATAATGGATTGTGTCAGGACTTCTATATTCCAAACCATATCATACAAAACATGTTGCTGACTATATTTTACAAAATATACATCAAAGTTTATCTGTTAGTATGCTTGTTGCTATTATTTAATTGGGGTTCTGTAACTCCAAAAGTCAAACAACTGATATGATAAATTTGAAAACTGTACCATAAATGTTTTCTCATATGTTCACAATGAACTTTTCATAATTGTTTAACTTGCCCACATTCCAGTAAACAGAAAAAAATAAATTAAAAATATGTGCAGTCATCTCTATTTGACCAAAAAATAACATATTTTTGCTTTCAAAATTGTATATAACATCAAAGCTTTGACAGCTAATTTTGATAACCTAATCTTCATATAAAATATTTCATATAAGGAAAGAGCTAAGAAGCATAACCTCTGAAATAACTGATTGGATACAACTTATATGGGGCTTCTCATCCATTATCAGAGCAATGGTTTGTCAGTACATCATGTACCCACATTTTATATTCTTATTAATTCACTCTAAATATAATCTCCACAGTTTCATATTCTTACATAACTGTTTTCATTTTTCTATATTTAATTTCTATTAATGAAAGTCATCTATTATTTTTCCTTGATCTATTAGTAGACCATAGTGTCTATCTAAATAAAATTAAAATAACCATTAGTCCATAGTTAAATGAATTGATTAAAACAAAAACAAAAAAAGAAAAGGGAGAGAAAGAAATGACATATTTGAGAATGTATTATATTAAAACCACCATTTCAACCATCTTGAAAAATTATACCTCTGCTTACAGGGCTTAATCTATTTCCCAAAATTTCTGAAAACAAAATACCCATAAGTTTCAACTTGATTTTTCTCGCAGATGCCGTATACTAGCTAGACATATTCCCAAACTAAAATATGCATTTTTAAATTATGTACATGTTTATCATGAGATTTTTTTAAAATAATTTCACAAACAAATCCTTTCTTGCATCATATCTGAAACCTGATTCCATTGTTAATTTATCTTTGCTTCTTTTCCAAAGGATACCCCAAAATAATAAATATATCAGACTGAAAATTTGCACCATTTAAACAAACTTGAAAGCCAAAACATGTTTCTTTTTGTCAGCTTTTTTGTAATGCTGACCTAGTAATTATCATATCTTCAAAAATGTGTTCTTTGTCTTTGGTATATAAAACTAAATCATATGTACACATTAAAATACATGTAAAACATATCAAGCATCATATCTGACATCTAGTTTTACCTTGATATACCATGTCATGCATAATCCATAAATAATAGTACTTAAGGGGCTATTCATTTTTATGTTCGCCCCCAAAAAAGTAACATTAATCAGTGATTCAAAATAAGAATTAGAATAAACTTCTTTTAACGAGGAAAAATTTCTCCAAAACCTAACAGTTGAAGCTCGCCTCTTGCATTACTCATCTGTGTTTTCCTTCCCCAGTGTAGTCTAACCACAAATTTGTGGCTTTCTCCTTTAAACTCCCAAATGCTCCAGGAGAAAACCTTACTAATTTAAGGACTACAAACATACCAACCTTGACTATTATGTGATAACATTTCAAGATGTACTTATAACTGGTCTATGTTACATTATCGAACGATGAAAAGAGCGAACGCTCCTTCATCAAACTGTAAAAGTCAACAGCACTAAACAACAAAGACACGGAACATCGATTTTTTCCCACGGAAAAAAAAATCGGTGGGTCATATTCAGGACTTTGTCATTTCCTCCACTATTGTCCAATCTCGGAGTTGATATATTTAAGTAGGGGGGTGGTGTTGGGGGTGAAGCCCCTCACTTTATTTTGTATTTGAATTTTTTTTCTTTTTTATTTTTTTGCGGAGCAGCAATTTTTCCCCCTGGGAAAAAAAAAATCACTGTTCCGTATCTTTGTTGTTTATTGGTGTCGACCTTTCAAGTTCGATAAAAGGGCGTTCACTCTTTTCATCATTCGATAATGTAACATAGACCCCTTATAACTGCAGCTCCCTGACCTTAACACAAGCTTCACTTTGAAATTCTGCATCCACGTAAAGAAAAAAAAAAGCATAAGAGCTTGCAGTTTCTGCCAGAGCCAAGTCATTTTGGAAGTTCAGAAACAAACCATAGTGGTGGTCCACTGCCATAAATAAACCATAGAACAAAAGAAATAAACTCCTTGAATTATTTAGTAAATCAAACACCTTTCTTCTGAAGGATAGCATTAAAAACATTATAAAAAAATTGAACAATGCTATCAGATCCAAAACATATAGTTCATGAAGTATGCTGGCCTATAAAGCCAAATATAACTACAAACTCTTTTTTAGATATGTCAGAAAACTAAAAACAATATCCTACATTGCCCAGAACTTCTTTTTAATAGGGTTTCTTTTCCTGACCCAAGTGATATTGCCAGTATCCTTGTGAAGAAATTTACTGACAATTTCACCCCTGAGGCTTCTATTCAAAGCTATGAAATATCTGGACCCTTCACTAACCTAATTATCTCTAATGACCATTTACTGAAAGTGATAACCAAGTCAAATGTACTTCCACCATGAAACCTGACAATATACCATGTTTATTTAATTAACAGTGTTATATTTGTCCTTGCAGATGCACCCAAGCTGTGTAACTTAAATTTTGCTACTAGTTTTGTCCCTAATGAGTGGTACACACCAGTGTTGATGCCTTCCAACTTACCTGAGTCAGTACAGACCTATCAGCCTTATACGTCTCATCTGCAAAGCCATACAATACATTAGAACTGACTACATAAATTGTGATATCGAGAATCTTGATAAATTTGACCACCAGCAGTTAGGCTTTGAGAAAAGTTGATCCAATCTCTTTAATCTGGTAAATTTTTTTGAAAGGTTATGGAGATTGTAGATGGTGGTCATGCAGTACAGCAATATCTTGACCTGCCCTTGGCCTTCAACACCTTTCTCCATCTAGGAATCATACAAAAGCTAAATGCTCTAAAAACTGACATATATGTGATGAGATGGATTGCAAACTTGCTGAATAACAGAACCCGCAAAGTGCAAGTTACAGGTGCCTCTTCAGAAAGTATGAAAGTGACAAGTGGTCCCCTTTTGAGCTCAGTGATGATACCACGCCTTTATGATATTTACTTCTTTTATTTCCAATCAGGGTGCCAAGGCCTCTGAATTACAAAGCTTGCAGATTATTGCAAACTAAGGGTTGTTGTTAGGTCACCCTATGGCACCCAAATCCTCTAATGTGGACTTTCACCCTAGTAAACTCTTGGTGAACTAAAAATCGTCTCAAACTAAATACTAAAAAAGTGTATTATCCTCACTTCTGGTAGACAGCCCCTCCCCTCATCATACTAATTAGACAATATACCTCTAGAAAATAAAAATGTAGCTGGGCACCTTGGGTTGATAGCGCTCTCTCTTTTGAACGTCATGCAACAATGGTTATCAAGAAATCCTTTTATTTAGCGCACCTCATTGCCAAATGAATATCATCATGGTTTAAACAGGTCATCACCCTCTTATACTCAGCATTAATCAGGCCATTTACTAAGAACAATACTGCCTTTGAGATGTACATTACTAAACATGTCACAAATTAGAAAGAACCAAAAGGTTTCTGCAAAATCTGACATCTCTGAACTATCAAGATAACCTGGAAGCTCTATCCATTTATTCAGTGTCTTACAGACTTTTGAGGGGATATTTCTTTCTTGCATACTGCACAATTAGAGACTCAGTTGGCCAGGTCTTCTTGTTTCTCTGCACGTCCAACATCTCCACCAGTATTAGAACCAGTGACCTAAACCATCACCAAAAGATAAATAAAACATGATATTAGGACATATTTACAACCCAGAGCTTCCCAAACCTTTGCAATCAACTTATCCTGCATGTTAAGCAGAACATTGCACTGTCCTCCCTTAAACATAAATTAAATGATTTGATGAGTATCAAAAAATGTGCTCCAGGACTGACTAATATGACCTTCCTGGCAAAGGAGTTACAGCCTGATGGATGAGACTTGCAAGGAAAGAATGGCCATGAGACTCATCAAACTTGGAATATCTATGACTATGTAAATCTATAGGGCTTTTGGGAGTATTTAATCATTAATGGACTATCCTATCAAGAGATGCATGCTCATTTCTCAGTATCTGGCACAGCCCCAATGGTACTCAGACAAAACAACTTTGTTGTTAAATAAAGTCATAATAAAGAATCGTAAAAATAGAAAGAATCTATGTATGCCATGGATGAATTACACGAAAGCATTTGACAGCATCTCACATTCATGGATAAGGGAGTGCTTATAAATGTATAAGATGCATTCTGCATTGATCAGTTACACTACAGTGGCCATGGAACAGTGGCAAACCACTTTGCAGTTAAGCCATGATAATTGATGATTATTGTCCCAGGGATAAAAATTCAAAGGTGGATATTCCAGGGTGACTCTTTGTCACCATTGCTCTTTTGTCTTTCCCTCAACCCATTAAGCTTTCTACTTAAGAGATTAGGTCATGGTTACATTTTTGGCTCCCAGAAAACAATAAAGTGTAAAGACGTCTCATCTTCTTTTTGTGGATGATTTAAAACTGTACAGTTCATCAGATGAGGAGCTGAAAGCACAACTGCAAATGGTCACAACTTTCTCAGATGATGTAAGAATGTCATTTGATGTTGATAAATGTGCAAAAGTAACATTTAAAGCAAGAAAGCTGCACCACAAGGAAAATATCAGTCTGGGACAGGAATGTGATATAAAGGAACTTGAACAGGAGGGAATGTATAAGTATTTGGGAACTGATGAAGGATCAACAATAAAACATGAAGAAATGCAAACACAATTCAGTAAGGAATATTTTAGAAAACTAAAATTAATACTGAAAACAGCCCTGGCATCTATAAATAAAGTCCAAGCTATAAACCAATTTGCTCTTACTGTTATAACTTGCAGTTTTGAGATGACTGACTGGCCCCAAAAGGTATTAAATCTGCTGGAAAGGAAAATAAGAAAAATGCTTCACACTTATCAAATGATAAAAATCAGTATATATCCCTCTCTCTGAAGGAGGTATGAGCCTCCCCAAAACTGATTACATGTATATATATGGAATGTTAGAACTGCATACTTATCTGCTGACTTCATCAGATCCAAACATTGTGAAAATTTTGAAACATGAAGAGAACAAGACTAAGATGTCTCCTTTACTTAGTTTAGCAGAAGCATATCAGTGTCATGAAGAAATGGAAACCAAACCAGAAGTAGACAAAAATCAGGCAGCAACTGAATGTGCCAAAAACAAAAGCAAGAATATAAGAAGAATCAGATGAGAAGGCAATAAATGTGGAAAAGGCATAAATATAGCTGTAAGTAGAGAAAACTGCTGGAACAACCTCATGACAATCAGGAAAAGGCACCAGGATGGCAGACTACATACACATTCATTTACAAAGTCCATTGAGCATGTGGGAGAAACAGTCAAATGCAGGTTCTATAAACTAGAACTGGAAAGAGTCAAACATTTTGTTGCTGGGTGTAATACACTAATGGCAGGAGGGTCTGTATACTGAAAGGCATAATAATGTGGCAAGACTGCTGCATTGAGGATTGTGCAAACATTACAATATTGAAGTAGCTGAGAAGCATTGGAAACATGAGCCACAAAGCGTTATGGAGAATGAGGACATTTATATCACATAGGATCACCGATTACCAACAGTTAAAAAAATAGATACTAATTTCATGAGCTTTAGTCATACTTTGACTTGGAGTGGGGTCCATTCCCATCATGGTATTAGAGACCCAAAAGACCTGAAGAAATTAAACCAATGGATACTCAGTATGAAAGCTAACATCAAGGACCTGTGGTTGTCAAAATTACTACTTGTAGGTGGGACCTTCCCTATCATGCCTGTGTTATATAGTCAGTTATACAGCATACATGTAGGATCAGGATGTTGGCCAGCTTCAATATTCTTCCTTTTTAATTTCTCCAGTTCTTTTGGCCTTCTAATACTATGAGGGACCCCATTCCTACATCAAAGTATGATTCAAGTTCATGGAATTAGTATAGCTTCAATCTTTGATGTTAGCCAGACGTGCTCTTCGCAGCACCCACAATGTGCCCAGTAATGACTCCTCCTGAAATTCATGCAGAGTTACATGTGTTGGTAACATATCTAAGTACAATGGAAATTCTGTTTTATAAGACCCTGGCTCCTACTATTACTGGAATTGTCTGGGTATCCTTCTTCCACATTGCTGTCATTTCTGCCTGCAAATCCTGATATTTTAAGACTTTGTATCTCTCTATACATAAGACACTGTAGTCACTGGGTGTAGGAATTTCAATGATCAATGCTACTTTTGTCTTCTTTTCATGGACTACTATATCTGGTTTTCTCGCATCTATGTTTTGAACTGTTGGTAATGGGTGATCCCATGTGATATAAACTTCATCATTTTCTATAATACTTTGAGGCTTATATTTCTCGTGTTTTCCATCTACTTAAATATTATAATGTTTACACAATCCCCAGTGCAACAGTCTTGCCACATTATTATGCCTTTCAGTATACAGTCCTTCAGCCATTAATATATCATAACCAGCATCAAGATGTGTGACTGTTTCCAATTCTGTTTTACAAAATCTACATGTGTCTGTTTCTCCCACATGTTCAATGGACTTTGTAAACCAACGTGTATGTAGTCCACTATCTTGGGCTGCCAGTATTAACCTTTTGTCTTTTGGTTTAAATTCACCTCTTGTTAACCATTCCTGTGTTCGATCCTGATCAACATGAGGGTCTTCCAAGAGTTTTCTATACTTGCAACTGTATTTATGCATTTTCCACATTTCTTGCATTCTCATTTGATCCTTCACCTTCTATTCTTTCTTTTTTTTGGCACATTCAGTTTCTGCTTGACTTTTCCATTCATCCTTGATATCAATATACTTCTGCTGAAGTAAGCAAGGAAGTCATCTTAGACTTATTCTCCTCATGTTTCAAAACTTTCACTACGTTTGGGCCTTGTGAGGTCAGCAGATATACATGCAATCCCATGATTGCAGACCTATACATGTAATCAATTTCAATTTCAAATAGGCCTATACCTCCTTCAGAACAGGGAATCTATAGTCTTGGTATACACTGATTTTAATAAATCATTTGGTGAGCATGACATATCCTTCTTCTTTTCCTGCTGAACTGACCCAACACTGTTTGGAGCCAGTCAATCACTCCAAAACTGTAAGCTAGGACAGGAAGAGAAAATTGGTTTATATCCAGGACTTCCTAGATATCATCGCTGTTTTCAGTATTAATTTTAGTCTTTTAAAATATCCCTTAATAAGTTTTATTTGCATTTGTTCATGTTTTATTGTTGATCCTTCATCAATTCCCAAATATTTATGTCGCTAGTCCCTCTAACACAGATGACATGCAGGTGGGGTGGTTTGTTTAGATGCTTTATTATATAGAAACACCTCAGGATGGATAGCAGCATCATGAAATATAAATTAATTGATTAACAGACAGACTTTACATACAGACATGTTTACATCTCAACAGCTTACTACAAAAGGGCAGTCAGGCTCACACGTGCTCATTATGTATACACTTGTGCAAGCCCTTGGATAGCTTCTTAAAGAGACATGCACATATTGATCTACATCCTCCCTCTTAAAAATATTGCCCTTAAATGAAAAAGACATTGCAGTTAGGCATGCATTAAGATAGACATTAGAAACAAACACAATGTTCATGTCCAAGTTGCCATGTATCAAGAACATAGTCTGGAGATGCGACTGCATATCGTAATATAACAATCAGGATTGGATTTAGCATCAGGGACAGTCTCAGTGAACAACTCATATCAGGAACTTTGGGATTCATCACAGGAATGGGAATACTCTCTGGAACTTCTTCTGGAACTGGAACACTGGACCATTCACTCTGAGATAAAGTCTTTCTCACAGACTATGTACTGTAGTATAGGCTCAGACACCGGTGTCAAATGTTTCCAATTCCGCCTAAAGTCTACTCCTTGTGATTCCACAATGTACAATCTCTGCGTAAATATTCTTCACAACTCCAATCCAATCATAATGTTTGGACATTTGCATCCTTACCACTTCTCCTTTTCGTAATGTATTGAGCAGTTTGCTGGTCTTATTGGAGTATGGCTTCTGGGTTAAATGCTTCAACAGATTGGTTTTCACTGACCCACTTTTCTTGGCACATGGAACCAACAAATGACTACTGATTGGTAATGTGGTTCTAGTTTGTCTTGACAGAAGTCTCTGAGCAGATGAACCAAGATGTTTATCACAAGGAATATTTCTGAGATTTAAGAAATTTAGGAAAACATCACTATTGTCTCATTTTGACCTCTCTAGTAACTGCTTTGTACTTTGAACTGCAAGTTCTCCCAAACCATTTGACTGTGGATACTCTGGGCTACTTGTGGCATGAGTAAAGTTCCACTCTTCGGCAAATCTTTTGAACTGTTGGCTTGTAAACTCTGTGCCATTGTCAGAAATAATTTTGTGTGGGCTACCATGGACTGCAAAATGATGCATTTCTCCCTTTTAGATGCATGATTACCACCACAGTTACAACAGTTGGCAATGAAATTGGGTGTTGGCCCTTGCTTTGAGTTTGCTGACTCACTCTTATGCTTCACTGAGGCTATGTGAACTCTGAAGCTTGCTGAAAAGCTCTGGAGTTTACCAGTGGGTGTTGCAGGGGCTATAGTTGCTGCCATGTGCCTGGGCCTATTTCTTTTAACCACATGCTGCATGCTATCAACATGAGCCTTAGAAGTTACTGGAAACATGCCTTTCTCATTTGTAAGCATATTTGTTTGCTTTTCTGTGAGCTCGTATATCTGACAGATCTCAATTGCCTTATTCAAAGTTAAACCACTGTCACAAATCAAAATATTTGTCAAAGTATCATTTTTAATACCACACATAAGTCTGTCCTTTATCATCTCATCCCTTAAATCATCATATCTGCACATTTTAGCTTTGTTTCTCAAGTCAGTTATATATGCTGCAAAAGTTTCACCAGGCTTTTGATCCCTTGTGTAAAATAAGTGCCTCTCCATTGTAATGTTTGTCTGGGGGTTACACATTTCTCTAAATTTATGTTTAAAGCGCTCAGGGTCCTCCTTTGACTCAGCCGGTACAACAATATGATGGTTTCCCCCACTCCTGTAGAGATAGCAGGTGCTTACACAAATGAACGTTCTCGTTCAATGGCATCTGACCCAGCTAAATTAAGCAGAATAAATGACTTTGTATGGTCATCTTTATCAGAAAATTCAGCCTGCATGAAAATATCATACTCTTGCTCAAACACTCTCCTGTTCTCTGCAATATTATTATCAAACACAAGTGCACTG
The DNA here is from genome assembly GCF_019279795.1 of Protopterus annectens. Classification (NCBI taxonomy): domain Eukaryota; kingdom Metazoa; phylum Chordata; order Ceratodontiformes; family Protopteridae; genus Protopterus; species Protopterus annectens. The sequence continues at coordinate 1,104,414,940 of NC_056729.1, read as the reverse complement.
GATTTTTGAAATCCTTCAGCCATTACAACAAAGTATGCACAAACACACTGAAAATGTGGCCATTGTAATTATGTACAAATAAGTTGCCTCTCTGAAGCTTGTAGTAACACTCAAATGCACAATAAACTCTTCAAAATACTATACTTTGCAAAATATGCTCTGAAATAGTTGTATTTGTGAAATAAATTTACCTTAACACTGCACAAACATGTGAACACTTCATACACAAATAGCTTTAATTAATATGAAAAATACGTGCTTTGCAAAAAATACGGTAGTTTGCTTCTGTTTTATTCGTTTTTTTCATTTTATGCAATTTGGACTTTATTTCAAACATTTTTCATAGTAATTCAAATATTTCTATCAATATCTGACATCTTGATTTATTTAAATATTGTTTAGAGAATTCAGTATGCTTTGTTTCATATTTTACAAATAAGAAATAGTTTGAGATTGTTTTAATATGTGAAATTCGTTTCTGATCTGTTTTGCAAATTATACATGCAGTAGGGATAGTCTACTCCTGTATATTCCCCCAAAACTAGTTAGCTGCCTCTTTCATTCAAAGTGGAGAAACTGGAGTTCTTTCTGGCCACAAGTTGTTTCAACCATGCCTGTTCTTACACCATGTCGCTCATCCCTCTAACACTGATGACAAGGAGGCAGGGTAGTTAATTTAGATGCTTTATTATATAGAAACACATCAGGATGGATAGCAGCATCATCAAATATAAATGAACTAATTAGCACAGACCTTACATACAGACATGCTTCTATCTCAACAACTTACTGTGAAATGGCAGTCAGGCTCCCACATGCTCAGTATTTATATAGTTGTGCAAGCCCTTGGATAGCTTCTTAAAGAGAGATATACACATTGATATACAATTTATACACTCCCTCTTGCTCCAATTCTTTTATATCACATTCCTTTCCTAAATTGATGTTTTCTTGGTTTTGCAGCTTTCCTACTTTAAAGGTTGCTTTTGCACATTTATGAAAACCAAATTACATTCTTATTTCATCTGAAAAAGTTCTGACCACTTGCAGTTGTGCTTTCTGTTCCTCATCTGATGAACTATAAAGTTTTAAATTATCTACAAAAAGGAGGTGAGAAGTCTTTACACTTTGTTGTTTTCTGGTAGCCAAATTATAGCCATGACCTAATCTGTTAATAAACACCTTAATGGGTTAAGGGCAAGACAAAAGAACAGTGATGACAGTCACCCTGGAATATCCCCCTTTGAATTTTTAACCCTGAAATAATAATTTGTCCATTATCTTGGATTAACTGCAGATGCAAAATACACTGCTTGAGCATTTATACATTGTCTGATGGAAAGGAAGCCCAGCCATATACATGTCACCTTGATAACTGTCCTAAAGGGGCTAGTGGTAGAACAGGGACCCGAGCTGAACTGGATACATACTGACTCAGAGGGAACTGTGGTATGATGACCATGTCGCTCATCCCTCTAACACAGGGGTCCAGGGAAGTAAATAGTGTGGGAAGAAATAGCCAGGGAATTGTTATGGCTAGGCTTGTATAGGCCCTAGGGCTGATAGCCTAGCACCAACCTATGAACCTATGAACCATTCCCTGGTAGTAAATCGAAGGGTCATTTACTCTATTTTGTCTGGATACTCTGAAGACATCTACAGAGACAGCAGCTGGCTGGCCTATATGTATTTAACGGTTTACCATCATAAGTGTGAATGGCACTCCTGCGACTGTCATATATTCGAACATGGAAGGTCGTAAACGGTAATGTCGAAGGCAAAATAATCAAGCTAGGAATGGTTTTAACATGGGTCGAGGTAAGGGACATGTTTGTAGTTTGGAATAATATTGAACACCTAGCTCGACCCATGTTAAACCATTCCTAGCTTGATTATTTTGCCTTCGACATTACCGTTTAAGACCTTCCATGTTCGAATATATGACAGTCGCAGGAGTGCCGTTCGCACTTATGATGGTAAACCGTATTTAACTCCTCATTCACTTGTCTCGCTGTATGTGTCAGTAACTAGCATTTGTGGAAATCACTGAAACAGAGATGGTATTCCTACATCTCTGGTCAGCATTTCTAGATAGCATCATAGGCTTCTTCAGTTGTTACCATTTTAATGGGCAGCCTATGAAGTGCACCCTAGTAGCATAGGTGGTCAGGTGGATACCCCACACAATCAGTCCATAATTTTTAAATGTGTCAGAGCTGGTTACCCTTCAGATGCCACATAGAAAACAAGATGGAAGACGGGCAGAGTCACCTGTTGGTGCAACTCAGCAGGTGCACAGTGGATCTAATTACCCTGATGACTGTCTTTCAAAGGGATCAGGTCTGTACTTGTGACCAGAGCAAATTTTTCACTCAGGGAATCCTAAAAACATCTACAAAAAAGGCAAGCAATATTAAGGGAATGTCATCTAACAGCCTGGATTTTGTTAGGCTGTTTGCTCTAGTTCACATGTGTTTCTCTGATGCTCAAGCTGTGTGTTTTGCATCTCCACTTGTTACTAGAGGTAAACACACTGATGTGCCTCACGTGTGTTTCTCTGATTTTCAAGCTGTGTGTTTTGCATCTCCAGATGTTACTAGAGTTAAACACACTGCTGTGCCTCACGTGTGTTTCTCTAATGCTCAAGCTGTGTATTTTGCATCTCCACTTGTTACTAGAGGTAAACACACTGCTGTGCCTCACATCCTGCCCCTCTTTTCACTGTGCAAATGTATCTCTGCAGCTACCATTCAGCCCACACTTACTCAGTGGGCCTAGACGCCATCTTCACAGACACAGAGTAAGACAATTTCCCCTTAATCAGCCAAACTCACCTATTTTACCTGTGCAGCTGTTATTGTCAACCACTGCTTCCATCAGTAGATGTGCTATGTCACGCTGTTGGTCTCAGCTTCCTATCGTCAGCCAGCCATGAGAAACCCTGTTACTTTTAGACTTGCATAAGAAACCACAACTTCAGTATCACAGAATAATATTTATCATCTGCTTTGTTTATTATAAAATGCCAAGCACAATATTATAGCGCCAAAGCAAAATGTACTAAAATGTAAAACCTCACTTTCTAGAACTACTTTAAAATAGTGCATGCTACTTTTACATACATTATAAAGTATTGCATCTGCATGTGGGATCCCTTCTCATGTATCTTGGGAATAGAACCTTAATGTCACAAGCCTAATGAGAAAAGTAGCACTTTCTGAAATTATGTTAAATGCTGTATATTACTTTTTAGTTACTGTAAAGTGGAATGCAAAATGGCCAGAAGGGAAACTTGTCCCCATCAGGCATCTCTGAATATGACTTTTCAGTGCATGATAATGTATGTATCTTGCATTGCAGTACAGTTCCACTCCATTAGTGCCCACCACAGTACAGAACTTACGAACTTCAGAGTCAGAAATCCAGAGGCAGATATATGAGGGGCATGAACACGAGAAGGAGAGGGAAAAGCAGAGGCTCACAGAAACACAGAGCATTTTAAGTGAAATGTATTCACCTAGTACTGTTGTGTTCAGCAAGGATGATATTAGAGCCACTCACAACAACTTTACCATCTACAACTACAGCAGTTTGGAAATAACCAATGATTACTTTTCCTTCTTTGAGGGCAGCCGTGGTGGTGCAGCGGTTAGCATTGTCGTCTCACAGTAAGAGGCTCTCTGGTTTGATCTTGGCTGGGGTGCCTTCTGTGTGGAGTCTGCATGTCCTCCCTGTGGTTGTGTGGGTTTCCTCCAGGTGCTCCAGTTTCCTCCCAAAGACATGCAGTAGGTGGATTGGACACTCTAAATTGGCCCTAGGTGTGAGTGTGTGTGTGCCTTCTGTGGAAGGTTGGGTGCCAGGCTGGCAACTCGACACCATAAAACTCCACTGCCAATCATGAGCAGACAGATGATCCGCTGTGGTGACCCCTAACCAGGAAATGCCGAAAGAAGAAGACTTTTCCTTCTTTGAAAATGGGTTTACTTTTGTACCAATGGCCAAGTATAATTTAGTTGATACTCTTAGTTGATACTCTTGTAGAATTTAAATTGTATGTTAGGAAGCTGAATTTTGGTGTGCAATTTGAAAACACTGCAGCTGAACACACTATAGATAACAAAATACTAAAAAAGAAAAGTTGAATTATGCCAATTATGAACCCTACCATACACTTGTGAACATGAAGTTTTCAAACATTTTGCAAACGGTAATATGGAAACACAGTCACAATTTAACTCAGCAAGAATTTCCCCTATTACAACAATTAAACAGTGACCATTCTGTGAAAATTATGAAGCCTCATAAAGGTGGTGGGATTGTGTTGTTTGATAGTTTTAAATACAGTGCAGAAATATTAAAGATTCTTTATGAAAATGGGTCATATGCCACAGCTTCTATTAACAAAGTTAACACAGCTTACAACAAAATTGACCATTATTTGAGGAAGGTTTACTTCAGTAATATTTGGACACTGACAAATATAAATTCTTAGAAAAACCTAACACATTGATACCATCTATCTTTGGTATATCAAAGATACATAAAAGTATAATTAACCTGCCCTTTAGGCCTATTGTTTCAGCTGCTGGTTTAAAGACATATCTTTTCACAGTAATGATAGACAGAATGTTGAAGCCCATCCAAGAGGTACATACCCATATGATTAGGGACTCTTGGGTTCTTTTAGGAAGACTCAAGTCAGAATTATGGGAAGTGAAATTATTTTTTTAACTGTTGATGTAACATATTTGTTTTCTTGTATCTCCCAAAATCCTGGTTTAGAATTATGCCAGGAAGATATTACAGGTTTTGACTTTTTGACATCTGGTGACATCAGCTTGCTGCTTGAACTCATGGAGATAGTTCCAACAAACAATTTTATTTGGTTTGAGGGTGAGATTTTTAAAGAAACCAAAGGTGTGACAATGGATACGGCTTGCTCCCCCATATTCGCAAACTTACTGATGTTTGCATGGGAAAGCAAATATCTGTTTCCTTCTCCATTTTCAAAGTACATTAAGTTGTACTTAAGGTTTTTGGATGACATATTCATCTTATGGACTAGGGGTTCAGATGCTGTCCCAGAATTTACTGAATACATCAACGGAACAACTAAGTTGTTGAATTTCACTTACCAAACAGACAACAAGCAGGTAAACTATTTGGATACTACTATTACTAAGGGGACAAAAGGTTTCTTACCCAATATATATGGAAAACTAATGTTTTCAAATAGTTGTATACACTTCTAAAGCTTACACCCATTTTTTTCAAAAGAAAAGTCTTGTAAAAGGGCAGTTCTTAAGACTGGACCATATGCTTTTGATTTCTGATAAGATCTTATTTTATATTGAAAGAACTAAATTGGGAAAAAAATATTTTAGAAAGGGAACATCCTTATGACTTAATAAGGGCCATCAGTAATGAAATATTTGAAGGGTGGGGAGTGAAAGATACCCCTCTACTTGATATTGGCTTGAACAATGTGAGTAACACTAGTAAACAAGTTATTTTGAACTTGGGCAAAAATACCCTTACAACACACTGAGATACAGAAGTTATAACTTATTGTCACTTGAGTAATAGAAATTCACCCACAAAGACATCCATTATTGGGTCATATCAAAGGACATTGAAAAACATGTGAAATAAAAATTGGTGTATTTTGACAAGTGATGAGAAACTGCTAAGATTTTGGAGGATGAACCTGTTTTGTTTACAAAAAAGCAAACAACATTAAGAACAGTTGAATTTAATAAAAACACATCTTTGGATTATAAACAAAATCTTCTTCTTCTTTTCCTGGTTAGGGGTCACCACAGCGGATCATCTGTCCGCTCATGATTGGCAGTGGAGTTTTATGGTGTCGAGTTGCCAGCCCGGTGCCTAACCTTCAACAGAAGGCACACACATGCACAAACTTACACCTAGAGCCAATTTAGAGTTTCCAATCCACCTACTGCATGTCTTTGGGATGTGGGAGGAAACTGGAGCACCCGGAGGAAACCCATGTGACCACAGGGAGGACATGCAGACTCCACACAGAAAATACCCCAGTCGAGAATCGAACCAGAGAACCTCTTGCTGTGAGGCGACAATGCTAACCGCTGCACCACCGTGGCTGCCCAAGTACCAAAAAATGTGTTTTTTGTAGTCAATGCAAATATATTTTAGAATTCAGTTCCATTAAGTTAAACAGTTAACTCTGTGATTTACCCCAAGGGGTAACTGCACTAGTAAGGGGTTAATTTATTTAGTTCTGTGTTTGACCTGTACAGCTTCCTATGTGAGAAAATCAGGGTGACAACTTAAATGTCAGATATGTGAGCATTATTATGCTATCTCTAAATGCAATACTAATAATGCTCTATATAAACATACCCTGGGATGCTAGGAATTTAAGAGGTTTTCCTTTACTATTTTTGAAAAAATTCCATACAACCTGATGGGAGGAGTGTAGAAAGAAAAAGCAGAGATCAAGGAATTAATGTGGCAACTGAGGTTTGATGCTAATCGTTCACCCGGTTTAAATGACTTACTTTCTTTGACTCCGGTGCTTAAAGAAAAACTAAAACAAACACATATAGAAAATTTGGGTCTATATTACAACGTTGAACTAAAATAAGTTCAAACGTTGTACTATCGAACCCTAAAGTCCGAAATTCAAAAATAGCAAAGCCACGGCACATCAATTTTTTTTTCCAGGGAAAAAAAAAATCAGTGGGCCATTTTTGGGGCTTTGCAATTTCCTCCCCTGTGGTATGATCTTGGAGTTGGTATATTTAAGTAGGGGGGTGTGGGGGGCTGTGGTGTGGCAAGCGAAGCCCCCCTACTTTAGTTTAAGGTTTAATTTTTTTTTTGTCACAGAACAGCGATTTTTTTTCCCTGGGAAAAAAATCGCTGTTCTGTGTTTTCATTATTGTTGGGTTTCGGACTTTAAGGTTCGATATTACAACATTCAAAGTTATGTTAGTTTGACATTCTGATACAGACCCATAAAATTTACTTATTCAACTGTCACATGATGTACAAACAATTATGTAAGAAATTTTGGATGATTTTTTTACTATTTATTAGTTTATGTTTTTTACATTTTCAAGAAAGCAATGTTTGTGGTTTATGAGATGATTTTATGCAGTGTTTTTTAAGCAGTGATTTTGAGTTGTTCATTTACTTTGCATCACAGTTACTAATAAATGTTTATGTTTTTTTTTAATTGGTTTATTGTTTTCCTAGTTCTTTTGACTTATTGGAATAAGTTAATATTACTAAATAGTTTGTTCTTTAACTTTGTCAGTTTTTTCTACTGTACCTTTAAACATGCAGGAGTACCAATACACGTTAATTGTTTTTGAATGGTGATTTATTAAGAATGTTTAACAGCCGTTCAATTAACTCAATCTAAACCACCTTGCAAACTTTGTTATTCTGAGGAACTCCATTCCTGTTGGTGATAAAAAGCTAACATTGTAATTTTAAAGCTTAAATAAACCAGTTTTTACAATACTTCTTGGATTACCAGTTCATGGCTGATTACTAGGTTCCTATTCTGGAGTTGACACTGCCTTTTCTGGTTGGTTGGTATTTTATACCTGTAGAAGACCGTGTGGTTGTCTTCAGCCTGTGACGCTATCCTGACCTGATAATTGGCCTTGTTGGACTTAATTAGTCCTCTTGATTTCCTGTTTAGTTTACTTAGAGAGCTCATGTCATTATGGGAGTTGTTCTTCCTGATTTTAGCCACAATTGTTTCCTTTGTTATATACCCTGTCAAGGTTAGAAATTCACCAGTGTAGTTATTTTTTAGAGTTTGTTTTGATCTTACTTCTAGTAGGTACAGCAGCCTTAATACAGCCACTTACATTGTTGTGCAAGGTCTCTGTGAACAATTCCACACAGGTTGTTGTGAACTCCAGGTTGGGAGGGGCACTGCATTTTGATTAACTATCATTTAGTAGGCTGTAATTTGCTTTGGAATATTTCCTGTTACAGGATTTGCTGGGTTTACCAAGATGATATTTCAAAGGAGACAGTTTTGTGGACACACTTCACCAGTAAAAGCATGACATGGGGGGGGGGGTGGAGGGAGTGCAGCTCTCTCTCTTATATTGTTGAGTACCAGATCCAATATATTTGAACCTGTAGTAAGTGTGCACACTATCTGGACAAGGATACTTATGTTAATAAAGTCCAGGAATCATTGCATTTGCAAGAACAAGGCAGCGTATTTTCCTAGTCTATAGAGTATTAGTTAAGGCCTCCTCTGAATAGGGTATTTGGTTTAATGGTGAGTGTCTCCAGTAAGTGTAGGTATGAGCTATGGGACTCTAGGTACATAAAAGGTGACCTATAGTTTGCTATGGTTATAGTATGGGACTTTGTGGTGATTTACAAGTGATTTACAAGTGGATACATTCCAGGGCATTGTCCTCTTTAACAAAAATACAGTTATTTAACAGTCACCAAAACTCCCAGCAGAAACACAGAAGAGGTGCAGAAACAGTACAAATGCTTTCCTTTCAGTATATCATAAAATGCCAATAGCAAATAATACCTGAGGTGGAACAATATTAGCAGCAGTCCAAGTTGTAAATATCACAGACCAGTAATCAAAGAATAAAAGCATAGTTTATCATAAAACAGGGTTACCGCTTTCACTGTAAATCTTCATCAGACCACAATAACAAACACTGAGCTAACATTTAAATACTAACTACCAAGTAAAATTGTACCTTTTTTTCACAAATGAGATTCAAACATGCCACACGTTGCTAAGATGTAAGACAGGAGTCCCTGTGGACCATGATGTTTGCGGATGACATTGTGATTTGTAGTGAAAGTAAGGAACAGGTTGAGGATACCCTGGAGAGGTGGAGATATCCTCTAGAGAGAAGAGGAATGAAGGTCAACAGGACTAAGACAGAATATATGCATGTGTGAATGAGGGGGAGGACAGAGGAATTGTGAGGATGCAGGGAGTAGAGTTGGCAAAGGTGGATGAGTTTAAATACTTGAGATCAACAGTTCAGAGTAATGGTGAGTGTGGAAGAGAGGTGAAGAAGAGAGTGCAGGTAGGGTGGAGTGGGTAAAGAAGAGTCTCAGGAGTGATTTGTCGCAGACGGGTACCAGTAAGAGTGAAAGGGAAGGTCTACAAGATGGTAGTGAGACCAGCTATGTTATATGGGTTGAAGACGGTGGCACTAATGAAAACACAGGAGTCAGAGCTAGAGGTGGCAGAGTTAAAGATGTTAAAATTTGCATTAGGTGTGATGAGGATGGACTAGATTAAAAATTAGTATATTACAGCATCATCTCATGTCAGACGGTTTGGAGACAAAGCCAGAGAGATGAGATTTTCTTGGTTTGGACATGTGCTGAGGAGGGATGCTGGGTATATTGGGTGAAGGATGGTAAGGATGGAACTGCCGGGTAATAGGAAAAAAGGAAAGCCTAAGATAAGATTTATGGATGTGGTGAGAGAGGACATGTAGGTGGTTGGTGTGATAGAGCAAGATGCAGGGGACAGGAAGAATAGAAACAGATGATCTGCTGATGCAACCCCTAATGGGAGCAGCTGAATGAAAAAGATTGCTTGGTGGATTACTAGCTGGCTGCCTATAATTCTACTGGCAGTGTGAAGGTGATATCTTCTCATTTAATAGACTTAGTCACTAGTGTAATCCCTCTAGGCATGTGCTTAGTCCCTTTCTCTTTGGCATCTATTCTCTGATGTGAAGACAGATGACCAAGGCTGGTGCTTAGCCAGGTTTGTGGATGACTGCAAACTGTATGCCATTACAAACTCCTCAACACCATCTTTTATTGTCCAAGAAGGGATACACAAGAGTCAGCACCTGGTGTTCTGACAATTGCCTCAGTACAAAAAAGTAGACTAGTCACTGAATATGACATAAATGGAACTCCAGTTAAGCTCACTATAGTCATTAGAGCAGTAAATACTTTTGTCCACAATGAACTGTCTTTAATCATCAAGTATCAGTTACAGTAAAAAAAAAAAAACGTGCTCATTGTCCATTTACGTATCAGAGGTACATTGCCAAGATACACACAGATCTTACTCTCCCTAAATTCCTCCATTTTTATTTATTTATTTATTTATTTAACATTTGTTTATTGGGAAAGTCTGACTAGGACAGAGCCTATTTTCAGCAGAGGCCCAGGGAGAAACGCTCCAGACGCATGTCTTTATTTTAAGTTGTTCATTAATTTTTCCACTCTATTTGATATGTATCTTACCAAATAAATATGCCAGGTTCAAAGACCTCAACATTTCCTAACTAAGAAAATCAAAGAGTTAGGCTCCTGTAGCTGTCCAGCTTGATGAAAAATCCTTCATTTTTTTTACTTGCACAGATTCCTATATGGAGATCTCCGTGTTTCTTTTTGGGCTGTGAAAGACACTGTTCTTACTAGATAATCTCCACCTCAGAAACTTTGGGAATGTTAGGAACGCTTACTCAAAATCTCTCTAATTTCATTGTAACATAAATAGGAATTCTAAGAGGGACAGGTTAATTTCCCAAAGGACACCTTACCTGTGAACAAACAGCTTTCTTTGCATATTATGTAGTATAACAACTTAGCTTCCTTTAAGATAAATGTTAATGAATGATTCCATGTATCTTTACCTTGGGGTTTGTAGCATGCTCGTTATCAAGAAGGGAGGTTATCCTGCTGACAATACTTCCTTGGTTATATGGCTTGGCTATATATTCTTCTGCAACACAGTACTGACCAATGAACCTTTGTCTGCATCAAGGAATGTCTTTGTCCATTTGTACTCCCACCATCACACTTGATTCATCTCATGAAAGCATTGTATTGGCTTTATATTCCTTCTCAGTGCTATCATCTTACACTTTAAGCATTTATTTATAACCAGTATATTGCAATTATATTGTACTTTAATAAGGTATTCCACTGTGTCAAACATTTCTACTGCTTTCATACTTATGCCTGGGCATTCCTTTTAATGTATTGTGTAAACAAAGATTTCCTCCTTTTGTTAAAGACTTACCCCGGGATTCATGAACCTTGCGCCAGGCGCACGCATGGCGTAGGCGCCACAACGCCAGACATGGCCGAGCGATTCAGGTACGATCCAAACCCACGGCATCAGCGGCGACGCCGGAGTTGCGCCGCCCCGCGTAGGTATGTTAAATACCCCATGTGCGGTGTTGCACCATGCAAATGAAGGCAAGTAGCGATTCACGGCGGCGCTGGCGTAGCATAACAGCACGGCAATGTAAACCAAAAACGGTTTACATATATCCAAACATGACATAGGAGTAACGGAAGGCTGCCAACGCCATGTGTCATAGTGGTGCAACATGGCAATGTGGAAAGAAACCGAGAATGTCAAAGGAAAACCTGCAGAAAATGTAAATAACGACATAAATGTCATGTACGCAAAAACCACAGCAGAACCCCAGGACATGTCCGCTGAAGGTGAGGAACAATGAAGTAATATGACAATGCCATAAAAGAGCAGTATAAGACACATCAGCATCACAGCCACAATACACCATAGTATGAATGGAAAGCCACAACCACAGCCCAAGGGTTGCCAAGGAGTGGCGACGGTGTCTGGCGCCGTAACCATGTATTAGTAGTCAATGCCATGCAAATGAGGCAGATAATACTGAATCGCAAAACTCCCGCCGGCGAAAGGCTGCACCAAACGGCGCAGCGGTAAAACACCGAGGAGTGGCCTAGAGGGAATACCTGTCAATCGCAGAGGGGTGTGCCGCTGTAGGAGGAAGCACATTGGAGCCCAGCAAACCTGGGCTGTACAATGCACATCACAGCATCAGGACCGGGCGGTGAGGAAATAGATGCACTGAGAGTATACAATGCGTGCACAGATGCATGTGCACGAGGATGACTACGCTCCCCAAACCAGTCATGTGACGGCCGCCTGGCCAACAACCATGGATACAGGAAGGTGATGCGGAGAATATGAGGAAATGCGGAAGCAGTGTAATTGGAGTCGAATGAGCAATTAACACCAATCAACCGACGGAGGGCAATCGGCGGCAGCTGACAACTCTGCATGCAGAAATCTGCAAAACGGGAAAGGGAGGAATATGAATGCAAAGAAAGTAGTGGATGTTGCAGAAATGCAAAGAGCGAAGAACCGATACAGCACAGCCAAGGAGAGAGTTAGCATAACGCGGCGGCAGACAAAATGCATGACATGTCATGTGCCTGCAGGATGCACTCCGTAAATAGTAGGTGCAACGTGCAGAAACAGTAAAGTAAGGTGTAAAGCTAAACGAATGCAAGCGAGTATAATGTAACACCATAGGCAACAGCGCTGCAGTGCCAACGGTAAAACACGGTAGATAACCCACAGATACGGCAGCAGAGACACACCCAATGACATCACCGGGTGTACAGCACAACACTACAAAGTGGGAATGCACACAACACACAGCGAATTCCCAAACGCTGCCTTACGGTGTAAACACACGGGAACTTTTAAAATGTATATGTTGGGTGCTGCCGTGGCCGTGATGCATCAGCATGTGTTAGAGACAGACGGAGTTGCGGAGGAGGGTGCCGACAACCACCGGAGGCCTCAGAGGAGAAGGAGAGTGTTCAGCCCAAGTGTAACCTACCAGGGGCTTCAGGACCTGCACATAGTAGAGCGTTACAGGGTGGACAGGGACACGCTACAGCAAATTGTGGTGCTGTGCCGCCAAGCCTGAGAACAAGAGACAACAGAGGGGAGCCCATCCCAGTGGACACAAAGGTATGTGTAAGCTTGCGAATACTGGCAACAGGTACCTTTCAAAGGCCAACCGGGATATAATGGGCATCTCACAGGCATCAGCATCCAGGGTACTACACCAGTTTCTGGATGCCATGTTACGACATGCCCATGAGTATATATACTTCCCCAGATCTCAGGAGGAGTTGGCTAGCAATATGCGCCACTTCCACCGTGTGGCACAATACCCGGAGGTACTGGGTGCGATAGACTGTACGCACATAGAAATCAAGTCACCACCCGTGAGCAGGGTAGACGCTACATAAACCGCAAGGGATTCCTCCATCAATTGCCAGGTCGCGGTGCAATGCGCAGGGCATTATCATGGATGTGTGTGCTGGCAGCCCCGAAGCTACCACGACTCCCATATCTGGCATGCCTCACAGCTGTATCAGGTATTCGCCAGGGGACATCACACAAGGTCACCTTGTGGGGATGCTGGCTACGCATTGGAGCCGTGGATGATCACACCCATCAGAAATGCACACACACACATGCAAGAACGCCATAATGAGGCACACGCACAAACCAGAATAATCATAGAGCGTGTGTTTGGGATGTTGAAATCACGGTTCCGTGCTTGGATACATCTAGTGGAGCCTTGCAGTACTCTCCAGGCACATGTGCCCACATATTCATAGTATGTGCTATGCTACATAATATGATCCTGCGGAAACAGCTGCCGCAGGGACATAATGGTGTAGGGCCACCAAGCCCGCCACAACTGCCAAGGCAAGCACAGGCACAGGGCGCTCAGCGCCATGAACACACTGTGCCAGCCCCAGTAGGCAGACGGAGGCGCACCCAATATGCCTATGCCTTGGCAAAGAGGGAACGATAGCACATACTCTGACAGCGTAGGCCCCATGGACTGACACCTCCCTACCTGCACACACAGTGAAATGGACGGCACACAAACATGTCCGCCATAATGTGTACTGTATGGGCGGTCCCATGTGTGACTCCAACATAGGTAGCACCCAAACACTGCACAACCAACAGCCAGCGGAGCATGGAACGCCAACACCTCAACCAAGACGCTGGTCCGACAGCAGACGGCGAGCCGTATGCTGCCACGCTCATGCAAGGTGTCTACATATGTACATATGTGCATACACAAATATGGATATAGATATCATTACACACGAGAAATATATGTACACATACACAGATATAAAGTACAACAAGTTAAACAGGGAATCACAGGGATGCAAGGTTACAGATGCAGTAAGATGCGAACTCTCAACATAGTAAACATACTGAACGACAACCCGACTATCCGGGAGGGTGGACAGAGCAGGAACGCCACCCATGGAAAGGTCAACCCACCTAAATGCATATTCGCCATTCGATGATCGCCAGGCCACGATACAGTAACAGGACATGTGCGGTAATATTCTTAGGATATGAGGGCGGAGGTAGACACCGCCGCCGCGATGTGGTCAACGAGGTACTGTGTGCAACCGCCCCTGCGAAGCGGCAGTATGTCTATGTGTGAGGTGAGGGTGTCGTGTGTTCCGCTGTGCCAGTGTAATGTGTGTGACACTATAAAATGTGTATGTAGGTGGCATGTGACAGGCGGAGTGGAATAACATGTGTAGGCATACAGTATAGGAACCACAGGCGATGTATAGCAGTACCCACAAAGTAGTACTGAGAGCTCCTCACTGGCTAGGCGCGTGGCGACGTAAAACGATGCAAATCGAAAATGTCCCAGAATGTACCACAGGAGTATAGCCAACATGACATGCAAAGGACGCATGTACAAACCATCACCGTATGTATGGCGCCGACATGTTAATACCAATACGATATATCGGCAACGTTACGCAGCAATAGTTATGTACCGCGGAAATACGCATGTGCTACCCCGGCACCGATCGTGGACACGTATCGTCCCGTAAACACCGCTGTGTTCTACGAGTGTTAAACAAGCAATCGCCACCCGAATAGGTGGCAACCGGTAGCATACAGGCCGCCCCAACTACAGGACCACAATGACCGTAAATATCCGTGACAAAATGCCAAGGGATAGTCGGCACGCATTTAACAGCTGCAGATATACTACCGATGTGACGGAGGAATACATGCAGGAAGCACACAAGCAGGCGGTACCGACAGCAGACGACATCAACAAAACCTACACTCCTAGAACAACAGACAGGTAACTTGTAACTCCCCAGGCAGGGATGGAGCACACACAGAAGCATACCGTGTATGTACAAATGCAAGGCCCACAACCCGCACTGCCACCCACAGCCGATATACCCCATCGCACATATCAAAGGGATACAATCCAAATAGCAGCAAAACATACAGGCAGTTAATGACAGCGCATACCCGCAACATCCCGCTGGGAACCACTATCAGCAGCGGATGCATACCTGCATCCGCTGTGTACAGGAATACAAGAGCTATGTTACACATCAGAATGCAAAACGCCATCGACAGACGCCGCAGGACACGGACACCCACATGTGGAACATAATACCATACCCAACACACACAATCCAAGGCTAACACCACAGCCAAATGTACCTGACGCCACACATAGCGGTTGTAGTCACACATAATATAACACAATACATACCATCCCCACGAAGGTAGTGCAGATAACCAACGCCCAGACGATGAATGAACCATGGCCTAGTTCCGACGAGTACCGCATTTAATGGAGGAGATGCACAGGTGATATGCGATAAGTACACACCGAGGAACAGCTATTGGTGTGATGAACCCACATGCCGCAGGTGACGACGGATATAAGGAAGACTCCCAGGATAGTCAAACTGTATGTTCATACCGAACAAAGACGTTATTCCTACAAGAGCCGATCACTTGTCAGTAGCGAGACACAAACGGAATACGGAAAGCAATACAGGAAAGGTATGTAGAACCCACGAGATGTACTGGTGTGTAACGATGATATGTATGACGAATCGGCACTGTATGTGAACGGTGTTTGTCAGTAAAGATACCTGTCCATAAAGGAGAGAGTGGTGAAAGGTGGTTATGTAGTGTTAACCTGCTGAGTATACCAACCACTGTGGACACCGTGTGCACAGCAGTGGGACATCATGTACACAGCTGGGATAGGCCAAGGTGCCATCGTGATTTAAAACACAGAACAATGCCACCACCCACGCTGATGCTGGCAGTGGATGTCCAACAATGAAGTGCCACAGCAGGATAGGACATGTATGTATAGTGTCACAGCACACATGTGTATGGGCAGATATTGTCGATGTCATACGTAATGTGTGCACGACGCGCACGTATGCCTCGCAGTAGGGTGACCATGTCAAGTATGTATAATGTAAAGCTATCATGATGGATACGCTCAGACATTATACACAGTATCACAGGCATAGCATGCATGATGGACGATGGCCTAGTGTTATGTACATTAACAGGATATGTATGGCCTGCAGATATGGGACAGAGCAGTAGCAGAATAGCCACCCAAAATGGAAGGAACATCAAGTAACCATGTCCAAGCTATCTGTAGCAGGTGCAATGTGTGCAACAATGATGTCTGGCAGGTCCATGTGTAAACACATGTGCAATGTACACAGTCGTGCCCCCCCCATGGTACTGTCCACTGGACAGCAAAGGTGGATGTCAACTGCATGTCTACACAGTACTGCTGTTGTGGTGGTCCCATGTGTATGTGTCACCCTATCAGCAAGGGAGCTATCACATGACCAGTGCCACAGTGTGTCCCTGTGGGATGTGCACAGGACCTATGTTCTACAGCATGGTGTGTGTCCAGTCTGTGTAGGTAAACAGAAGCCCAGGCTAAGCAATGTGGCTTGTGTGCACATATGCATGACTGCTTCATTCACCCTGCCCACTGCAAACGCCATGTAGGAGTACTACATGCATCAGTAATGCGGAGGACATGGCCCATGGCAGAGTACATGACACCACTGTGTAAGTGGTATGCAGATGAGTACAGATGTGTTCCCCGCCTGTCATCTGCATATGTAAACTGTCTGAGCCTGGTATACATCGCGGCATGACTATACTGTGACATGGAAAGTTGTAGCCATTGTGGAAGGCACACCACTAATGTGTTATAGTAACCCTGCCCGTGTGTAGATGTGTGTATGGCACAAGTACAAAGGCTACCAATGTCCCAGCAACACACATAGTCCAGATATGTGTGGCCCTGCAGATGTGTACCCACGCCACAGTGGAATATGGCAACCACAGCACCATGTGGGGCATGTGTGTGTACAGCAACCATGTACAATGTGATATGCATGTATAGGGACAGTATCCACGTGATACCCAGTGGATGACTGTCGCTATGCAAAGGTGATGTGTATGCACCATCTGTGATGTATCTGACACAATGACATCTACACGATATATCTGCCACACCAACACCTGTATGGTTGTTAGCAGTATGAGCTGGTGGAGCTAGAATGCTGCCAGGTATGTAGATGTGGGACATGTAGACATGGACATTACTCCGTGACAGCATGTTGTGTATGTAAGCAAATAGTGAACATGAGGGGACACATGACTGAGGACTGTGTAATGCCACATGTACCTTACATGTCGTAGGTAGCATGATATGCTTGCACCACTGTGTGACCTGTCCAGGAGTCACATAGCCTAACATCCTGAGACACAGGGTATGATGTGATGGTGGATGTGTACATTGCCAATACCAGAATGTGGAATGGTGCTGAAGGGCAATGTGGGGATAATGTCTGATCTGTTACCCTCTGTACTACACCAACCACCCATGCAATGGTATGACAGGTGGCCATCATGTGGATGTGGTGTGCTGTGGCACACAGACGCCCAACAAGGGTGCCAGTAAAGGCATGGAAGTCGCCAATGAGTGTGTGAAGCATGTATGTGAGGATGTGCCACAGTGCCATACCGAATGGTGCAGTCATGTATGTATGAATGCAGACCCACACGTGCAATGCACTACCACCCATGTGTAGTGTGATAGATGCGGTGGTGGGGGGGTAAAGGTACACAACGCCCATGAATGGCCTAGCAGTAAATTCAGTGGTCTGCTGAAGAGACACAAAACAACCAGTTTGGCGGGATAGAACAGCTATGGAGATTGAGGTGACATTGGGACAGTGTCCGAGGACATAATGTGTGCATGGCAGTACCATGTATGTGTCCACAGGGACAATGCGATGTCCATGTATGGATTGGAACCCTGTAGTGAGTGAGAGTGTATATTATTGGTAGGTATCCCATTGGCTGGCATGTTGCCAACAACATCTCTGTCGGCAATGCCTGGGTGACTGTCGATGCTACATTGAATGTGGATGTAGCCAAACAACACAGACATACCACCACACTGCGTGAGGGCCCACACTGCAAAGTATGGTGGTCATGTGTAGGTAGCTAGCTGTGGAGTATGTGATGGACCACGAGGACACACCATGACTGTCAAGTGATGCACCACACACATTTGAACATACCCACCGGCAACAGCCTGCACATGCGCCCATACAGCACATGTGCATGGAACATGCATACCACCGTGGCATCTGTGAAAAGGCCAGTACCACCATGTCTCTGTGTGGAATAGCATGGTCCCTACCAGTGCGGAGATGTAGCGGAAGTGCATTGTGATATGTGTCAGCATAGTCATGTATACTGTCCGCCTGCCGGGTGCCATGCCATTAACTACCCCGTCAGCAGATGTTGGTAGTACCGGCTGTTGAGCACATGTACCATGTATGCTGCAATGGGTGTGTGTCCAGGGTGTGGCTAGCAGGGCCGCAAAGCATATATGTCCATCAACCAGAGGGGGATGTCTGTAGGTATAGCACACAGACACATGGAGGTATGGTGCATGCCAAGGGTAGTGTAGGTATGGTATGTCTTGTTTAATGTGTCACCCAGCTATGTGTAGTGCATGGCCAAGCATGTGTGGGTACATGGGAGTCCATACCAGGAAGTGCGTGTTGCTGTCAGCACATGGCAGTAGCAACTGTCCGAGGTGCAATGTACAGTATGATAACACAGCCAGCATGTAACCTGTGGTGTACAGTGTACTCACCGCCATGTGTCACAATGTGTCTAGCGGTCACAAACATGGCTATCCAAACATGGAGTACCTATGATGCATTTGTCTTAGAAAACATACAGTATGTGTGTAAATCACTGTGTGATGTGGGATCCACTCACCTGTGTGTGTTGCAGTCCAGGTATGTGCCTGGGAGGTATGATCTGTGTACAATCTGGACCGCAGGTGTGCTCTGTAGAGCATGGAGGCAGGTCCCAGGCACCGCAGATTAATGTCAGGCATGCCTTACTGTGTGTGCAGTGCATGTGTACAGCACAGTGGGGGGTGCAAGCATTGTCACACATCACTGCATGCCGTGCCTGCCTGTGACAGCCCTGCTGGCGACAGACATGTGACACTGCTGCAGAGGCAGCATAGCATGTGAAGATGGACATGTGGGCCCCACACCCTAGGCAGATGTCCGCAGGTCATGTGTGCCACAGTACTGTGGTTGACCATGACTGTCATACTGGATCAATACCACATGCCTGCATAAGTACAGTATGATCATAGTCAACAGTCGCAGTGACAGAGTAGGCAAATGTACAGTATCCCTGTGTGCAGACCACTGCCTACTGTACACTCGGCTAGACACACACCCAGAGGGTGAATACACCATTGAGCCATCAGATGTCCCATTCCACGTAGCCTGTACAATGTCATCACAGGGTGGTCACAATAGCATGTGGTAAGACAGACATGTTGTACCAGGTGATGTGTCATGTGTGCATATGTTGACTTGCACAGCCGCTCACATGTGTGCAACATACCGTGCATGATGCATACTGTTACATGATGTGTGGAACTGCACTGTGACACACAACAGGGACATCTGACACAGGTGTGTTGTGAATGGTGTAACCCATGTTCACACAGGATACACACTGCCGCTGTTGGCAGCCATGCTGGTGGCTACCAGTGGTGCATGCAGTGGTCATACAGACATACTGCATACAGTGTTCATGCAGGGATGTCCATCCTTGTGGATGATGTGTTGCTATGTGAAGGTAGGTGTGTGTTGTGAATGTTACACATCCAGATGACACCATCTGGTGCAGTCATGGTCGCCGACAGCATCACACACATCCACAGCAGTCAGAACCCTGTCCTGAGAATGTGTGTCAGTCACCCTCGCATTGTGTGACATATGTGCACATGGCAGAACACCTCCCACTGTCATCTAGGATGGCTATGTGATGGCTGGAATGTGCCGTGATAATGTACAATGCTGGTAGCCCAATGAAGTACGTGGAATCAGACACAGTACGCCATGGCTGCCATGTAAACCATGCACAACAATGACTGTCTGACAGACACAAACAATGCGCTGACATGTTGAACATGTGCACATGAGAACTCCCAATGAGGTATGTTGCACATATCGATGTACAACTGTCATCTATGGCCATAGCATGGGTGCAGACGCACATACCCCACAGGCAGTACCACGTGATGCAGGTAGGGGGCATTGCAGGTGCACATGTGACAGTTGTTGTACCGCCACATGTCCTGCATAGCCGCCATGTAGGGGTAGTAGTGGCATGTGACTGATGGACATGCCTGTACATTTGACCATGTCCCACAGGAGATGTGTTATGTGTGTACAACATGTGATGTGCCAACATCAAGCTGTGCAGTGTATGGCCGCCAGTGTACCTGTATGACTTGTTCTGCGATGGGTGCAAAGGCACATAGTACTGCATTGCACGCCCACAAGCCCCACACAGGTGCATAGCCTGAACATACAATACAAAGAGGGTGTGGGATGATAGCAACCCACAAGAGGAGATGGGTACGGGTGGCAACCCACTACCACATCCGTGGGTATGGTGTGCATGTGTATGACACATTAGCACCTGAGAAGCTAGCAGTACAGCAGTACAGGGTTGCATGCATATATGTTCAACAATAGCCCTGTGTGTCCCACCACTGGCCCGTGGATAGACAGACACCAACACAATGTGCAGATATGATATGTGCACAGCACATAAACGATGCCTACTGTAGAACAGGCAGACTGTGTAGACATGTGCACAGTACTTCTGCGCCAGCCACACTCAAACACGCAATGTGCCGAACCACACCAATAGTCCACGGGACGCCAAAGCTGGACGCGCATGCATCTGTGTACGTACGCCTGTGAATGTCTCCGCGAGCGGTATAGCTGTGTCACTGTTCTTCACAACATAATGAATGGGTTGTATGTGTGATGGGTGCGCCATATGTGTATGGTCAGATCGACGATACCATCAGTGCCCCTGCTATGTGAACATCCCTGTCCCCATACATGGATACCTATGCTGTGCCCAACATCACGCTTCCAGAGGGAGGGATGGGCGTGTGTAGTGCACCAGCAGACATGGGGTGGCAGCAGGCACTGGATGTAGACATATGTGGTACCCACGCCAGTCCAGGTAACCATCCATGTGCACGGGATAGCAGTGTGTGGCCACATACAGCACTGTGTAGATCAATATCGCAGCACATAGCACCTGTCAGGGTTACAGTGTATGCATGGGTGTGTGATACCTGCATGCACCAGACACACCCCCACCAAGCAGCGTGCAGCCTACCTTGCATAAGGCCAGTGTCCACACCATGGTGATAGACATGTGTAATGTCCAAATACACATAGCAATGACATATGGAATGGACAGCCACCCTGCCAATATCATTACCCCCCAGGTGGATCACATCCCAGTGCCATGTATGTGGCATACCTGTTATACCATGCAGCCCTGCCCAGCAAGGCTGCATGTGCTATCACAGTCCTACATGGTGCGATGGCCAAAAGGCACTGTCACTATCAACCATACACAGCAGTAATGTTACGGTGATGCACCCTGTGGTGTTACAGGTGCTGTGTGCTGCTGTGGACAAAGTGCGTGTGTACATGCTATGCATGACCTTCCCTGCTAATGTGGCATGGTTACACATTGTCCCATGTGTATCACATGTGCAACACAGGTGAGCCGTGGAAAGTTGCCCAACACCCATACAGTGCTGTGTGGATGTACATGGCACAACACATGCATGTGCAGGTGTCCATGTGTATGTGTACAGTGCCACTGCTGATGTTCATAATGGCCACGTACGTGATGTCTATTGACATATAGACAGCATCCAGGTGAACAGTAGAACTGTTGTCACAAGGGGACCCGTGCCAACTGATATGGACACAGGTGTAGACAGGTACACATGTCCACAGCAGGCTAACATCAACATGGTGCAGGTACAGTGTGATGAGGTGACACACAGATATGAAATGACACCCACTGCTCAATGGTGTGACGGCAACACATTGGCTGTATCACTGCCATGATGCCTTGCAGAGATTACTGTGCAGATGTTGTACATGTCATAGCAATGTATTCCCAGCAGTATGCCAGAACAGCAGTGTAAATGTGACCTGCCACCATCGCTATGTCTTACAGATAATGCCACGCTCCCGCCGCCTGCCTTTAGCCGACAAGAAGACGAGGTGATCATACCATTGCTACATGATAATTATGACATCTTATTTAGCCATGTGCCACTGCAGGCACAACAACGGGAGGAGATGTGGCAGGATATGCGCAGGAGGGTGAACAGCCTGGGCGGCCACAACCGCACATATCAACAGATCCGCAGGCACTGCACAGACCTAATCCGCATGCGAGACAGCGTGCCGCTGCAATCGCCAGACAACAAGGTGGGACAGGTGGTGGGCCACCAACCCAGCCCCCACTCACAGCCACGGAGGAGCTCCTGGCCGGTCTGGGGACACCCATGGAACAACACGCTGAAACCCTCACGTCCATCGTGGAGGTGGGTGTCTCCCAAACAATGAGCTCGGAGCTGCCTGGTAAGTCAGTGTTGCATGTTTGTATGACAAGCGACGTAGGAGTGGGTGTCATAGTACAATACATAATATAGCAACACATGCCAGGTATATGGCCACACAGGATGCATACTACAGTATGCTATGTTGTGTATGCACACATGTGCAGAGCACATGCGAACACGCAGGTGCATGATGTGACATGCAGAATGCTTACTGTGGCGATAGTAATGGATAATGTGCATACCTTTGTGTCATCCCTATACAGGTATCGCCTGGCGGTCGCAAAGACAAGGGTCTGTCACAGGTAAGTCTGTTGCTAGTAAAAGGCATGATACGGTGTATTGATATTCCCCATGTGTCCAGGTATGACATGCACACCTGGGTGTGCCCCAGTCACGGTATACAGGTTGCACCATCCGACACACACACCACCCATGTACAGTAGATCCAACCGTTAGTATAGAGTGGCATGACACCACATAACCCATTGGTGTGTTATGTGCAGTCAGCTATGCATACAATGGTGAAGGTGTTCCACAATGGCTGCATGTGTAGTATGCATTGGTATGCCTCTGCAGTATGAACACAGTACCACATAGTGAGCTGTGATCTGGCCAGAGCACAGGTGTTACCACTGTGACCTATGCCCCTGCATTGGGTGCACATGTTGTGACATGGCACATGACATGTCCCATGCACGTGGATGTCTGTCTGCAACATTGTCACACCATGACATGACCTATGCACGACATAGCAGACATCCACAATGTCTGCATAGCCGTAGGGAATGTGACACCTCAGACTAGTACGGTTGTATGTCACATGTGCCACCACAGGGCCGTGTGCACGAGGTCCATCACACACAATTGTCGATGACCCAGACAAACAAGGCCATGGGTGATACCTACAGGCATGTTGCCACACAGTACATCCGCAGTGGGTAGTCACCGTTGCACCCTGTCCACACATAGTGGGCTGAACAGAGTAGTGGACCCCCTGGACATCCGATGTGGTACACCAGTGAAATGGAATGGCAGTCCCACGCCAATAGAGGTGCCACCAATGTCCACTATATACGTGGTGCTGAGCAGGTGAACTGGTCTTCAGACAAGGCAAAGTACTGGGTCCAGGTGACGGATGGCACAGAAACATAGCGGTGTCCTGCTACCGCAGTGGCACAGTGCCCGCATCCACACTGCACAGCTATGTACACAGCTCACACCAACCACACATGCACAGACATCCTTGTTACAGATGCATTGTATTTGTAGACTGAACACATAACACTGCACTGTGACATCCGTTGTGATGTGGTGCATGTGGTGGGACACCATTGACACATGTCCACATGATACCGCATTATGTTTGCGGTGTACATGACATAGTGACGGCAGCCATGTGTACAGTTAACTCGCCTGTGGACACACGGTGTATCACGGTGATGCATGCAAACTACCATGAATGTGTGTACTGCATGCCTACTAACAGACACCTGCCTGTTGTAGTGTGCACTCCAGGGCAGTATGCATACTGCCACTATTAATGTCTGGGCTGCATTCACTGGGCTGTGGTGTGGGAATGCTGCATGCCACATGCAATATCACATGCATGATGTGTCTGCATGTGTGTGTGTCCACGTGTGTGTGTCAGCGTGTGTGTGTCTGCATGTGTGTGTGTGTGTGTGTGTGTGTGGCTGTGTGTGTGTCAGCATGTCTGTAATGTAACTTACGGTATGTCTCTGTATTGACAGGTGCTGTAGGTGCATTCCCTCCTGCGTCCATCTGATGCTAGTGTCCCCACAGATACTAGTGGTGATGACCATGTGCATGAGGCACAGGCAGGGTCGCCACAGGCAGACACTGTGCCATTGGAGAACATCACACATACGCCCCTTTCATCCCCGCACACGGTTCAGATGCCGACACATACCGCAACACCATTGCCCATAGATGACGGACAGTCAGCGTCTGTTGGCACCGAGCAGGAATGTGTGGTGGCTGCAGAAGGTGCGGTACACACGACATTGCCAGTGTAATGACTGGTGGAGTGCCACACAGGCATGTGGCAGGTGCTGCTCGTAGGAGGAGCACTGCTAGACATACACCTGCCGTACAGGGTGCAGCAGCTGGTATAACCAGACGCATGTTCCAGACTGTTATGGCGGTGCAGGCATGTGCCGAACGGCAGAACAAGGGGGGGCAGAGTCTGCAGAGGTCCACAATCCGTTCCTTAAATGAGAACATCCAGTCATTGGCGAATGCCCAACAGCATCTTGCCGATGTTCTGATTAGGAGATTGGGTGAGATGGCTGGGATCCTCGACCGAGGCATGGCCATCCGTGAGCGTGAGCTGTCCGTGCAGGAACACCTGGTAGGGGTGAGGCATAGGGCACGTGGCCGCGGGCTAGTAACACCACCAATTGCAGGTCAACGGTGCGCCACCACCCATGCCCACCCACACAGTGCTGGTAGCAGCAGCAGTGCAGCTGCTACTACACCGACCACACCAGGACACAGCAGGCCACGTGGACGTGGCCCTGGACGGCCCCGGCGTGACACGCTTCCAGCGGACATGTGTCATCGGAGAGTGGCCACTCTATACCTCCACCCGGTAGTGCCCGTGCGACCCCAGGCAGGCACGGGTCACGCCGCAGGCCGACACAGTGAGCCGCACCACCTGCACTGTACAGTCTGGGGCTGCCAAGTATACCCCGTAGGCATCACAGATGACTGAACTGTGTACACACATACCCACACACAGCAAACACAACTGTAGGGCACCACCACATCCACATGCATTCTGCACAGTCATGCCCAGTAAATGCACAGGCCCTTACGCACACACATGATGTCATCCATTGGTACAGCCTATGCCTGTGGCACACATATCACCCTGTGCATATGATGAAGTCTCTGCCACATAATCGTGAGCTACACCATTGGTGCACGGTTATGCAAACATATTCTGATGCACAGGGTGGACAACATAGTGAGAGGTGTATGTGATACCTGTGTCTGCATAGTATGTGATGTGTATGTTGTGGTGGCTGTGTATGGCAGGTGACAGGTGCGTATGTGATGTGGTTTGTGCACTGACATCATGCAGCAGATATACCATGTAGTGCAGGTGCAGCATTCATTGTTCTGTGTACACAGTATGCATGTTGGTTACATGTGTAGCACCATATTGGTTCAGTTAACCCGTATGCCACTTATGGTGTACTTGCATGTGCCCACTGGGAGCACTGTTATCAGTTCCCCACGTAGTCGTGGGGTACCCACAGGCACATCTGGCAATAGCAGCATAGCACAGGTACCCGCAACCGCATGGACCCCTACATAGGTACATAGGCTACATGTACATACCAGGCTATGTGCCCTACGGCATGTGTAAACCTAGCAAGACTGTGTGTGGCTGCTAACACCCCTTAGGATGAGGGTACCACATCCATCAGTCTCCTGTCCCCTGTCCAGCACTGACACAGAGATGATGCCTGGTGCATACTCATGATCACACATCCACACGACATGATTACTCCTGCACAAAGGCAGCCAGGGCCTCTGCTTCACATGGGCTGGCAATCCTCTCCGTGTTGTAGGGGGTCTCTGGGCGCTGACCCTGTTCCCCAGCACCCCCTAGTCATCTTTGTGGTGAGGTGTGTGTAAGTTGCTTCTGTGGCCGTGTTTGCCCGGAGCCTAGGAGGTGGAACTTGTCCATGTCACCCAGGTTGGACATGGCTGTGTATGTCAGGCACAGATCACCACAGAGCAGACGTGCTGGGAAGGTATACAGCCGGAGTCCCCTTGGTCGGGCAGTGTGAGACACATGTCCCAGCACCTTTATCCTGCCTCGTGGAATGTTTGTGGTCCTTCCGAGTGCTGCAGGTGTCAGGTTAGGTACAGCCCACATGTGCCATTGTACGCAATCATTGCTGTGGTGTGTGATGTGTACAGGGGTACAATGAACACCCGTGATGTGGATGTGATTCCTTCCAGACCAGGTGGCCACAGTGGAATGTCTTCCCACCCACATTGGCATTGTGTGTGTTGACAGAGGTTACTGACAGGTGTGGTACCCATTTCCATGAACACGTCCACCATGTTGAATGGATCACCACCTACATGTTACGCTGGGGCAAACATGTCCTTCACACTGGGTAGGTCTGCACCTTCTCTGGCATGTAGCAACAGGCCATGGCTCTCGCACCAGTTATCCATGTGTATGACGCCCTAGGTGGATGTCCGTGTCAGATGGGGTGTTGGGTATGGTGGCCGTGTGCAGTCATCTGCATACCTTGTCTGCCACAATCCCCTATGTTGGCATGCACATAGTAAGGTCGAATGCCGAATGGCAGGGGGCCCAGGACGGAGCCCTGTGGGCCTCCATCGAGACCAGCTTTTAGTCTGACACGGCACCAGGAACACACACCCTGTGTGGTGTGACCTCCAACCATTCTGAGAACCATCGGTGACTTATGTCCCCACATGTACGCTGGTGAGCCTTTCCATGAGACCCACGTGGAGTGCGCTCTGAACGCCTCCCACCAGGGCATGGTAGTGTGTGCAAACCGACCTACCCCCATCAATGGCCTTGGTGACTGCTCCAGACAGGACGAGCAGGTTTGGGAGGCAGCATCTGCCCTTGACTAAGTTGTTGTGGGTATGTTCCGCATTGGCTGTACACCACTGTTTGTATTCATGGGCACCTGTATGGCCCTCCCGCAGCTTTGCAGACAAGGCTTGTCAAGCTGATAGGGCGGTAATGTCTGCAGTCCATAACAGCACTACCCTGGCATAGTGGGACCACAGATGCCATATGCCATCCAGCGGGACCCAGCCCGTAGTAAGGCTAACATGAGACAGTGGCCTTATGTGTGGGGTGAGGGCCTCAATGAGGTTGGGTAGCACACAGCCAGGGACACCATCGGGCCCATTGGTGCTGTGTTAACCATCTAACAGATATCAGATTACCCAGGGCATATGAGATGTTTCGAGGCTAGACTCTGGTGGATGGATATGTCCCTCTTGGGGTGGGGGTGGATGTATGCATGGGACATGTCCGCTGGTTTGTTGACAATGTCTGTGGGTGCAGTGACCGCTGTACCATTCTGGATCATTTCTGGCCATGTTCAGTGCTCCCACCCATGTCCCTACCACAGTTGAGGAAGGCCCTATGGTTGTCTCATGTGCCCTCTGCAGTACCACTACCACAAGCGGCCTTGGATGATTGTATGTGTGGCCGTATGTTGACGCTGGTATGAATGGGTGATGGCTTCCTTGGTACTGATACTGGTCCGCCATGTATTAGCTCCAACTGCTGATGTACGGTTTGTCAGTGGCTGTGGTCCACCAGACCATGTGCCTACCTTTGGTGGACAAGGTCCTGATGTTATCATGATCACTTGGTGCAGACATCCCTGTGTGTGCTCAGAGAAGGCATTCGTAAGGGAGTTGGCAGTGCGGCCTGTGTTCACCACTGGCATGGTGGACTTGTAGGGTACCACACCGGTCGTATGATGTCTGTGGTTTGCTGTGAAGAGGTCCTCACTTAGGTCTCCCATGCCAGTGTTGGGTGCAGGATGTGGATTACCAGTGGATACACTATATGGTCTGACATCACCATTGAGGGATGTACATCCTGTGTGGAGCATTTCCTCCCCATGTGTGATGGGCAGAACTGGTATACGCCCCCCCCAGTGGGTATGGTTCATGGCTGTTTCACAGCGGTCACGTGTATGAACACCCGGGACCTGTGGCGTAGGGTGTTGTGTCATGGGTAATGTTCCCAGTCTATGTATGGGTGCTTGATGTCACCCAATACGGTGCTGTTGTGAGAGCATGCACACTCACCAGTGTCCTCAGGACGGCTGTGCAGGTATCCTGGATTTGGGAGGGTGGTCTGTAGCATGCAACAAACTGTAGGGCGGTCCTACCCATGGTTAATTGCACCTGGATATTCCTCGCTGCAACGGCCACGTCTGTGGCATGGCCGGGTTGTTGTTGTGTGGCTGGGCACACACGACGGTCCACATTCTGCCACCCATGCTGTTGCACCATGTGTATGCATGTGTGCTCTGTGCCGAGTCTAAGTGTCTGAGCATGCCCAGTAAGCAGTTGTGTAGATGGACACACAGTACAGTGCACACCGCTCCCGACTGCAGTAATACCCCGGGTGCATGCCTGTATCCCCTTTCGCAACGGCCACGTCTGTGCCATGGCTGGGTTGCTGTTGTGTGGCTGGACACACACGACGGTCCACATTCTGCCACCCATGCTGTCGCACCATGTGTATGCATGTGTGCTCTGTGCCGAGTCTGAGTGTCTGAGCATGCCCAGTAAGCAGTTGTGTAGATGGACACACAGTACAGTGCACACCGCGCCCGACTGCAGTAATACCCCGGGTGCATGCCTGTATCCCCTTCGCAACGGCCACGTCTGTGCCATGGCTGGGTTGATGTTGTGTGGCTGGACACACACGACTGTCCACATTCTGCCACCCATGCTGTTGCTCCATGTGTATGCATGTCTGCTCTGTGCCGAGTCTAAGTGTCTGAGCATGCCCAGTAAGCAGCTGTGTAGATAGACACACAGGACAGTGCACACCGCGCCCGACCGCGCTGATACCCCGTGAGCATGTCTGTCTCCCCTTTGCAACCGCTTAGGTGTGGGAGGCATGGCCAGTACACCCGCCGGGGTACACACGACAGTCGCCACCGATGTCTGCAACTGGGCGTAGCCATGGCCAATGGCATCCTGTATAGCCATGGTGACCATCCAGGTGACACATATGTGGCTGTCATGCCACATTGGCTGCCTACATCCTGCACGACGGATGCCCTCCCATAGGGTAGAGTGTCATGTGGTGCATCCCGTATTCCTGTCGTGATGTACTGATCACTAGTTATTTGGTATTCCCGACTGCAGCACTAACGCAGTTACTGTACGGCCACCTTGGGATGGTAACAGGCCGCGTGATCTGCGCACTCTGTCTTCATTCCCTATCGGACGCATTGCCTCTGCAGATGATACCACCCACCTAGGGTATGCCTCCTGACAGTGCTGTGCTCAGTAATCCCGCTAGCTGCTCTGTAAATGCTTCATGCTGTAGTGAGTTCATGTAGGTAGGCGTAGGTTCGACTCTCGGCCCTTGTGTGTGTGTGTGTGTGTGTGTGTGTGTGTGTGTGTGTGTGTGTGTGTTTCCAGCTGCCTCTGCAGATGAACTAGCTTTTAGACGCTTCGCAACACATACCTCGGCTATTGCCGGCTATTGTCTTACAAGTGATGTCACCCGCCTAGAAGTATGCCTCTGACAGCGCTGTGCTCAGTAAACTCGGTAGCGTGTTCTGTAAATGCTTCATACTGTAGTGAAATCATGTAGATAGGCGTAGGTTCGACTCCCGGCCCTTCCGTGTGTGTGTGTGTGTGTTTCCAGCTGCCTCTGCAGATGAACTAGCTTTTAGACGCTTCGCAACACATACCTCGGCTATTGCCGGCTATTGTCTTACAAGTGATGTCACCCGCCTAGAAGTATGCCTCTGACAGCGCTGTGCTCAGTAAACTCGGTAGCTGCTCTGTAAATGCTTCATACTGTAGTGAAATCATGTAGATAGGCGTAGGTTCGACTCCCGGCCCTTCCGTGTGTGTGTGTGTGTGTGTGTGTTTCCAGCTGCCTCTGCAGATGAACTAGCTTTTAGACGCTTCGCAACACATACATCGGCTATTGCCAGCTATTGTCTTACAAGTGATGTCACCCGCCTAGAAGTATGCCTCTGACAGCGCTGTGTTCAGTAAACTCGGTAGCTGCTCTGTAAATGCTTCATACTGTAGTGAAATCATGTAGATAGGCGAGGTTCGACTCCGGCCCTTCCGTGTGTGTGTGTGTGTGTGTGTGTGTTTCCAGCTGCCTCTGCAGATGAACTAGCTTTTAGACGCCCGCAACACATACATCGGCTATTGCCGCTATTGTCTTACGAAGTGATGTCACCCGCCTAGAAGTATGCCTCTGACAGCGCTGTGCTCAGTAAACTCGGTAGCTGCTCTGTAAATGCTTCATACTGTAGTGAAATCATGTAGATAGGCGAGGTTCGACTCCGCCCTTCCGTGTGTGTGTGTGTGTGTGTTTCCAGCTGCCTCTGCAGATGAACTAGCTTTTAGACGCTTCGCAACACATACCTCGGCTATTGCCAGCTATTGTCTTACAAGTGATGTCACCCGCCTAGAAGTATGCCTCTGACAGCTTGTGCTCAGTAAACTCGGTAGCTGCTCTGTAAATGCTTCATACTGTAGTGAAATCATGTAGATAGGCGAGGTTCGACTCCGCCCTTCCGTGTGTGTGTGTGTGTGTGTGTGTGTTTCCAGCTGCCTCTGCAGATGAACTAGCTTTTAGACGCCGCAACACATACATCGCTATTGCCAGCTATTGTCTTACAAGTGATGTCACCCGCCTAGAAGTATGCCTCTGACAGCGCTGTGCTCAGTAAACTCGGTAGCTGCTCTGTAAATGCTTCATACTGTAGTGAAATCATGTAGATAGGCGAGGTTCGACTCCCGCCCTTCCTTGTGTGCGTGTGTGTGTGTGTTTCCAGCTGCCTCTGCAGATGAACTAGCTTTTAGACGCCCGCAACACATACATCGGCTATTGCCGCTATTGTCTTACAAGTGATGTCACCCGCCTAGAAGTATGCCTCTGACAGCGCTGTGCTCAGTAAACTCGGTAGCACATTCTGTAAATGCTTCATACTGTAGTGAAATCATGTAGATAGGCGAGGTTCGACTCGCCCTTCCGTGTGTGTGTGTGTGTGTGTGTGTGTTTCCAGCTGCCTCTGCAGATGAACTAGCTTTTAGACGCTTCGCAACACATACCTCGGCTATTGCCGGCTATTGTCTTACAAGTGATGTCACCCGCCTAGAAGTATGCCTCTGACAGCGCTGTGCTCAGTAAACTCGGTAGCTGCTCTGTAAATGCTTCATACTGTAGTGAGATCATGTAGATAGGCGAGGTTCGACTCCGGCCCTTCCGTGTGTGTGTGTGTGTGTGTTTCCAACTGCCTCTGCAGATGAACTAGCTTTTAGACGCTTCGCAACACATACCTCGGCTATTGTCTTACAAGTGATGTCACCCGCCTAGAAGTATGCCTCTGACAGCGCTGTGCTCAGTAAACTCGGTAGCGCGTTCTGTAAATGCTTCATACTGTAGTGAGATCATGTAGATAGGCGAGGTTCGACTCCCGGCCCTTCCGTGTGTGTGTGTGTGTGTGTTTCCAGCTGCCTCTGCAGATGAACTAGCTTTTAGACGCTTCGCAACACATACCTCGGCTATCAGCGGCCATTCCTTTATGGATGTTGCCACCCACCTGTACATGTGCCTCTGCTGGTGGTGTGCTCGGTGGTCCACGTAGCACATTCCATACCTGTGTTGTACGCTTGTGCGCTTGGGTATGTGGGTGTGTGGTCAAACAACATGCCTGCCACATGTGTGTGTGTGTCCATGCTCCCAGCTGCATGGGTTCATATGGTATTGCCTTGTGGTTTACGATAACACACCTATCCTGCCGCCATCCCTGTGTTTCTGGATGGCGGTATGCAGTTCGTGGTACCGCTTGTGTGTCTGTTGTGGTCGGCGACCACCGTAGCGTGATCTCCACGCACACCATGCTATGGTGTGCTGGGGTGATGCTGTGTACATGACACACCCGGCCTGCCACATGTGTCCGCCTGTATCTCTGTCATTGTATATCTACGCATCTATGTTGTGGCCGCATTGCTGCTCTAGCATGGACGGCTGTCCTTCCCATGTATCACATATTTGCACGGAGACACATATGACTGTGGTCCGCTATGATCCACTCATTGTCCATGCACTGTCCGTATTCCAGAACACCGTATTGACATCTGCTGGATATCGTAACACACAGCTATCCTTGCTGTCCTGGCAGTGTACCCGTACACGCCATACACCTTGTGTGTACTTGGCTAGTTATGGTGTGTGTATGTCTACCTGTGCTGTATGCATGGTTGTGTGTGTGTCCCGCTACAGCCATCTGTGCATGTGTCGCCACCATGGCTAATCCTTGTGGACCGCAGTTTCATGTGCACGACAGCACATACCTGCAGACTGTACTCCCCTCCTACGGCTGCGGACTTAGATCGACTGCTGCCCTAGGCTGTAGGGCTCCTTGGCGCCCACCACCACAGCACATGGTGCCCCCATCATGGTATACCTACATGACACACCTACTAGACAGGTGGCCCTAGTAGTGCGGCGCCCTGGCCAGCCGCAGGAATGCTGTACGCCTACGGCCGGATGTGGGCAGATCACAAGGCATACATCTACATTCGGCATTTTATGATGTCCAGGTTGTAATACCAGAGGGGGAACCTCATCAGCTATGCTATAGTATGCGGATCTATTTGGTTTAGTAGGTGGAGGGTTGCCCACACGCCAGGGCTGACCGATGGAACACTGATGAGGCCTCTTTTGAGAGGCAGGTGGAGCAAGCCCCGTAACATGGATGTAGTTTAGGTACAGATGTAGGGTTAGCACACATTCGTCCACTCATTCAGTTTTGTACCGCTGTATTACAGTGATATGCTGTGCATATCTGCCATATACATTGTTAGATCATTCAATGATGAGTATTCGCATAGTACAATATCATATGATACATGTGTTAATAGGATGTCTTCTGAGGTGTTAAGATATGTGTGTGTGGTAAACATTGCACCTGTGCTTTCTATGGTGTGGTTACATGTTCATTGTTTGCACAGAAGGTAACACATGGAAGTGTAAGGGGATATATAAAGCCTGGACGCTGCCTATGTTATGTGTACGCCTCACGGAGCGCACGGGTGATAGCGCTGACATGTCTATGGAGTAACCTTGGATACCACATGTGACCTGTCGTGGACGAAACGCCTACGCTGACTGTATCATCTACCTATGTGTGTCGTGCTTTGTGTGCCATAAGGTGCCAGCGGTCTTTGATGTGGATTATGTGTATTCCATGGTCAATTGACATTAACAGTATTACTTCACAGAAGGATGTCCTTCATTGGTGGGGACGCCATAGTTTCACCATCGTATGGCTTTCCTAGCTGACGCTGATATTGTGCCATTGGTATGTGTTCCACAGGTCACCCATGTCTCCCCGCTGTACGGGAGCCGCAGAACCCCATTCCGTGCTGGCATATTGACAGCTGTGTACGCCGGTATTGGCACAGCGGTCTGGCTTTGTATGTGGAGTGTCTACTGGTTTCCCATCTGTATTACCTGTGTTATGCCTCACTGCAGCTGTGTGGTTACACCAAGTTCGCGGTTATGGGTGCCATCTCGTCCCACGCTTGTCCATCCCTCGAAAGTGTCTACTGGACACTGGTATGGAGCAGTACACATTTCACACCTGCATTTCGCATTAGACGGTGGATGCTTTGCACTATCAGTGGGGAGTAAGGCACGTGCATACTCCCACATCCCTCCCATGGTGCGGGACAACGACATCTGCCAAACAACACCGAGCCCCATTACTGCATACCCAGGATCCCATGGATGCAGCCCTCGACGGTACCCATTACACATCCTGCATGTAAGCGGAATGGGATGTGGACGCACATCTATGGGCTCTACAATATGGGAATATCTGTACATATGTCACGCCTCTGTGGACAGCTGTCATCAACCCTGAACACGCTGGGGTGCATATGTCTGGCTGTACCGTAGACACGGCTGTCAGTTATTTCGGTCTCCGATCGTGGCTGGTTGACATTGCGTACGGATGAATCTCTGGGGCCCTACTATGAACACCATTGTGCACATGTACAGTGTAGACCTTGTTGGACTGTGTCCATCTGGCTAGTGGGTTTGACCGCTGCTGTATGTTCCCCCATCTCTGCTGTGTGGTTGCTACCCATATTAGTTAGTGCCACTGTGACCAGGGTATTCTAACCCAAAACCGGATGGTGTAGATCCAATGATGCAGGCTAGGAGAAGCTTTAGGTCATCCTCCAATGTCCCATTAGGATATGTCCGCCACAGTATCAGCACACGGACACAACCAAAGAATGTAGATCCTATTAAATCATTGACGGATGTTCTTCATAAGCGTGAACGCCATAGTGTCAGGATCCTATGACTTTCCCACTTAACGTTGTTGGTGTGCCGTTAGTATGTGTTCCACAGGTCGGCCATGTGTTCCGCGGTATAGTAGCGAGTGATCCCCATTCACCTTCTAGCAGATTGGGTGCTGTGTATGCCGGTATTCGCACGGCGGTCTGACATCGTATGTGGAGTCTCTACTGTAGTCCCTATCTGTATTCCCTGTGTTGTGCCTTACCACAGCTGTGTCATTCCACCAGGTTTGCATTTATGGGTGACATCTTGGCCGTACGATTGTCCATCCATGGGAACTGTCCAATGGACACTGGTATAGTGCTGTACACATTTCACAGCTGCATTTAGCATTCTCCAGTGGGTGATTTGCATAAGTAGTGCGGAGTAACGCATGTGCCATACCCACATCCCTCACACGGGGCGGGACAACGGATCATCTGCCAATCAACACCGAGACCCATGTCTGCATACCCACGATCCCATGGCTGCAGCCCTCGACAGTACCCGTTGCACATCCTCCACGCAGCGGAATGGGATGTGGACGCACCTGTATGGACTGGACAATCTGGGGATTCATGTGCATATCACCTGCAGTTCATGGACAGTTGTCATTAACCTTGGACACGCTGGTGGTGTATATATGTAGCTGTGCCGTAGTCACGGCTGCCGCTTCATCTGGTTGTCCCGCTCCCAGCAGGTTGCATTGCGTAAGGATAAATTTTGGGTCCTACACTGGACACCAGTGTGCATATGTAAAGTGTAGAACATAGTGGACTGTGTCCATCTGACCAGTGTGTTTGACTTCCGCTGCATGTCCAGCAGTCACGGATGTCTGTTTGAGTACCCATATTATGTAGTGCTACGTAAACCAGGTCTTCCGCCACTGAACCCAAATGGTGTAGTTCCCATGATGCAGGCTAACAATTGCTTTCACTAATCCGCAGATATCCCATTGGGACATTCCCGCCTCTGTATTGTCACATTAACACGAAGAAACCATGTATAACCTATTGATTCATTGCAGGATGTTCTTTATATGTGTGTACGCCATAGCTTTAACATCCTATACCCTTTCTATTTGACGTTGTTGGTGTGCCATTAGTATGTGTTCCGCAGGTCGCCCATTTGTTCCGTGGTATGGCAGCGAGTGATCACCATTCACTTGCTGGGAAAAAGAGTGCTGTGTACGCCGGTATTGGCACAGCGGTCTGACTTTGTATGTGGAGTCTCTACTGTAGTCCCTATCTGTATTCCCTGTGTTTTGCCTTACTACAGCTGTGTGATCCCAGCAGATGTGCTGTTATGGGTGCCATCTTGACCGAACGTTTGTCCGTCCATGGGGAATGGCTACTGGACACTGGTAGAGGGCTGTACACATATCACAGCTGCATTTAGCATTCTCCAGTGGATGATTTGCATTATTATTGTGGAGTAACGCATGTGCTATACCCACATACCTCCCACTGGGCGGTACGACGGATTATCTGCCAATCGACACACAGCCCCATTTCTGCATACCCACGATCCCATGTCTGCAACCCTCGACGGTACCCATTGCACATCCTCCATGTATGCGTGAATGGGATGTGGACGCACGTCTATGGACTCAGCAACCTGGGGAGTCCGATCCATATGTCCTGCATGTCATGGACACTTGTCATCAACCTTGAAAACGCTGGTGGTGCACATATGTGGCTGTGCCGTAGTCACGCTTATCAGGTCTTCTGGTTCTCTAGATCGCCGCCTGTTCACATTGCATTCGGATAATTTTTGGGTCCTACAATGGACACCAATGTGCATATGTCAAGTGTAGAACCTATTGTACTGTGTCCATCTGGCCAGTGGGTCTGACTGCTGCCGTATGTTCAGCAATCACGGATGTCTGTTTGAGTACCCATATTATGTAGTGCTACGTGAACCGGGTTATCCGCCACTGTACCCAAATGGTGTAATTCCAATGTTGCAAGCTAACAATTGCTTTCACCTATCTGCAGATATCCCATTGGGACACTCCCGCCTCTGTTTTGTCAACTTTACACGAACGAAACATGTAGATCCTATTAATTCATTGAAGGATGTTCTTTATATGTGGGTACGCCATAGCTTAACCATCCTATAACCATCCTAGTTCACGCTGTGGGCGTGCCATCAGTATGTGTTCCGCAGGTCGCACATTTGTTCCGTGGGTATGCAAGCGAGTGATCCCCAGTCACTTGCTGGCAGATTGAGAGCTGTGTACGCCGGTATTCGCACGGCGGCCTGACATTCTATGTGGAGTGTCTGCTGTACTCCCTAAATGTGTTCCCTGTGTTCTGCCTTACTACAGCTGTGGGATTCCGCCAGGTGTGCAGTTATGGGTGCCGCCCTGACGTACATTTGTCCATCCATGGGAACTGCCTCATGGACACTGGTGTAGGGCTGTACACATGTCACAGCTGTATTTAGCATTCTCAGGTAGATGATTTGCATTATCAGTGCGGAGTAACGCATATGCCATACCCACACACCGCACACGGGGTGGGACAACGGCTTTTCTGCCAATCAAGTCCGACACCCATTTCTGCATACCCACGATCCCATGGCTGCAACCCCCGACAGTACCCATTGCACACCTTCCATGTGTGCAGGACTGGGATGTGGACGCACATGTATGGACACGGCGATCTGTGGATTTCTGCTCATATGTCCTACATTTCATAGATACCTGTCATCAACCTTAATCACACTGGCGGTGCATATGTCTAACTGTGCCGTAGTCACGGCTATCGCATCATCTGGTGGTCGGAAATGGCTGGTCGGCGTTCTGTTATAATGTATTTTTGGGTCCTACAATGGACACATATGTGCAAATGTAAAGGTAGATGTTGCTGGATTGTGTCCAACTGGCCAGTGGTTTTGACCGCTGCTGTATGTTCGCCAATCGTGGATGTCTCTTTGACTACCCATTCTACGTGGTGCTACGTAAAACAGGTGTGTTAGAACTGTAAATAACTGATGTATATCCAAAGATGCAGGTTAGCAACTGGTTTACATAAATCCCAGACGTCCCAATAGGACATATCCGACACTGTACTGTCAACATAACACCACCGGAACATGTTGATCCCCTATGTATTCATTGAAGCATGTCTTCTTTATAGGTGGGAACGCCATAGCTTACATATCCTACTTGATGTTGTTAGTGTGCCATTAGTACGTGTTCCACAGGTCGCCCATCTGTTCCGCTGTATGGTAGCGAAGTGCTCCCCATTTTGTTGCTGGCGGATCAAGCGCTGTGTACGCCGGTATTCGGACGGGCGGTCTGACTTTGTATGGGGAGTGTCTACTGTACTCCCTATCTGTATTTCCTGTGTTATGCCTTACTGCAGCTGTGTAATTCCACCAGGTTTCCAGTTATGGGTGCCATCTTGGTCGTACACCTGTCCATCCATGGGAATTGCCTACTGAACAGTAATATAGGGCTGTACACATTTCACACATGCTTTTACCATTATCTGGTGGATGCTTTGCATCATTGGTGGGGAGTAAGGCACGGGCTATACCCACATCCCTCCCACGGGGCGGGACAACGGATTATCTGCCAAACAACACCGAGCCCCAATTTTGCATACCCAGGATCCCATGGCTGCAACCCTCCACGGTACCCATTACACATCCTTCATGTGTGCGGGACTGGGATGTGGACTCACTTATATGGACACGACAATCTGTGGATTTCTGTTCATATGTCCTGCATTTCATGGACAGTTGTCATCAACCTTGAACACGCTGGTGGTGCATATGTATAGCTGTGCCGTAGTCACGGCTGTACACCGTCTGGGTCGACCGCAGCTGTTTCATGTCTCAAATGGGTATAAGTTTGGAGTCCTACAATGGACACCGATGTGCATATGTAAAGTGTAGAACGTGTTGGACTGTCAACATCTGGCCAGTATGTTCCCCAATCGCGGATGTCTGTTCGCCTACCCATATTATGTATTACTTGGCCTATCCATATCCACGTGCCAGTAAGCGTAAATACAGCAAACCTTTAGTCCTGGTCATCTTCATAAAAGACATCCTTGAACATATATCAGGCCAAAACGGACAATGACAGAAACGATACACTCCACAGTCGAAACATACTAAGCTCTTTCACCCACTAACATGGGTCATCGTCGGAGTACGAAATACATTACATAGTCGTCCCTTATACACTTCCTTCAGAGTCAGTTTAAAGTCAATTAATCAGTAAACCTGCTCATAGTTAAGTGGACAGTGCTCCATGTCTTGAAGATAACGTGACATGTACAAGTCAGTGTTGCATACATTACTTAATGGAAACAATAATACAACAACAATGTGTTTATATAACTACAATATTGGTCAATACAATCAGTATATTGACACATAGTTGATAATTGTTGTGAGTAAACCTTAGAATGTAGTGTGTTGATCATGGTATGAAATATCAATGTGTATAACTGTTGCATTACGATTCCAAAGCATGGAATCAATAAGTACAATTGAAGCATAATATGTATAAATATGAATGTAAATGAAAGTCACAATGTTACGTGTGAATATGACTGTATCATAACTATATCAATATGAAATGGAATGAACTGTAGTTGTTTACATCTTCTTTTCCGTGACAAATCTATGTCCATGCACCATATATACGGGCCGCCGGGCTGCTGTGTGTAGATGTATACATGTGAACCCCTCGTTTCATACCTTTCTTTGTTACTGTCTGTGGATTACCTGTGTACACATCAATTACCATGCCATACCTTTCCGCTGTACAGGTTCTGGCATGGTGTACGGCTGGTTGGCCCTCCATCTTGCTGTGTGTTACATTGACCAGTGTCTATCTGGCAATTCGCTGGCGGTCATGTGTGACCTTCTTGCTTCTTTAGGACCTGATCCCATAATTGTGACGTGCTTCCACCGCCATATATCTGTCTGTCGCCTGGGATCTGTGTGTAACCAGTCCTTTCAGGACACGTTCTATTGTTGTTCTTTTTTGTTTACATATATGAGTACTTTGGTATGTTGTGCTATGATTGTGTGTGGGCATTTTTCCACGGGCCTCTGCTGACACTGGACATATATCCAGCTAGCGAGTCCGGTCAACAAGTGTGAGCCAACTGGACGCAATTGCACGGGGCACCTTCTGACAAGTGGGTCGGGTTACTGATGCATACCGCCATCAATCCATACTACTAACACATACGCTATTCTATCCACATTCTATGTTTGTCTCATCACATAGCGTGTGTTTCTCACTATTTCTAACGGTACTTTACATGGCATTGCCCGATTCCATACTTTCAGAGGCTGACATTTATGAGACCTGTCTGGTTGACGTGGAGGACACATCCTTAACCTGCCCTGCTTCGAGGGGATCACACACGCACACGCGCATTTCCTAATTGTGGTTTACGCGCAGGCGCACATGCATATCCGTATTCTGTCTCCATATGTTTACTGGCCCTGTGTGGTTACGTGGTCTGTGTTAGTTGTGACTATTCCGGTAACATATCTGTGATCCGTTGACGGACGCAGCGGAACACACGTACACCTTTATACAAGTAACAGTCTTTGCAGCATGGACGCATTACGTATACGTTCACATTTATATGTTCCATAGTCGTAATTCAAACAGGACTGCATTCACGTTTGCCGGTTACTGTGACCACTACACGTTAGCTGTTCGGTGTCATTAATATGCATACCCATGGTACTTAGCTACATTTACATATCCCCCCACCCCCACCCCCCCGCACTCACGCACGTCACTGGCATCCCTTCTCCTGCTGGGAAAGGTGCGGTACTACATGTTAAACATTCCTTATTCCCTCCCGTTCATGGCCCAGGATGCATATGTCTTGACCGCAGGGATGTTCAGATCACAGGGGCTTATATCCCCAACGCATACAGGCCTTCGATGGTCAGGGTGTCCCTGTGGTGCTTTGGGTTTGCTCTTGTCCGCCCAGTGTACGGAACTGCCCTGACCGTACGAATGTGGGATGACTCACTTGCCCACGGTTTGTCCGTGTCTATGATACCATGTCCCCGCCATAATTCCTACCCGGTGCGCTGATTGGCCGGGCGCATTCGCTGTCGATGTTGTTATAGTAATTGAACACGGTCTGGTCGAACGGACCTATTTCCATTAGTAACCCTCGGTATTCATGACCTGTCTCGCCATATTACATGGGTTTAATATTGCGTGATGGCTTTCACTGAGCCACGGACATGTCCGCTGCTTAGTTTGGGCCAGTCCCGCCTGCTACACACATTTAACATGGCGGAACAGGTTGAACAGCTCAGCAACGGGACATCGGCCTCCGCCGCTGTTTAGTATTGAATCGCTATGGTGACTTTGTTTCACAGAGCGAGACAGTGTCGACATTGGTAACGGACATCTCGCTGCAGTACGCCCACACCGCCGCTGGTGGCGATGTCGGCGCTTAGGCGGCGGACAGGCATTATGCTGTGCCATTATGTCTGGGGAATATATGGTTTCTTGCCATAGATGATATGTCATACTAGCAATGACCCGCATCTGGGTGTGGGTACTGCTGTATTTACCCACGGCAAGAGTGGCCTTAGGTCACGTGGTGCCCTAGGCAGAAGTACTCCATGATGCCACCGCCACATCACCCGCTAACCCCGTCCTGGTCTACCTACACAAAATAAAGGCTTGAAAGGTGCCCCGAGTAGAGCGGCGCCCTAGGAGGCTGCCTAGTTGGCCTATGCATAAGGCCGCATATGTGTGTGGTCACTCGGGAACGCACCACGTCTGCCGTGAGTATATCTAGCATTACCCACATCCAGGCGTGGTTTATTGCTATGATGTTCCACACCTGTGTTTGGACAACCTACAATAGCTTCTGCTATTGGCATGCAATGCTGTGTGTGGTGCCGGTTACCATACATATACCTTTCTCAAAAGCCGAATTTACACTTCTGAACACTACTGTGGTCTCCTTTGAGGCCCCTGAGCCAGTGGTAAACATTACTCAAACCGCTGAATTACGTACATATGCCTTCCACCAGCACCTACAGGACTGCATGAGTCAGGCAATCCCATACAAAACTGAGACTCTTTGTACCAAAGCCAAGCATCCAGTCTGGTGGACCCCAGCCATGAACAAGCTCTAGAACGACTGGAGGTAGCTACTACAAGATAGAGTGGAATACTTGTAAGGTAAGACACCCTTGCTCATTGTATGTGAAAACCTACAGGCTGTCAGGAAATCATCCAGGGGGAGATTCAACAGAGGAATCAACAAGAACTCGACAGACAATCATAAGGCCTTCTTTAGCTATGTTGAACACCTGGGAGGACACTCCCAGATATGCTCACACTGGGTTCAGAATGATGTGAGGATGACTGAACCTACACACATTGCCAACATAATGGACGACAGGTTCGGTGCTAACTTCTCCCTGTACTCACCCACACATGGAGAGATATCTATACCAGAGGATTGTAGATCCTGATCTTCTGTGACACACAGGTGTGAAATGCTCTCTCCAAGGCAGTAAACACAGCATCCATGGGACCAGATGGTGTCCCAGCTGTGTACTCCATGAACTCAATGGGGAATTAAACCCACAGTTAGGACAGCTGTTTAACCGTAGCCTCACCTCAGGATACGCACTCCAAGTAGTGGCACAAGGCAACTGTAGTCCCACTTCACAAGGATGGTGCATTCACTGACCCTGGTAATTACCATCCCATTAGCTTGACAAGCCTTATCTGCAAAGCCATGGAGAAGGATCATGATGGAAGTCATACATAATGACATAGGGGACTTGCATACTTTGGATCCAACCCAGTTTTGCTTGGTCAAATACAGATCATGCCTTTTAAACGTGTCTGACTTTTTAGGATCAGTCACCAAGGCCATTGATGAGGGCAAAGCAGTCCATACAGCCTACCTAGACCTAGCAAAGGCCTTCAACACAATACCACCCTCAGGTATCATTGATAAACCCGGCTGCTTGAATGTAAATACATACTTCGCCAGAGGGGTTGCAAACTGGCTAAGTGACAGAACCCACACGGTCATAGTTGCTGGCGCCATGTCATACTCACAGCCAGTCACAGGTGTTGTCCCACGGGACTCAGTCCTGGGTCCACTATTTTTCCGCATCTACATTTCAAAAGTACAAGCAAACACAGGGGGGTTATGGCTGACAATGTTTGCAGATGACTGCAAACGGGTGCCATAGTCGGACACACATCTGACACAGATATCCTTCAGAAGGGCCTCACAGCTATGGATAACTGGTGCCAGAGACATGGCCTACAGCTAAATGCCGGAAATGCATAGTCATACCCTTCGGGAAGAACGAGGTTACCCCTAGCTACCATATAGGTGGCAATCCACTGAGCACAGAGGGAGTTACCAGGGATCTGGGGACCCGTGTTGTCGGTAACCGCTTGTTCGACACACACATTGCTAACGTAGTTAGATAGACCTTCTACATTGGCCACCTGATCATGAAGGCATTCACATCTACATCAGGGAGGTCATTGTCCCCTTGTACTCATCACTCATTACACATATGATTGAGTACAATGCCCTGTTCAGTATGTCTGTGACCCGATACCTGCAGCAGCTGGAAAGGCCCGACAGTTCATCCACAAACGGATGCAGGGTCTCAGGAATATGTGTTATGCTGACCAACTGAAAGGGTTCCATCCCTATTCCGTCGCATACCACTTGCCCAGAGGTGACCTGTGCCTGGCATCCAAGGCCAGGTCGAACCCGGATTTGATGACTATGCTTCACCTAAAGAATCTAGATCCCTCAGAATCACAAGGGCAGGTGACGAACACCTTGGCACTGTCATTAATAGAACGTGCTGGTGGGACACATTCATCACCCAGACACTCACTATGCTGTGGAACAACATCCCAGTACATGTGAGACAGAGCACCTGGCTGGCCTTGTTTTAGTATTTTGACAAGGATGTCTGAATTGCTTGATTCAACTAACCTTGTAAATGAATATTTACTTTACCACATTTTTAATCTTTACATTCCATTGATATATTTTACATTAGTCATAATCATAGTGTTTATCTCTATATATTAGGGTTCATTTATATTACTAGGTGTCTCTACTTCTATTAATATATTGGCACAATCCCTAGAACATATATATGTAACGTATACACTCAGACACTTGGAAAACATTATGTTGGGTCTTCTTTCATATTAATACATATAGTATTATTTTCATGAAGAATGTACATGTTGAAGCAATGTCTGATTTACTCACTGTGTGCAATCTGTAACCCGAGTAGACTTTTTAGCTTGTTCGCCTTTCAGGCATTTAATTAATACTTAGCACATCTTATTTACTGCCCAATTCAGGGTTTTAAATGTAGTAAATTGAACTGCATTGTATGTATTCTGAAGAAGTCTGCTTATGAAGCAGACGAAAAGCGCTGCAATAAACTATGGTGACTGCATTTAATTCCTGGTGGGCTCTGAGTGGTCACCAGCCGTTTCTACAGTACCTCATTTTTGCTTTGGACTTTCTCATCTGGGTCTCTGTGTTATTTGTATGGGGAATGTCAAGTGTAGTCCCTATGTGTATTACCTGTGTAATGCCTTACTGCGGCAGTGTAATTCCACCGGGTTTGCAGTTAGGGCGATTC
Organism: Protopterus annectens; assembly: GCF_019279795.1. NCBI lineage: Eukaryota > Metazoa > Chordata > Ceratodontiformes > Protopteridae > Protopterus > Protopterus annectens. The sequence continues at coordinate 1,104,370,507 of NC_056729.1, read as the reverse complement.
TTGTTCATACGCTTGTCCATCCATGTGAATTGCCTACTGGACACTGGTATAGGGCTGTACACATTTCACGCCTGCATTTAGCATTCTCCGTGGATGCTTTGCATTATTAGTAGGGAGTAAGGCAGGTACTACGCCCACATCCTCCCACGGGCGGACAACGGATTATCTGCCAGACAACACAGAGCCCCATTTCTGCATATCCAAAATCCCATGGCTGCAACCCTCGACAGTACCCATTACACATCCTTCATGCGCATGGACTGGGATGTGGACGCATGTATGGACACGCCGATCTGGGTATTTCTGTTCATATGTCCTGCATTTCATGGACTCTTGTCAGCAACCTTAAACACGCTGGTGGTGCATATGTCTAACTGTGCCGTAGTCACGGCTATATCATCGTGTGTTGTTCGGACACGCCTGGAGTGGGTTCTGTGACAATGTATTTTTGGGTCCTTCAATGGACACTAATGCGCATTTGTCAAGTTAGATGTTGCTGGACTGTGTCCAACTGGCCAGTGCTTTTCACTGCTGCTGTATGTTCCCAATCGCGATGTCTGTTTGACTACCCATTCTACGTGGTGCTACGTAACCAGGTGATTTAGTACTGTGAACAAATGTTATACATCCAAAGATGCTGGTTAGCAACTGCTTCAAATAAACCTCAGACATCCCAATAGGACATATCCGTCACTGTATTTTCAACATAACACCACCGGAACATGTTGGTCACCTATGTATTCATTTAACCATGTTGTCTTAAGAGGTGGGAACGCCATAGTTTACATATCCTACTTGACGCTGTGGGTGTGCCATTAGTATGTGTTCCACAGGTCGCACATCTGTTCCGCTGTATGGTAGCGGGTGCTCCTCATTTTGTTGCTGGCAGATTGAGTGCTGTGTACGCCGGTGTTGGCACGGCGGTCCAACTTTGTATGTGGAATGTCAACTGTAGTCCCTATGTATATTTCCTGTGTTATGCCTTACCGCGGCTGTGTAATTTCCCGGTTTGCAGTTGTGGGTGCCATCTTGGCGCACGCTTGTCCATCCATGAGAATTGCCTACTGGACACTAGTATAGGGCTGTACACATTTCACACCTGCATTTAGCATTCTCCGTGGATGGTTTGCATTATTAGTGGAGAGTAAGGCAGGTGCTACGACACATCCCTCCCACGGGCGGACAAAGGATTACCTGCGAAACAACACCGAGCCCAGTTTCTACATACCCAGGATCCCTTGACTGCAACAGTCGACAGTACCCATTACACATCCTTCATGTGTGCGGACTGTGATGTGGACGACTTCTATGGACCCGTACCCTGGGTATTTCTGTGCATATGTGCTGCATTTCATGGACAGCTATCATCAACATTAAACACGCTATGTGCATATGTGTGGCTGTGACGTGGTCACGACAATGAGTTCATGTAGGTGATGATGGAAGCGGCACGCATTCCTTTAATAAATTTTGGGTCCTACAATGGACACCACTGTGCATATGTAAAGTGTAGAGCTTGTCGGACTGTGTCCTTGTGGCCAGTGGGTTTGACTGATGCTGTGTGTTCAACAATCGCAGATGTCTGCTTGACTACCCATACTGTGTAGTGCTACAGGAACCATGTTTTCCGAGACCAGAACCCAATGGTGTACATCCAATGTTGCAGGTTAACAACCGCTTTAATTAATCCCCAGAGGTCACGGTTGGGAGGTATCGCCACTTTATTGTCGGAACAACACCTCCAGACTAGGTAAATCACGGAACTTTAGCCCGGTCTTACCGCCATTTGCAATTGTAATTAGCAGACACGTGTCAATACATGTATGATAATACATATTGTCATGCGAAGGTAATCTATCTTATTTGGACAATGGCTTCTGCTATTGGCATTCGGTGCTGTGAGTGTTGCCGGTTACCATACACATTGCTTGCTCAGAGGCAGACTTCCCAATTCTGCACACTACTGTGGTCTCCTTTAAGGACCCTGAGCCAGTGGTCGACAGTACTGCAGCCACTGCATCACTCACATATGCCGTCTACCAGTACCTACAGGACTGCATGAACCAGGCATTCCCTTACCCAACTGTGGTTCATTGTACCAATGCCAAGCATCCAGTGTGGTGTACCCCAGCCATACACAGGCTGTACAACAAGAGGAGGTGGCTACTACAAGGCGGAGCAGACACCTTGTGAGGTATGACACCCTTGGTCATCATATGTGTAGAGCTACACGCTGTCATGACATGGTCCAGGGCACGCTCCACAGATATACCTACATGGACCTGGCTGACAATCATACCACCTTCATTTGCTATGCTCGACACCTGGGAGGTCACTCCCACATATGCTCTGACTGGGTTCACGAAGATGTGGAGTTTACTCAACATACACACATTGCCAAAATACGGGCTGACAAGTTCGGTGAGGACATCTCCACACCCTCCCCCCCACATGAGGAGATGTCTGTACCAGCGGTTTGTGGTCCCCAAATGTTCTGTGACACACGGGTGGGACATGCTCTCTCCAGGGTAGTGGACATAGCATCCATGAGACCAGCTGGTGACCCGACTGTGTACTCCACTATCTCATTGAGGAATTAGACCCACAGTTAGGACAGCTATTTCTTTGTAGCCTCACCTCAGGTAACGCACTCCAGGTTGTGTCGCACGGCAACTGTAGTCCCACGTCACAGGGCCAATGCCTCCACTGACCCTGGTTATTACTGTCCCATTACCATGAGGAGACCTATCTGCAAAGACATGGGGAGGGATCATACTGCGGCTCGTAGATGAAGGCATAGGGGACATGCATACTTTGCATCCAACACGGTTTGGCTTGTTCAGGGGCGGTTCATGCCTTTAAAGCATGGTTGACATTTTCGAGACAGTCACCGAGGCCATTGATGGGGGTCTTGCAGTCCATACAGCCTACCTCGACCTGGCAAAGGCCTTCAACACATTACCCCTCAGGTATCGTTGATAAACCCATTGGCTGGGATGTGAACACGCATATCACAGGATGTGTTGTAAACTGTCTATGTGACACAACCCACACGGTCATAGTTGCTGGCAGCATGTCAGACCTACTGCCTGTCGCAAGCGGTGTCCCATGGGGCCCTTCCCTGGGTCCACTCCTCTCATACATCTACATTTCCACAGTACAGGCACACACAGGGGTGTTATGGGCAACATTGTTTGTAGATGACTGCGAAACAGGTGCCATAGTGGGACGGACATCTGACACAGATATCCTTCAAAGGGGCCTCCCAGATATGCATATCTGCTGTCAGGGACATGTCCCACAGCTAAATGCTAAGTAATGCAACATCATACCTGTCGAGGAGTACTAGGTCACCCCTGTCCAGCATATAGGTGGCTGTCCACTGAGCGCAGGGGTGATTACCAGGGATCAGGGGACAGAGTTTGTCGGTCACCATTCGCTCAACACACACGCTGTTATCGTGGTTCGTGGGACTTCTACATTGCCCACCTGTTTGTGCAGGGATTCACATCTACATCAGGGTAGGTCATTGTCTCCTTGTACCCATTACGTGTTACACCTATGATTTACTACATTGCCCCATTCGAGGGTATCTGACCCAACACCTACAGCAGCTGGGAAGGCCTCATAGGTTAATTGTCATACAGATGCAGGGTGACATGGATTTGTGTAATGCTGCCCCACTTGTAGGACCCCTGCCCCATTCAGTCACATACCTGTTGTTTAGTGTTGACCTGTGCCTGACATACGAGGCCATGTCAACCCATATGTCATGTCTATGCTTCACCTACTGTATCTGCATCCCTCAGAACCACAAGGGCAGGTGACATGAACCTTGTCACGGTCATTAATGGATGTGTTGGAGTGACACATATGTCACCCGGACACTCACAATGCTGTGGATCTACATCGCAGTACATGTGAGACAGAGATCCTTCCTAGCCTTGTTCGGGGGTATGTTGTCCATTGGATGGGGAATTGCAGATATAGGCCGGTATTACATCATTATCACTGCTTGCCAGAGGTACAGCAATATCATAAGTATTTTATCTCCGCACAGAAGGTTGGCAAAGTAATCCTAACTATGGTGTAGGGTTATGGCTGAACCTGGGTCGATGGCCTACCCTGTACCTATGGACTATGAACCTATATTCATAGTTTGTCCCATTTACACTTGTCTATCCCCTATCCTCTTTCTCAAGTGTATATTTCTGTGGCACATGATTGTCCTCTGTATTACTTGCAGGTATGCTGTCTACAGTGCACATACGTCACAGTTGATGACAGTGTATCTGTGTCCCTAACACTGTGATACTGAGGACTACCACACATCCTTCACAACATTACATGCATATGTCCATTCTATTCTTCTTTGGCCTATGGGGTGGCGGTTTAAGGCAACAATTACACAAGTCCCTGTTTGTGCATGCTTCATGTTGGTGTTTGACCAGCCTCCGCTGCAGTCGTGGTGTTGGACGGTAGTGTTTCTGTGTGTTTGGCATGTGTTTTTATTGCCGGTACATCTGTGGGAGGTGTGGTTGGCACATGTTCCTCTTTGCAGGGACACCCATCCTGGGGTTTGTGTCATGCATCTGCACTTGGCACGTGCCATATGTCCTGTACTATTCCCACAGTCGTGTATGCCTTCATGCACTACTACTGCGTGTTACTGGCTGTTTGTATGTGGTACACATGGTGATTGTGGTGGTTGGCTTGACCTATTCCCATGCTAGAACATACACATCTGTCAATTACGTTGTTTAAATCAAACTGTAACACTCATTCGCCTTTTCAAAATGACAGTCAATAACACAGGAAGCGCAGATTAACAACGCTTTTACTACTGTGCACCAGGAGGCAAATAACTATGCAGTACAAGTTTAGAGTTTTGTCTTACTCTATACAAGTAACAGCTGTATGAGTATTGTGATAACAATCATCTTTGCACACCTTAATGATGTGGTCAGTCACAGGGCATTTACATCACTATAGTCCACAATATTGTATTCCTACAACAGTGCTAAGGTAATGCTTATTAAATGTTTTCCCATGAGGATAGCACAGCCTTGCGAGCCACATAGTCAATTAGAATGTCCTTCGTAAATTCTGCTCTGTCAAGGTTCCAAGACTGTTCAGATCCGTCGCCACTTCATTTCCTACTAGGTTCCTTTGTCTCTCTGGTGAGCAGCTGTACTCTGTCTTAGATAGAGCTCACAAGGCCATCCTCCTCAGTGGAAGGATGACAGATATACCTGTACATACATTTATTATTCTCTAACCCAGCAGATGACTAATGCTGAATGACATACACCTGCTGCACTGGTTACTGCCAGGGTCAGGGTTCAATCACACTGCAGCTACACTACAGGCAATTACATGCATGATAAGCTCTACTGCCATATTGTAAAATAGAATAATATGCATTATACACTATTTGCTTCTAAACTAGCACGTCATATATATGTTTAAATATATATTTTGCTAACATTCTCCCTCCTTTGATTGCTTCTATTCTATCCAGAAACATATACAACATTATTTCATTCCCTAGCCTCTTCCTCTCTGGAACGTTTAACTAGGCAAGTCATTTGTTGTACATTTCAGAAAGGATTTCATTTTGTATTAACAAATACCACTACAGGTCTTGATACATAGTCTCGGGTTACAGATACGCCGACAGAGTCCCTGACTAATACTTACATGCAAAGTATCCCGCAACAGACACATGCTCCCAATATGAGCAGAACAACACAAATGGCAATCAAGATATTCAGTATGACTGAACCCCATCCACCAAATGGTTTGTGGAAATGGTTCGCCAGTGGGTTTGGGCCTGGTTCCGCCATGGATGACACCTGCTGTATTACCTCTAGGTGGGCGTTGATATTGTTCTTATTATGTGGTACTTAGACACAGCGGTCTTCTTTGATAAGCGCCAAGACGCACCAATTCTCGCCGCCAGGGTGCAGTCGTGCGCTATTACATTTTGTGACACAACAGTTCTCATTGCATCCAGTTCATCAGTCACAAGTTCAAGAGCGAAAAGTCACATTGCTCATTCCTCCGACAGGTTTTGACAACTTCCTCTGTTCCCTGATTGATTTCACTACTCCACAAGCTGGGAGTGTTCCAGCCCAGGATATAACGCTGTCACCCAAGTCCATATGAGTCAATATTCCTTTATCTCTTGCAGAAGAATGGATTTTCAGAACAGCTTCCATTTCACCCACTGGATTAGTAGGTTTCTCGACTGTGTTCCCAGTTCTTCGAGCTATATGTCTTATAGTTCGCTTGCACTCCAGAGGCAATTGTGCAGTATGTCATGTGACTGGAGCCAGATAACCCAAAAACAACTGCCGGACCAATTCTCAGGTAACCATTGATATGCTTTTTTCCCACAAACAAAATAACAATATTCTACTTTACTACTGATGCGGGTTAACTCTGCATGTAACATTTTCCTGTCTATAACAGAGGACTGTTTATACAATTCAGGATGTTTCTGCACATCTTTCCACGTTGTTCTCATGAAGCTTCAATACAAATCATGAATGGTGCTACAACTAGTACTGTGATCTTTGGCTGTTATATGACATTTGTAAGACACAGTTATGTTACAAATACTCCCACCAACTTGAACTGTATCATGTTTATGAAAACAAACAATTCCTTTTTGTGTAACAGGTAAGTACAGTGCCACTTTGTCCTGTGATCTCACAGAACCTGTATCAAAGTGTAAATATTCACAAGTCTCAATCTATCCCCAAGGGGACAACATACATCGGAAGTCCTCCATATGATGTAGGTATGGCAGTACAAACACAGCAATTTAAAATGTTCATAGTCTGTACATGCACACGCCATGCCTAGGTATGTGTTGAAGTTTGATGCCACTCTGTGGCCAGTTCATCACGTATCACTATTTGTATCTGTGTAGTTATATGCAGGTAAGGTCCCAGCAAATGTAAAGTCAACACAAACATGGTTAATAGGTGTATGATCAGTAGGACAGTAAACCAAATGTCTTTGGGGTTGCTTTGTATTGTTATACAGTCTGGCCCGGTGATTCAGTCTCTATGGTATATCAGCTACAAGATGTAAATCAGACTTGATATCCTTTACCGGTTTGAAAATGTGAGGTGAACCCAGGACGACCTCTCCGCAAACTATACTGCAGTAGGCGCTGCCAACAGTACCTGGTACAGACCTTCACACGTTGGACTCGGCAATTATCTTATTTGGATAACAGTGAAATACACACAGGATACTGGAGTCAGCTATGCGTCCGCTTCGCTTGCTCTTTATCTGTAAAAGACTTTAACTGCAAAACAGTGTTATTGGTTAACAATCCTCTCATGTCACCTGCTAATGAGCCATCGACCTCCCGCTCTGCAGGCATGACAGCTTTCCTCTCTTGCACATGATATGCCATGCCACATATTACTTCAAGGGGTCAAACACTTTACATTTGGAACTGTTGTCATGTTCAGCAATGCTAGAGGTAGACAGCAAATGCAACTCGCCTGGGTGTCACCCACCAACCTCCTCAACTTATTTCTCGGGATCCCATTGTATCACGCCACCAGTCATGCTGACTGTGGGTTGTACATGCAATTTATATTCATGGAAATACCAAATAATCCCCAGGTTGCTGGATTGTCTGGTTCACAAAATGTGTTCTATAGTCACTGTAGCTTCTTTACAGTATGCCAGATCTAGTATACTTTATTTTACTGGGACCTTTGCCACTGCTGCTGCATCCGGATTCCTGGTTGGGAATGCTTCTACCCATTTTGATAATATATCTATAATCACTAAACAGTATTTCTTCCCTTCACATTTATTCAGCTGTATAAACTCCATACAAATAGTACGGAACGGTTATGGTGGTGTAGGTAAACCCACTCCCTTCGGTTTAAATGCTCCCTGTGCATGATGTTTACTGCAAATATGACACGCTGCTCATGATGTTTGTATGTGGTTCCTAATTCCGTATGTTAGGGATATTCTGTTAACCAACTGTACCATCCCCCCTGTTGAGACATGGCTCTACCCATGGCTCAACAAAGCCGCATATCTGAATACATTAGACGTTAATATTGGCTTTCTCACTGTGGATATGTACAGTCCGCCTTCAAGGATTGCTCCTCGACATACCCACGGCTGCTTTTCTGCTTTCGTAGTTGATGTTTGCATTGTTTGTAACATTTCTACATCTAGAATGTCTGAGGATTGTCATTCCTCATTCAAAAAGACACTTTCCAACTGTGAGGCTGCTTGTTTTGCAGCTGCATCAGCTCGTGCCTTACCTTTCCTACTGTTATCCTGTTGCTTTGTATGAGCTGCACATTTACAATTAGCTACTTTAGTGGGTAACTGAATGGAATCTAATGCATTCAAGATCAATTGCGCATGATTAATCGGGTTTACCGTGGATGTTATCATTCCCCTATTCTTCCACTGCTGCTCATAAACATGCACTGTACAGACAACATACTGACTATCGGTATAAATGTCCACACATCAGTTTTTCGCTAGAGTACAAGCACGTGTTAAAGCTATCGATTCTGCTGCTTGAGCAGACACGTTATGCTGCAGGGGTTGGGCTTCTACAATCTCATTATCAATAACTACTGCATAACCTACTTGATTCTTTCCTGTAGGACTCTTTCTACATGATCCGTACACATAAACTGTCACCTCTGCATCATCTAAGAGTATATCAGTGATATCCTGTCTGTGTGGAGTTATTTCCTCCATTTCATATAGGCAACTGTGTGGTGTGCCATACACAGGTGTCGGACGTGACGCTGATAGGTCTAATGTTGTACAACGCTCAATCACCATATGAGGTTGACTCAGGGGTATGGTCAAACAAGACAGATGTCTAGCACGGGTCAGGAATGCTATTTTCTCTTGCAGCAGAATGATCGCAACTGCATGAGACACTCTCACAGTGAGAGGGTGGAATAATAACATTAAGGCCGAGGCCTGTACTGCCATGGGTGCTGCAACAACTGCTCTGTACACAATGTGGCACTGACCATGCCACAGTGTCCAACTGCGATGAGTAGTAAGCTATGGGGCGTTGCTTACTTCCATGTTGTTGCATCAAGACTGACGTCATATATCCCTGCTTACAATCTACAGTCTGACAACATCTGTTATGATTATTCGGGAGACCTAATACAGATGTTGAAGCTATCAATCGTTTTAGTCTGCAGAAAGCTGTTTCTGCTACTGGAATCCAGTGTAGTATATGTTGTGCTGCCATAGGTGTATTAAAGATTAAAGCAGACAATAGAGCAGATTCCAAAGCATTGTTTGGTAACCAGCTTTGACAAATGTTAGTCGGCCCAGGAAGGACATCATTCCCTTCTTGGTAGTTGGCTTGGGTGCTTGTGAAATTGCTGCCTTCCTATCGCCATGTAATGTTCTACCCTCCTTGGATACCACATATCCCAGGTACTTGACCTGTATTCTCTGTAGTTGCAATTTATGCTTGCTTAATTTATGTCCCTGTTCTGCTGAATATTTCAATAATGCTATTGTATCTTCCCTACATTGCTGCTGGGTAGGGGCCGCAAGCAGAATATCATCCACATAAAGTAGAACTTGACTGGCCACGGGTGGAGTAAACACCGGAATGTTGCTAGCCATCTCCTGTGCGAATATCGCTGTACTTTCACAGTATCCCTGCGATAGCCGGGTATGGCTGTATCTGTTACCCTGAATGTAAATGCAAAACAATACGGACTATCTGGATGTATAGGTATTGAAAAGGAAGCATAGCTTATATGTACCACGGTAAGATACTTCTGTGGCGGGTTCATAGCATTCAATATAGTGTGTGGGTCTGGCACCATCGGTACCCTAGGTATTATTACATGATTTACAGCTTGTAAATCCTGTACCATCCGCCATTCCCTTTGCTTTTCTATCAGAAGATACAGGGTATTGCATGGTGAATAGTGATTACTTTGTAGATGGGGAATTGGCTCTGTGACTTTACAGATATCTTCTGGTGTCCACGGTCTATACACTAAGGGAGTTGGGTCCTGGCCTTCCTGTCCTGCATGAGGGTTCGGTACTTCAATTAATTGACAGATATCCTCACTCTGTTCTAGTGACTGTCTTCTTACTTGAGTGTCCCTAGGTATGTTACGAGTTCGGGATGTGGTTTCAATAGCTTCTCTTACATTTGGTCGCTGTGATACCTCTGTTGCCACAGGATAACGTGGGGACTAGCCTGCCCTCCCGCTCATATCCTGGATGTGGTATCGGAGGTGGTAGGGGTGGGGGCTGTCGCTACTACTGTATTATTATCTTCTTTGTACGTATGATGCTTTCAAGATTTCTAGTGTTCTGTTCCCTTCGGTTCACTACCTCAATCCACCTATGTGCTTGACGGATACCCAATTGTCGCTGTTTTTTCGCCTGCACATCTTAGGGTTGCCACCTTTTCAAATGCACAAAGTGGGACATTAGTGTTACGAACGTGTAATTTGGCAGGGCAAAACATACCCACGGCCAGTACAAAGGACAGCAATTCACTTTTTGCCAGGAGAGCAACCTATTCTTGTAGCATTTGAGTTGCTTATTCTGTTTATTATGATATTTTGGTGTTTCAGATACAAAATTACTGTTTTATGCTACCATTTAAGAAGATATCTGAGAAATCTTTGTCCTAAGATATCAGGACATTTGCCATTTGTTCAGTTTGTTTGCAGGACACAACTGGCCAAAGAGGGACTGTCCCTCACAAAGTGGGACAGGTGGTTACCCTAGAACATCTGCATCACATTTTCAGTGATTCCAATGTTTCAGTAACGATATTTTGTCTAATATACCATCAATGTCATATTTATTACCCCATTTTGCAGAATATCTCACATTATGTGCTCTCTGCAATTGCATATACTTCACGTCACCCGTCAAAAGTGGATCACATGATCTGTTTGTGCACTAATCTCCCATATCTTTTACACGACTGTTACGTAACCCTTCTCTCGTACCACGTGGTATCTCCTTCCCTGTATCCACTGTAGTGTCTACAATGACTATTTACTCTACTCTGTGTTCCCCTGATCTATGTCCAGATTTAAAACTACTTGGATTGGTCTTCGACCTGCTATCACAACTGTTAACAGAAACACAATGTAGTCTGGTCCCTGATCTACAATAGAGACAAAGAGGCAAACCCTCCTTACCTGAGCCTCCTGTTTATGACTGCACGTTTTCTTCTTGGGATCCAGTTTTCCGCTTTTCAGCCACAGATCAGACAGTGGACAGCCTCTTTACACACAACAATTCAGTCGGAGGTCTTTTCACTCAAGAAGAACCATTTAGGCAAATTCTCCCAAGCAGATGTCTAACCACCCATGCACTCTGACCTGTAGCTTACCAAGGGAATTCCTGCTAGGAAGGACCACAATGTCAAATAAGTTGTTAAAACCAGACTGTAGAAATCAGTAGGCTTTTCTAAGTGACAGTCAATAACACAGGAAGCTCGGGTTCACAACGCTTTAGTAGTGTACACAGGCAGGCAAAATAATATACAGTCCAAGTATGAGAGTTTTGTCTGACTCTATACAGTAAGCAATTTCTTTATATAGTGTTTACAATCAGCTTTTGCCCACCTTACTGACGTGGTCGGTCACAGGGCATTTCCATCACTATGGTCCGCAATATTCTATACATACGTGGGTGCTGAGGTCATGCTTTTAAAATGTTTTCCCATGAGAATAACACAGCCTTGCAAGGCACCTGGTCAATTACAGTGTCCTTCTGTAATTGTAGCTGTTTCAAGGACCCTGGACTGTTCCGATACAATAGTCAGTTCATTTCTTAATACGCTCCTTTGTCTCTCTGGTAAGGAGTTGTACTCTATCTTCGATAGAGCTCACAAGGCCATCCTCCTCAGGGAAGGGAGGATGTTATGCATGTACATACATTTATTTTTCTGTAACCCAGCAGATAATTAATGCTGAGAGACATAAGCCTGCTGTACTGGTTACTGCCAGGGTCAGAGTTCGATCACACTGCAGCTAAGCTTCACCAATTACATGCATGATCATTTCTACTGCCATATTGTACGGTACAATTCAATGCATTATATAGTATTTTGCTTCTAAACTGGCACTTCATATGTGTTTCTATATATATTTTTCTAACAACATCCATCCGCCATATGCATGTTGTTCCGCCCTTTACCTTGACCGTGTGTATTTGGCCGTCCGCAACGCTACTCTCCACATGTGATGTCCCACCTTCCCTTCTGTGCCTGTGGCACCCTGTTAGGACGCCCTGTTTGGTAGGCACATGTTCCGCTATATGTGTTTGACTTCTCTGCATAGCTAATCATCGATGCGGTGGTTCAACAACCCGACTTGTCCACATGTGTACAGTTATGTGCACCGTGGCGGTGCAAACCTATATGGTTTGGACGGGTACATACCACATGCGGATGTACACATTCTGCAGACACATTCACATGCAGCCATTTCCATATCTGTACCTGAGGTGGGTTGGTGACATGTGGGGTACATATTTGCCCGCTGGCACTGCCTAACACAATACTTCTTACCACATTTCAGGTATGCCCATTGTGTGTAGGTGTGTAGCTGCACAAGGATGCTAGCTGGTTTGGGTGCACAGGCGCATATGGGTGGGACTTACATGCTACAATGGGGCTATTGTGTATTACATCTGCATGCATGGGTTCTGCTTCTGGATATTACACTTAGACATACGCCGTCCTGTGTATGCGACAAACACGTTGTTGGGTGTGGGACATGTTGCTATGCACATGTTTGCCTGTGTTTAGGTATCTTGGTTCCTTCCTGTTGTTATGTCGACACAGCTACCCGGCTGTGTACTCTCACTACTGCTTGTGACCATTATGGTTGACACCTTTTCCAATGCCCATAGTGGGACATCTTTTGTGGAAACATCGGATTTTGCAGGACAACACATACCCACAGCAAGTGGAGTTGACAGAACTTCACTTGTTTGCCATAATATACGCTTATTCTGTTAGCATTTGGGTTCCTTATTCAGTTTCTTATGCCATGTATGTGTTTCATATACAAAATATATGTTTTATGCTACTATTACAGGTATATTATGGAATATTTTTGGCAGGAAATCTCAGGTCATTTGCCAGTTTTTCGATTTTTGGCGGGACACAACTGTCCAATGAGGGACTGTCCATAGCAAAGTGGGACAGCTGGTAACCCTGGTGACCATGCCCATGTCGCTATTGGGGTTGCCACCTTTCCAGTGGCCAAGGTGGGACATTTTCGACTCACATCAGATTTTACAGGCCGACACATACCCACGGTCACTATATAGCATAGAACTTCACTTGTTTGCCTAAATAAAAGCTTATTGTTGTAGCAGTTTGGTTGCTTATTCTGTTTCTTGTGACATTTAGGTATTTCAGTTACGGAAATAACCATTTCATGCAACCATTACATTAAATACAGGGTTTCCTTATGTTCTACAATCTTAGCACATTTGCCGCTTTTAATATTTTTTATCGGGACACAACTGCCCATAGAGGGACTGCCCTCGCAGTGGGACAGGTGGTAACCTTAGTCGCTACTCCTATGTCGGTGCGGCGCTGACATGCTGCGGTACACCTTCTCTGGGTATGCCCACTGACGGTGCATTGCGGGACAAACACGGTGTTACGCTGTATCCTTTGTTCCTTGGACGGGTACACTTAGGGCTTCGTGGGTTGTATTTGCTTCTCCGCTTTGTTGGGACGGGTACTATGTTGCATACTCTACGGCGCTTCATTCTGCACGGGCCCTGGCTGCTGCCATTACTATTATGGGCGGACCGTGGCAGTCAGCACATTAGGTTGCTCATCGCCTGCCGGCTTAGCCACGCCTCCGGACGCATCCTACTTGGCCTCGCTCACGTACACTACGCACGTGTCTGTGGTTGCGGCGCGCTCTCATTACTATGCATATGGCGCTACTACGCCGACAATTCACTGCACCGCCGGCGCAGGCCTTACACCGGCCTTGCGCCGAGCTTCATGAATCCCGGGGTTAGTTATTGCCTCTGTTTCCATTCTTTGGAACTATTCACACTTCCATGTTTCTTTGTTGATCTATTTCTCTTAATGCTATTGTTGTCTTTCTGTACCCAGTTGTGCTCTCTTAGTACATGATGGGGTATGTTTGAGGTATTCATCATACCCATTATATATATATATATATATATATATATATATATTTTAAGAGGTTTTAATATTTTAATGCTTTGGCGTTCATGCTCACTATGCATTTGAGAATGTGGACATAACAATATATAATAAGCATATTAAAATATATCAAAATAAGGCACTATATGAGAAGATGTTAATTTTTAACATACACATGGTTTTCCATGCTTTTCTACTGTTTTAAATACACAGTCCCTTGGAATGTCTTTTTAAGGCTGATCCCAGCAATTTTACAATCATACAGTTTTATTGAATAATTGAATGAGTTATTGATGTAATTTGATTAATTGTTATTCAGAGTTATGTATATAAGTGAAGTGGTAAGCATAGCTAAAGTAGATCTGATGAAGCGTACTTAGGTACGTGAAAGCGCTTATCTGTTCGTTTCGTTAAATAAAGAGTTGAATTTTTATCTTTGGTGGTGAGTTCTGCAGTGTTTTACTTCTACTTATTGCCTTGATTGACTGCATCACTCTCTGGGGACCGTACGGAGATTTTTACTACAGCAAATTTTACTTTTTTTGTATCACCGGAGATTCCACGCCATGGATATACCATCTATTGAATTAGACTACAACCCTGGGATCAGAGACAGTCAATGCAACTATGACAGTCTTATTTTTCATCGAGGAAACCCCCTCTTGACTTTGGATTTACATACCCAAACTAATGCACCGGTGGTTTCAGGTAATGCTGATAATGTGACTGAATTCAATGGCCTCTCGAAAGAGTTAGAAAATGACCTCTTTAAATTACAGAGATATTCCTGGCAACGGAGGCATTTAGAGGCTTGTTTGCATTTCAAAGTCATCCCTAGGGGCATGCGTGTCCTATGTATGCCTACGTACGGAGAACAGCACCCTGCCTTATTGAAAAAATGGCAGGACTTGAATATTGAACTTGGGTATAATTATATTAAACTGTTATTAGAATACTTTGCACCAATTGAATCTGAGCTACAAAGTAAGGTGGAAGCCTTACGCAAGGACTTATGTGAACGTTTCACTTCTGAATACTGTATAAGAAAATTAGAATATATCTATTCACAAGTTAATATTTATAGTGAAAAGTTAAAGTTTATTAAACAACGCAAGTTATGCAGAGACCACAATGACTTTACACTGGGTCACATCTTTGTTTGGCCGAGGGTGCATAATGCTTTGCACTCAGATGTAACCATGGCAACTGGGATTAGAGCTGGCGCTGCTGACACGTCATCTGTGAAAGACCAGATTCCATTATATCGCGATGGTGAGCGCCATGAAACAGAGAATGCAACGACTACAATTATGCCAGATAGAACAGCTGGGGACAAGGCAGGGGCATCTACACCTTCTAACAGTGATACTCCCCCGCCGAATCAGCAGATGCTTCGAAATACGATTAGAGACACGAGGCTAGGAGCATACCCGAAGAATACATCAGCATGTCAGGAAGACATGCGTTTTTTACCTTATCCAATAAGGCAATCGAACTATGTGAGGAATCACTCACAAAGCAGGGGTCGCAAGAAAAGGAAGTTCTCGGAAGACAGGTATGCACAGATGAAGAATACAGTGAACTGAGTTCTTTAATTTTTAATTTCTCCAAATACAATTTGACTGATTCTGATATATCTTTACTGAACAAAGGGCTGGGTTTCATACCTTCTCAACCCAGCCGGATTAATGTAATGCTCAGAGATTTAAGGTTGTTTGGACGATCTGTTGCACTAAAAGTGTTTTTTAAAAATAATGTAAGTTCTTCCGTTTATAATGTTGGTGCAATAAGGAAGAAAAGCAGTTTTATACCACCATTTCCATTGAGTGTTGAATGTTTCATAAAAACATGTGAAGGTGATTTTTATAAATATTATTCCAGTACTATGCATAAGAAATGTAATTACTACAACATGACCAGTAATGAGATCAGTTCTTTGGAAATGTTAAAAGAAGACTCAACATTAACCATAAAACCAGCAGACAAGGGAGGGGGAGTTGTCCTTTTGGACACTTCTGATTACATTCAAAGCATGGAGACCCTTTTACAAGATGCAAGTACATATAAGTTGATAACGTGTAGTGAGATAGAACAAATTATTTTAAATATACATGACAATATTTATGATTTGTTAATGTGCAGACAAATAAATAAGGAAACCTATGATTTTTTACACATAGAATCTCCATTAATTCCATCCATCAAGGGACTACCCAAGGTTCACAAATGTGTCTTCCCAATACCTCTACGACCAATTGTGTCAGGTAGAGGGTGGGCCACTTCCACTATTTCCCAATATCTAGAAAATATACTGAGACCTATAGTTGATGGGATCCCAACCATATTAAAGGATACTTATAATTTATTGGATGACATTGAACATTTGGATATAGATTTTTCAGCCCAAGAACACATATTAGTGACATTAGACGTTAAGAACCTCTTTACAACAATACCAAATGACTATGGAGTGCAGGCCTTGAGAGAGATTCTCAATTGTAATACAGAATTTAGCATAGATCAACAAGTTTTACTATGTCATTTGTTAGACATAGTTCTTGAGAACAATGTATTTATGTTCGGAAAAAGCTATTATTTACAGAAATGGGGGGTTGCCATGGGCACCCCTGTAGCTAACACATACGCTAACCTTGTAGTGTTCTACTGGGAGAAACATAATTTGTTCAATGATCCACGCTTCAAGAAGATAAAATTATACAGGAGGTTTGTGGATGACGTCATTATTTTATGGGAAGGCACTAACATTGAATTTCAAGATTTTTTTGGCTCACTTAGAATCCACTACAGAGTTTCTACGTTTTACCATGGAATGGTCATACGAAACCATAAGTTTCCTAGATATAAGCCTGACATTTATGGATGAGGGTAGCATAGGATATATGCTCTATAGAAAACCTTGTTGGAAGAATACTCTATTGAACTACGATAGCATGCACCCTAGGCATATATTTCCAGGGGTTATAAAAAGTCAATACGTCAGGCTGACAAAGTTGTGCAAGGATAGAGATTCATTACTGAAAGAAGCAGAACATATGCAAAACTTGTTTTTAGATAGAGGCTATGATAAGGAATTAGTATGTCAGATAAAAGAGAATGTCCTGGGGACTATCACAAATAGAGAACAAGGTCCATGGTTATGATAGAAGGATAAATTATAAACGACCTGATAGAGGCTTGATGTTTACTTTGCAATATACGAATTACATCAATGCCTTGAAAAATATTATTAGCCGTAATTGGAATGTACTCATAATGGATGATACAGTTAAAGCCATAGTGGGGGAAAGACCTAGTTATGCTTATAGGAATTCTCTCAATCTCAAACGGATGTTATGCTTTAAAGAGAATAAGCAAACTATTGAACACTATAAATATACTTCAAGGTTAGGTACTTATCCTTGTAGGAAATGCAACATGTGTCAGTACATAACAACCACACAGGTCTTTGAACACCCTAAGATGGATTTTGTGTTCATTCCCAAATGCTACACCACTTGTGAGACCAAGAATGTGATATACTTAGCTTCTTGCCTGGAATGCGACGCATTCTATGTAGGCATGACTAAAAGGAAATTTAAACAGAGGATATACAACCATACTTATGATATCAGGAAATGCAATGAAACCAATGCACTAGCCAGACATATCATGGAATATGAGGGACATAAGTTTAGCTTTAGGGTCTTGCAAGTGGTACATTTCAGTAAAAGAGGTGGCAATAACATGAATATGCTAGCCACTACAGAATTAGATTGGATTCTGAGGATGGGGGCACATTTACCCCCTGGTCTTAACCACACCATTTCTTTGAAACCTGTTTTAGAAGCCAGGCTATATGGATGAATATGTTTATATATAATATATTTTATGTGTAATATATGACAATATAATACTATATTATATTACATTATATTATGTATATATTTTGCTGCACGTTGATCTTGATAGTTTTTTAGTTATTTATTCATATATTTTTTTTACCTATTTATATAGATTCTCTTGCATCATTAATTGCAAGTTTATTTATGGCTTTTATAAGTATATTTATTTCACAAAATTTATTAAATCTATTTGATACATTGACATATTTATGTTCAGATATATGTAAAACAATATTGTTTTCACCTATATTTTATAATAAGGTGAATAATGGATATGGATACATATGTTTTATTGGTTATATGTATCTATATATATATATTTCCATAAATATACATATATATATTTTAATACAAAAGTTATATATCAGCTATATATATATTTATTTATTTATTCATTGATTTATTTATTTATTGGCACACTATTTGATGTACATATGGGGTATGTTTGAGGTATTCATCATACCCATTATATATATATATATATTTTAAGAGGTTTTAATATTTTAATGCTTTGGCATTCATGCTCACTATGCATTTGAGAATGTGGACAAAACAATATATAATAAGCATATTAAAATATATCAAAATAAGGCACTATATGAGAAGATGTTAATTTTTAACATACACATGGTTTTCCATGCTTTTCTACTGTTTTAAATACACAGTCCCTTGGAATGTCTTTTTAAGGCTGATCCCAGCAATTTTACAATCATACAGTTTTATTGAATAATTGAATGAGTTATTGATGTAATTGGATTAATTGTTATTCAGAGTTATGTATATAAGCGAAGTGGTAAGCATAGCTAAAGTAGATCTGATGAAGCGTACTTAGGTACGTGGAAGCGCTTATCTGTTCGTTTCGTTAAATAAAGAGTTGAATTTTTATCTTTGGTGGTGAGTTCTGCAGTGTTTTACTTCTACTTATCAGAGGTATATTGCCAAGATACACACAGATCTTACTCTCCCTAAATTCCTCCATTTTTATTTATTTATTTATTTATTTAACATTTGTTTATTGGGAAAGTCTGACTAGGACAGAGCCTATTTTCAGCAGAGGCCCAGGGAGAAACGCTCCAGACGCATGTCTTTATTTTAAGTTGTTCATTAAGTTTTGCACTCTATTTGATATGTATCTTACCAAATAAATATGCCAGGTTCAAAGACCTCAACATTTCCTTACTAAGAAAATCAAAGAGTTAGGCTCCTGTAGCTGTCCAGCTTGATGAAAAATCCTTCATTTTTTTTTTACTTGTACAGATTCCTATATGGAAATCTCTGTGTTTCTTTTTGGGCTGTGAAAGACACTGTTCTTACTAGATAATCTCCAGCTCAGAAACTTTGGGAATGTTAGGAACGCTTACTCAAAATCTCTCTAATTTCATTGTAACATAAATAGAAATTCTAGGAGGGACAGGTTAATTTCCCAAAGGACACCTTACCTGTGAACAAACAGCTTTCTTTGCATATTATGTAGTATAACAACTTAGCTTCCTTTAAGATAAATGTTAATGAATGATTCCATGTATCTTTACCTTGGGGTTTGTAGCATGCTCATTATCAAGAAGGGAGGCTATCCTGCTGACAATACTTCCTTGGGTATATGGCTTGGCTATATATTCTTCTGCAACACAGTACTGACCAATGAACCTTTGTCTGCATCAATGAATGTCTTTGTCCATTTGTACTCCCACCACCACACTTGATTCATCTCATGAAAGCATTGTATTGGCTTTATATTCCTTCTCAGTGCTATCATCTTACACTTTAAGCATTTATTTATAACCAGTATATTGCAATTATATTGTACTTTAATAAGGTATTCCACTGTGTCAAACATTTCTACTGCTTTCATACTTATGCCTGGGCATTCCTTTTAATGTATTGTGTAAACAAAGATTTCCTCCTTTTGTTAAAGACTTAGTTATTGCCTCTGTTTCCATTCTTTGGAACTATTCACACTTCCCTGTTTCTTTGTTGATCTATTTCTCTTAATGCTATTGTTGTCTTTCTGTACCCAGTTGTGCTCTCTTAGTACTGTGATGCCTGTGCACTAACCCAGCAATCAAGGAGCCTCAATCCTCACCACAAATACCAGTGAGGGGCGTCAATATAGGGATAGGATAATAAATACACAGACAGTAAAGTACAATTTCCCTTAAAAGCACAGAGAGATCACAGTCAGTCTGGGGCTGGTTTCTCTCTTTCTCTCCAGATCCCCAATAAGACTACCCATTGGCACAGCTATAGGGTCCGGATCTCAGCCTAATTGGCAAGCTAAAACCTCCAGCACCCTCTCTATCCAACCAGTGCTTCATGTCCCTGCCCAAGTAGCTGACACACACACACTTTGAGATAAGAGTTACATACAACCACACAGACACTCCTGGGGAAGGTTGGCACAGGTTCTCCAGCTGTGCCCCTTTTACCCAGACTATATGGTAGAAATCACTGCCACCATCCAGCTAATATTTATCAGCTACTCAATGGACCTTATGAAAGGGTGTCCAATTATACTGTGCAATATTATTATCCAAATGGTAAGTGCGACTGAACAGTCAAGACTTATTTGGAGTGACTTGGTACAGTATCACTATATACATGCAATGTACTCTTAGAGCTTAAATTATCTCTACACAAAACAGCCACGGTTGAAAGGTTTAAAACTATTTAATAATAAATAATAAAAACACAAGACAATACTCTGACTATACAGTGCTAGTCAACAGTTCAGAGATCACAGAGAAATATAAATATACTTAAAATAATACAGTAGAAAAGTTCTGACATTACAGAAAAATACTTAGTCTAATCTTCCTAATTCCTAGCTATTTCTAAGAGAAAACACAGTTCTAAAATCCTACTTACATATAGAAAACAAGCAGAGTGGTGAGTTGGATGTTCTCAAGACAAATGCTCTCATGGTCTCATTCTTTCTGTCCTTAAATTGATAACACAGTACCACTGATTCATTTCAGATTACATCATTTCTTTCTGGTTCCCAGGCTAACAGATTATCAGAGGTTAATAGCCATTGATCTTGCAGCTGATCAGGAAGCCAGAACAATAAAATAAATTATACATGCAAATTCTAGCCATTAACTCTGGCCTCAAAACAATAGGCAGAATGCCTTTATCTAGACATCTCAGCTCCGAGTTTTTACATCAAAGAATTGACTTATCAGCTTTGTTACAGCAGAGTGCATTGTTGTTATATTTTTGCAGTTCCACATTTAACACCATTTTTTCCCATTTAAGAGAACAAGCCTGTGGCTTATATTAATATTTACAAATGACAGAATTATCTACAAAATTCTATCTGCCTAGGCTGGCAGCCTTCTCCTATCTTCACAAGTGCCATATCATGTATTTAAGTTATGAACATTTATTGTTCCTCTCACTGGCTCCATATGATTTGCTGTTTCACTAGGCTGAATTCTGTAATATATATATATATATATATATATATATATATATATATATATATATATATATATATTGATTTTTATCACTATTTTATAACCTTGAAGACAAATGGCTAAATGCAGTAAATATGCTTTAAACTTAACGCATGATGTTTGATTTTAAATGTGGCTATTCATTTGTGTGTTAAAAGTAAATGTATGTGAGGCCTACATCCTATGTACACAGTTCAGTATGTCTGTGATATCTCTGCACTTACTAACCAAATGCCCTTAGATAAAATTACAAACCAGGACTGGTATAGATCAGATGAGTCAGATTTGTGAATCATGGGAACTCACTACATGGTACATGGATCATTATATATAATGCCCTCTGCATCACATAGCAAGTGGAAATTCAAAGTAATTACCCTCCCTGTTGATGAATGTTTGTGAGTCTGGCCTAGGATCAACCTTTATTGCAGCATGGATGTGACTTATGGCATCCAGAATACCAAAAAAGCATTGAAGCATAATAAACTAAAAATAAATTCAAATAACCAAGAATGATAGTTACAAATATATTTATTCTAAAAAACATAACAAGGCTAAGCACTTTTATTCAACATCAGTACTGTCTAGAGTCCATCAAGATTTCACCTGTTTCTGGCAAAAAGAAAGTGGGTTTTAATTATTTACTTATTTAGCTTTGTTAACTAGCAAAAGTCCAACTGGGTAAAATCCATTTTCAGTGGAGGTCTGGTGAGAAAAGCTCCACAATTAAGTTACAAATGATGCACATTTATCATTGAAGTATAAAATATTTGTGCATGACCTTACTTACATAACTTTTAAATATTTCTTACATGAACGTAGTATTTTAACACAAAAAATAGAGAAATTAACATATATTGGCTAATTAATGAATAGGAAAATAAAATACATGATGGCTGCAGGGAAAAATCAAACGGGGGTGTTTTTGAGGTTAGTAATACTTTACATACAGACAAATAGTAATGTAGCTTAAAAACAATGGTAAGAGAGATATGAAAGGAGAAATTATGGAAATGAGCAGGAGGATAAATGGGCAGAGGAAGAATCGTAGTTAGTGGTGGGGTGTAAGAGAAAGAGGAAGACTTTAGGAAATTTGTGCAGTGTGATGAAGAGTGATAAGGTACAAAAGATTGGGAAGCAAGTGGCTATAAGAGATAGAGAAAAGTAATCTGAATAAAGCTAGCCAGGTGAGTAGGAAGAACAGAGATATCATTGACACAGGTGCTATTTAAGCAAAGTTTTGAAACTATTTAAGTTTTATCTGTTCATGCAGAGATTTAATTCCCGAGGTTTGACACATGATGGGCACAGAGAGTCTCCAGCAGTCTACCACAATCAAGAAATTGGTTTCCCCAGTATGATGCTCTTCCATTTCACTCTTCAGTTGGGTTGACCCCAGTGACTTCCCCAAATGCGGGCAACTCAACTGCATAATTTATGGTAGTGGGGGAATGCATTCACACAATACCTTCCCTTAATGAGGCAAAGATAGCCTCCTAGGTGAAAGAAAACCAAAAGGCTTTTTTTTTAATTATATTCATAACCTCAGGGGAAATGTTCAGCAATGTGCCGAGTTAATCATGAATGGCAATGCTTATACCCAGCCTGAAATTATAGCAAACTTGCTGGCTGACCAGTTCAGTTCAAACTTCTCCTGCCCATCATCTCCTACCACACCCAAGGAAATACCTGCAACCATCCCCCTACCAGTCATTATGAGGGAACAGGTCCTTACTGAACTCACTAAACCCAAAAACATAGCCTCCATGGGTCCTGACAACATTCCAGGATGCTTTTTAAATAGCTTAAAATAGAATCTATCAGGGCTACTAGAAACCTTCTTTAACCACAGCCTCCAGACAGGCTTTGCCCCAGAGGAATGGAGGACTGCAACAATCATCCCTCTGCACAAGGGGAGCCCATCAACTGGTCCAGGGAACTACAGACCCATATGCTTGACCAGTCTTATCTGCAAGACTATACAGAGAATAATCCTGAACTAGATCAATAACAACATAGGAAATCTCCAAATACTGGGCCAGGCCCAATTTGGCTTTGTCAAATGGAGGTCTTGCCTGCTCAATCTGCTGGACTTTTTTGAGAAAGTCAATGAAGGTAAAATGGTACACACACTTATCTAGACATGGCCATAGCTTCTGGCACAATTCCCCACTCAGACATCATAGATAAACTTACTGCATTAGGCATAAACTTCTACATCATCAGGTGAATAGCAAACTGGCTCACTGACAGAACACATGTTGTCTGGATACACAAATCCACTTCTGATAGGAAAACTGTTACTAGTGGTGTCTCACAAGGCTCAGTGTTGGACCCCTCCTATTTGGTATATACTTCTCTGAAGTGAAGGCCAATGTTGGGTGCCTCTGACTCACCAAGTTCACTGATAACTGTAAGCAGGGAGCAATCACTGAATCCCCAAATGATGGTGCCATCCTTCAAACGGGTCTAAAAATGGCAAACAACTGGTGCCAAAACCATGGTCTGAGAGTAAATGCTAAAAATGTGTAATGATACACTTTGGTAGATCAGAAATCCTTACAAATTATAATATTGATAACACACCCCTAAAAGTAGACCTAGTGGTGGGGGACCTAGAAACACAGCTAGATAGTAACCTAAACTTTGTAGCTATGTTACTGAGGAAATCCTTCTGTGTGGCTCAACTTATAAGTAAAGGCATGGCATCAAGATCAAAGGAAGTCATAGTGCCATTGTCCTTGCCCCTCATCAGGCTCGTAATTGAGTGCAATGGTCCCTTCTGCATGTATCTAACCACACATCAATTGGAGTGGCCTTAAATACAAAGAGTAAGACACAAGTCTTATGTGGATCAACTAAAGGCCCTATTCCTTTACTCTATCTCATATAATTTATTGAGATGTGACTTATGCTTGACCTACAAGGCATTTTCTGATCCAGCCCTGATGAAAATGTTCTATATTTGCAAGAAAAATTATATGAGGGTTACACGTTCCATGGACCTGAACCTTATTGGTGACACTAACAGAACTTGCTGGACAGACATAATACTTTTAGTTAGAGTCTGAGAGCATCGTTAGTAAGAAAACTATGTTAGAGATTTTAATAATATTTAGATTTAAGAGATCATTACTATCTGTTGTTAACCACTGGATGTTTCAAGTTGATCTTCAAATTACAGTTTGGCGACACTGGTAAAAAGTCTGCTGTGTTATGAAAACACATTTGGACAGACACCTAGTAAATTAATTGGGAAAACTGGAACCATGATGTCTATCCTGTGACTCAAATGTGAGAAATTGGAATGCACTGCAAAATACTATGCAGAAGGTAAACTAGAAATTCCCCGTTCAAGCAACCAAGGATGTGTGGGATGTTGAGGCTATGGAATGTGATTGAACTACTATCATTGGGCTCATGAAAACTGCTTTCTGCTATTGAGCCACTGTAAGACTAGTGAAGTACACAATAAGAGTGTATGGGAAGGAATTACGGGGTTGCTTAAATTCCAACATAAGCTCTTTGATGAAATTCCAGTACCTGTGTAAGGAAGGCCTGCTTTCCAAAGTCCATAATTCATACATGTGGAGAGAAGGTGCTATCTAGTCACCAAAGTGGTAATTTAAACTCAGTTCAGAAAGATCCTTGACTTGGTAGCTGCTGTACCCTATTTTAACCATGATATAATAATAGCCAAGGATTTTCCTTTCTTTAAGACCTATGGAGAAAGTGGGAGGGGGGATAGCTGTATGGGATTAAGTATTGTACCCTGCTATATGTTCATAGGTGTATGCAGACTAATGACCACTGGGATCTTTATAAGCCTAGAAATGCATACTAATTGTATCCTGTAAGTTTATGTGCCTTATAGGTTCACAGGGTGGAAATTCACTGAAATTCTCTGACAGAGAATCAAACACAGGCAGTGATGGTGAGACTGGGAGCACTCAATACTAACCACTAGGCCACCAGGGATCCACCTGATGTAGGAATAAGACATCTCATAGTTATACTTGAGAAAGACAGAGAGTGAGAGAGAGAGACCCCCACCTCCCTGAAAAAAATACTAGAGTTTGCATATGACCCACAGTTGCTGTAGGAGGTCCCAGGAAGATCAAATTATGGATGAATGCATACATAGAGACAGACAGCACCAGTAAAGATAGGGAGAGGTGAATGAGCAAGGAGGAGACAAGATCCCATGAACCTAAGTTAGGGGGAATGCACAAGAGGAACCTAAAGATAATATGGAATTTAAGAACTTGAGGAAGGAGTAAAACAAGAGGGGGTTAAGAATAAGACTTTTGACCTAGATGGAAGTATGGAAAAATCTTTACAGCACTGTGACAAGTGACCCTTCCTCAGAGTCGAATAGGTTCATAGGTTCATAGGTTCATACTAGGCTATCTGCCCAAGGGCATTTATAAGCCTAGCCCATAGTTATGTGGCTTTCGCCACCCCTTTAGTTTGAATAAAAACTATGCCTATAATTTTTCTGTGCCTCTGTCAAGCAGTGACACTGAAGTAATCCCTGGGGTATATCTGCGATCTCCCATCCATTGGTCAAGATTCCTCTTGAACAAGGCCAGCGAGGTGCTCTGCCTCACATGTACCAGGATTTTGTTCCACAGCATAGGAGTCTCTGGGTGATGAATCTGTCCCTCCAGCACGTTCTATTTATAACCGTGTCAAGGTTTAAGTCTCCGCCCTTGTGGTTCTGAGGGATCTAGATTTTTGAGGTGAAGCATATTCATCAAATCTGGGTTTGACATGGCCTTATATGTCAGGCACAGGTCACCTCTGAGCAAGCGGTATGAGACTGAATAAAGCTGGAGTTCTTTCAGTCGGGCAGCATAAGACATATTTTTGAGACCCTTTATCCTTTTGGTGAGGAACTTTTGGGGCCTTTCAAGCTGCATCAGGTGTCTGGTCAGATACATTCGAACGGGCATTGTACTCAATCATAGGTCTAATGAGTGATGAGTACAGGGGACGATGACCTCCCTTGATCTAGATGTGAATCCCTTCATGATCAGGTGGGCGATATAGAAGGTTTTCCTAACTACTTTAGCAACATGAGTGTCAAACGAAAGACTACTGTCAACTTGGGTCCCCAGATCCCTGATGACTTTTTCTGTGCTCAGTGGATTGTCACCTATATGGTAGCTAGGGGTAACCTTGTTTTTCCCGAAGGGTATGACTATGCATTTTTTGGCGTTTAACTTCAGGCCATGGCTCTGGCACCAGTTACCCGTTTCTGTGAGGCCCTTCTGGAGGATATCTGTGTCAGATGTGTTTTCGACTATGGCGCCCAGTTTGCAGTCATCTGCAAACTTTGTCAGCCATAACCCTCCTGTGTTTGCTTGTACTTCAGAAAAGTAGATGCCGAACAAGAGTGGACCCAGGACTGAGCCCTGTGGGACACCACTTGTGACAGGCTTTGAGTCTGATATGGCTCCAGCAACTCTGACCCTGTGGTTTCTGTCGCTTAGCCAGTTTGCAACCCATCTTGTGATGTATGGGTTTACATTCAAGCTGATGAGTTTTTCGATGATACCTGAGTGGGGTATTGTGTCGAAGGCCTTTGCCAGGTCGAGGTAGGCTGTATGGACTGCCTTTCCCTCATCAATGGCCTTGGTGACTGTCTCGAAAAAGTCAACCAAGTTTAAGAGGCAGGATCTGCCTTTGACAAAGCCAAACTGGGTTGGATCCAAAGTCTGCAAGTTCCCTATGTCTTTATTTATGAGTTCCATTATGATCCTCTCCATGGCTTTGCAGATAAGGCTTGTCAAGCTAATGGGCGGTAATTTCCAGGGTCTGTGGAGGCACCGCCCTTATGAAGTGGGACCACAGTCGCCGTGCGCCACTCCTTGGGTGCATTATCCTGAGCTGAGGCTAAGATTAAACAGCTGTCCTAACTGTGGGTTTAATTCCTCATTGAGTTCATGAAGCACACAGCCGGGGACACCATCCGGTCCCATGGATGCTGTGTTTTTGCCTTAGTGAGGGCAGTTCTCACCTGGGCGTTGGAGATGTTTGGGGGCTACAATCCTCTGGAATAGATATCTCTCCTTTTGGGGAGGGGGGAGAAGTTTGCACTGAACCTGTCAGCCAGTATGTTAGCAATGTGTGTAGGTTCAGTAATTTTCACATCATTTTGAACTAATTCTGAGCATATCTGGGAGTTTCCTCCTAGGTTTCTAACATAGCTAAAGAAGGCCTTATGATTGTCTTTAGAGTCCTTGGCGATTTTTCTCTCAAAATTTGCCTTGGATGATTTTATGAGAGCTCTTAGTTTTTACTTATAATGATCAAAGGTGTCTTACCTTTCAAGGATTTTGCTCTATCTTGTAGTAGCTTCCTCCTTTTGTTGTAGAGCTTGTTTATGGCTGGGGTCCACCAGACTGGACGCTTGCCTTTGGTACATAGAGTCTTAGTTTTGTTTGGGATTGCCTGATCCATGCAGTCCTGTAGGTGCTGGTAGAAGGCATTTGTAAGTGATTCAGCGGTTTGAGTAATGTTTACCACTGGCTCAGGGGCCTTAAAGGAGACCACACTAGTTTTAGAAGTGTGAAATCGGCTTTTGAGAAGTTTTTCACTGTGGTCTTTTTGTTTCAGGTGGGGCGGGATGAGGACCTCCAGCGAGATTAGTTTATGATCTGATCTCACCAGTGAGGGGTATACTTCGGTGTTGAACATTTTGATCCCATGTTCGTGATGATGAGATCAAGTATGTTTTCACCTCTTGTGGGGATGGTGACTAGTTGTTCCATGGCATTTGAGTTTATGAACTCCAGGAATCTTTGGGTTAGAGTGTTCGGGCTTGAGTAGTGTTCCCAGTCTATATTAGGGTAGTTGAAGTCACCTAGTATGATGGTGTTTGGAGATACATTTATCCCTCCAATGTTTTCAGGAAGGCCATGTGAGGTTCCTGAGTTTGAGAGGGTGGCCTGTAACATGCTACAAATTGCAGAGCAGTCTTGCCTATGGTTAATTGCACCTGGATGGTCTCCGATGCATCGTGCGTTGCCACCAACCTTGAGGTGTGGGTGTCCTTTATGAATATGGACACCCCCTCCTTTCTTGGTGTTGTCCGGATTTTGGGGCGGAACGTATGATATGAGGTGAAACCTGTTAGTGCTGGGGTGCTCTCAGGAGCCTTGAACCAGGTTTCTGTCACAGCACAGACATCGATGTTCTCCATATTGAGAAGGGCCTCGAGTGCGTGCATCTTGAGATTGAGACTTCTGGCATTGAGCAGCATTACCCTTAGTTTTTTCCTTTTGGTGTTCTAGGGTGGTAGGTTTAGAATTTGAGCCTTGCCTAAAAAGGCACTATGGGGTGGCAAGAGCCTTTGCCAATATCCGGAAGCCCAGGGTGACAGGTGCAAGCCGTCCCTTGCGGCAGCGTGGCTTGTCCAGCATGTCATCCCAGGCAGACAGACATTGGATCCCTTTGAATGACACCAGAATTTAAGCCAATTATTAAAGCTGATCATCTTATCACTGTATTGTGGCATCATTCTAGGTGAAGGTAGGATACTGCTCAAGGTCAGGGTCATACCTGCCTGGGCTACATAATCAGAGAGCTCCTCGACGTCCCTTTTCATGTAGTCCAAGGGCGTGCGTCTCAGGTCGTTGACACCAGCGTGGACAATGACTGAGTCGTACTTGTACCTGCTGTTGAGAGACCTGAGTGCTTGCGTTATGTGGCGGATTCTAGCGCCCGACAGGCAGCTTACTGTGACCTTCTCCTTACTCAGTCTGGTGAGCGGGACGCCAGTGTGTCTGACTATGGAATCACCAATGACAAGTGTGTCTGGCATTTTGTTTGGCCTTAAGGGCTGTGACTGTTTGACACTCTGACTGTGTGGTCTATGTGTTGCATGTGTTGGGTCGTGAGGTGGTAGTTGTTTGGGTGTCTGCTTTGGTGGCCTCTGCTGTTTTGGTAAATTTTTGACCAGAGCCTCCGAGTATGTCTTTGTGTGAGTATGTGTATGATTTGAAGTTGTGATGGTACCATGTGTGACTGGGTATGTATTGTGTGTGGTTGCCTTCTCCTCCTGTCTGGTCTTGCCAGTCCTATGTTGAGAGAGCTCAGCCTCCAGTTTGGCCGTATAGTTGCATCTCTCGCATGTATTTGTGTTTTGTGGGAGAAGGAGAGGATTGTCTGTGTACATGAGGCAATTGTAACATTGCCTCAATATTCCCAGGTTCACCAGTTGAGCTGGAGAGGACACTAGCAACTGATCCCTCGACATACTAGAAGTAGTAGATAAAGAACTTTCAAAGGACTCGGGGACGTGGGTTTTGGGCTGGTGGGGTACTATCTATAATAAGAGTGCTTTATCAAGGTGCAAGTACTGTAGGAGTAAGTGCTAGGCTTTACAGATAGAGAATAGTCTACTTGGGAATCAAGTAGAGATGAACTTTTCAGTTATAGGATATGCTGGTTAGATCAGCAGTACAGTTTAGCGTGTTTTATAGCAGGGGCTGAAGGGAGCTAGGAATTGGCCCAAAACGACCAATGGACTACTAGTTTCTGGCTGAAACTTCACCAAATCGGACAAAAGGCGCTCAGTGCTTCCCACTCCCACTGGTAAGCAAAGAAACTTCCTCCTTCCTAATAAGGCAATGGATCAGTAACAGGAACTAAAAACAAAGCCCAGGGATCAGCAACTCTGAAACTGGACTACTCTAGTTCAGTAAAGTGGGAAAACAAGAGATTTTTGTTTTATTACAGAGATAAGGAAAAAACAGACAGTAAATGCTATAAATGCTGTAAATCGGCTAGCACTTTAGTGTGTAGCCTACAGAAACAATTTGCAACAATTAGTAACTTAAAGTGCAATAAACAGTGTAAAATGCAGAAATCACTTAAAGTAGCAGTAAAACAGGTGAAATGCAGTCGCTAGCTTAATAACAGTGGGAAAGCCACAAAAATACTTATATCTGGTAGAAAGTCACTCTTTTAGCTCTCTGCTGCTTGGATCACTCTGCAGGCCACCACGAGGATCTGTGCAGAGTTGGTACAAGCTGGAAAACACGTGTTTAGCGTGTTTTATAGCAGGGGCTGAAAGGAGCTAGGAATTGGCCCAAAACGACCAATAGACTACTAGTTTCTGGCTGAAACTTCACCAATTCGGACAAAAGGCTGCTCAGTGCTTCCCACTCCCACTGGTAAGCAAAGAAACTTCCCTCCTTCCTAATAAGGCAATGGATCAGTAACAGGAACTAAAAACAAAGCCCAGGGATCAGCAACTCTGAAACTGGACTACTCTAGTTCAGTAAGGTGGGAAAACAAGAGATTTTTTTTTTTTTTTACAGAGACAAGGAAAAAAACAGACAGTAAATGCTATAAATGCTTTTAAGTGGCTAGCACACTTGAGTGTGTTAGCCTACAGGTAAAATTAAGCAACAAATAACTGTTTAAGAGTGCAAAAAAGTTAATCAACACAAAAACAGTTTAAATAGAATGCAGAGCTGTATAAACAGGCTAAGATGCAGTCGCTAAGCAGTAAATATTAAAAAAGCCAGAAAAAATACTTAAATCAGTTATAGCAAATACAGTTATAACAAATGCTCTGAAATATACTGTATATTTCCAATATGTTTGAGAAGGACAGTCAGAACACAAGAAGGTTCAGGCGAAGAAGAAAAAAGTTTTGTTTTACTTTTGAAAAGGTAAAAAGGAGGAACAGAAGGCCTTATCAAATGTTCTCTCTGTATTAAGAAGAATGAGCTAATGACACTAGGCTGGGAGGTGTGTCACAGTAGGGGCGGGCAACTGCAAAGCCACCAAGTATAAGAGCAAGACACCAACAGGGAGGGAGGGTGGGACAAAATAGCCTAAGACAAGAAGCTATGAAAGTTTTTAAACAGAAAAAGATTTCTGAAGATTCTGAATAGACAAAGTGCTTTATATATATTAAATTATAAAAACAGTAATCTGTTAAAATAATCAAAAAATACTTATATTTTGTAGCTCAGTTGCGGTCAAACAACTTCTCCAGCCTGCACCAAAGACCAGAAGAAGAATGGGATACAGAAACCTCTAGTGTCTACCTTAGTGAGAGAAGAGACTGAGCCTTTTAATTCAAGACACAACTGATAAAGGAGGTCCTGGTCTGTCTGTGCTCCTAGTGAGTCACCCCAACTTTAAGAAGTTCCAATGGGAGTATGAGATCCTAAGTTATGACCAACAAAATGTATTCAGAGTAGTAGGAGAGGACTCGTTAGTGGGGCCACCGCAAGCTTACCACTACTTTGAGATGCAAAACAATCTATTGTACAGGGGAGTGAAGAGAAAGGAAACATTTTCAGGGCAGTACTGGTACTCAAGCTTTTCAGGGCAACAGTAATGAAAATGGTCAGCTGCTACATGTTGGGAGGCCATGTAGGCATGGACAAGATGATATCAAGGGTCTTGGCTCAGTGTTTTTGCCCTGGCATGAATAAAGAAATTGAAAACAATTATGCTTCAGCCATGAATGTCAAAGGACAGCACAAAACCCAAGATTTAAAAACTTGCTTGTCCCAGTGCTATAGATATCATAGGTAGTCAGATCCAATAACCGTTACAAGTACATAATGGCAATCATAGATTATGCCACTCAGTTTCCTGAGCCTAACCCCCTGAGGAAATCCAACTGTAAGACCATTGCTAAAGAGATTGTGCTATTATATGCACTGGTTTGCATACCAAAGGAGACTTTGACTGCCCAAGGCATCTCAATTATGTTAAATATTATGAGACATCTTTGTCAGACTTTTCCAGTGAAACAATCAAAATCTCTGCTTATCATCCACAAGCTGATGGTTTGAAGGAAAAGTTCAAATGAACTCTAAAGTCCGTGTTAAGAAAGATCATAGAGACCGATAGAAAAATGAGACCAGTTACTGCCTTATTTGCTGTTGTCCATGAAGGAGGTATCCCAAGCATTAACAGGATTTAGTGCCTTAGAACTATGTAATGTATGAAGATACTAACATACAGTGTTGATAATGCATGGAGTCTGCGATGTCTATCATGTCTATGTAGTTCTGTAATAGTCATTATGTAGCTGCCTAACCCTTCACAAGCCCTTATTCAGCCTCCATCTGCCTCATTCACTCTTCACTCTTGACTATTTGCTTTGAGTTACAGATTGTTAGTCAAAAAACAGCCTCCAATGGACCTACCACCAATTTCATAAAGCAATTTTACCTTATAATGCTTTTTAAATATGGCCATTTTTCTGTGCTAGCACATCACTCCTCCTCATCTTATCCTGTCTCATGAGGTCTACATCTGAGCTTTCCGTTTTAGGATTTTAAGTAGTCAGATAATATCATCCCAATCCCTTCTGTCTTCTAGGCTATACATGTTTAGGTCTATGAATCTGCCATTATCTCAGCTTGGTAAGTATTTTGTACCCTCCTCTGAACACCGTTTGCCAATCTAACATATCTTTATTTCATGTAATACCTCAGAAAATGAATGTGGGATTCCACAGGGGACACATCAATGCTGCATATAAGAAAAGAATGTCTTCTGCTCCTATCCCAGACTTCATGGCATGAATTAGGAACCAAAATACTCCACTGGACAACTGAACTTTGAAAGAATTTTGCTGAGATAATACAGCATTTTGTTCTTGGTAGTGTAGGAACATTGCATCCAGGTTCTTTCCCCTCCCATTCCACCTCCTTTAGCAACACTCCTCAAAAAGTGACAACTTCCATGCTTGAAAAAATTATCTTTGCACACCGTTTGCAGTCCTTGGATGATGTTTTGCATGGCCTTGGTTATGGCATTCACATCAAGGTATAGGGTGGCAAATACATTATGCAAATTAATCAAACTATACCCAATAAAGAGTAATGGACAGTTGCAATATTTTCTATGGATGCCTGTTATCCTCAAATGAATCCTTGTAAAAAAAAAAAAAAAACATAAATGCTTGATGATTCCTGTTTGGATCTTACTGAGCTGAATTAAGCAATATAAATTACCAAGAAGACTGCTACTTAGACAGTTTGGATCTGAAAGTTATTAATCTGAAGTTTTGACTGACCACCCCACTTGCTTTGCAGTCAATCATATGTACTAGTACAGTCAGTTATATAAATACAGTCTTTATTCCCATGGGTTTGAAATATATCACATACTGGAGCCTTAAACATTACATTTGCTAACACTTCCAGTCGTCTTTTTCTGCAGTACTTAAAATGTAACATTAAACAGTCAGTCATGTTTTAATACCTAAATTTTCTTTGTTTGTTAAGAAGAATAAAAGAAACAAACTTGAAAAGAATATATAATTTGAATTTTAAAAGGAACGTAATACTTGACTAAAAATTTTGCTTATAAAATGTAGTTCTTTGTAAAAGACAGACGTCTGACGCCTTGGAGGAGACTATAAATGAAAATGAGTGTTTAATGACATTCTTGGAATGTATACAATTAAACTTGGGAAGGAATTTTAACAGGCTGACAGAGCCTTACTCTGGCTACAGCACGAAGCGGTTCTGTACTTCTTCCACCCAGTGCTGATTTGGCTTCAAATCGAGCTGCAACATGAAAAGCAAAAACGAGCAATCCTTTCACTAAGGCAACAACATTTTAGGCTCATTTTAAGCTGCTGAAGTTGAAGCAATACTAAATGTAGAATGGCTGTCATCCAGATCATTTTTATTTATGTGGAGGAAGTGAAGGAAAATAATATAATCACATCCATCCCCAGGGGAAACTTGCAGCAATTTTCTTATTAGGAAGTAAAATGTGGTTTCTACAGAAAAGCCAAGAACTGTAAAATGTGTGCAGTCTCACTAAACTATAATCACTGGTACATTAAGTATAGAGCTTTTTTCACTGTACTGTTTGTGTGGTATGTTATGCAAAATGTGCAGTACCTTTTTTACTGTTTATTTATGATACATTAATTTTAACTTCTTCTAAACTGAGGTAACCATTCTTAAAGTCAGAGAATTTCGTAGATGTGAACAGTAAACAGATTAAGTTTCAGACCAAGGAAATGCAGAGGTCATGCCACAAGTCTTCAACAAAATCAGCCTGGTCATGGCATGAGAATGGTACATGAACCACATTTGCTGCCTTCTCGAAGAGTTTCCCTATAGATGACCGATAGACTCACCATGTGAATCTAAAGCATATTAGAGAGAGAAAGGGAGTCCTTACCTGGATCACTTTGTTTTTGAAAGTTACTCATGAGGTCAGAGACTGCACGTGAATGTTTATAAAAATAAAAAGAAGTCCTCTAGTGTCTCTGAAGTACTTTATATACTGTATTGCATTTTAAATAAAGGGAAATACTGCTGATGTGTACCTCTAGTGCTTTAATCAAGTCATATAAAATTGTAGAAGGACCCAAATGCCTTATATTATCTTTAACCCAGCTTCTACTGAAACCACATGACTACAAATTGACTATACCAGCACTGGGGGGGAACAGATAGAAAAAAAAATGTGGAGGTTCTAAACCTGAATAGGTATACTCTAAAGACCATTGTTGTACAGATCATGTCATATGCATATTAAGGATTACATTGAGACTGTTGAAAGAACTTCATTTTGGGAACCCTGTATGGAACAGTAGCGTGACCCACAGGTTCTGCAGTCAGCATTGCTGCATTACAGCTCTTGGTTGCCTGGTTCACTTCTGGCTGGGGTGCCTTCTGTGAAAGGCCTACATGTCCTGATTGTGCCTATATGGGCTTTTCATAGCTACTTCACTCTCCTCTTACATGCTGATAGGTGAATTGGAGATGCAATAAGCTGCCCATATGCATGTGTGTTGTCCATGTATCTGTGTACAATGAGTGCACATGTGTAAGCATGTGCACATGAGCACAGTCTCCTGTGACAAAATGGTGTCCTATTCAGAATTCATTAATTGTCCTTTTCATCTTTTGCTTGCTGGAGTAGGTTGTAGTCTTCTGTCATGGTGAAGAGAACAAAGTGGATAACAATCAGAGAATGAATGACTAAATGGATTGAACCAAAGGAGTTTTTTATTTTTGTGGCAGCTTATAAACATCACATACATTTTCAACCCTGCTTATGAGTTCCCAACAAAGAAAAATAAAATAATCTAATAGTGTAACAAGGATCATTTATTCATGGGTGATGAGTTTATATATGCCTGTTGTGGTTTTCTCACAAAGGAGAAACTCAAGAACATAAACATTGCAAGCAGTACACAAACCCAGCTTTGCCAACAGTTGAGTGAGCCTTATTCTTTTTAGATAATGTCCTTATTGTTAAAGCATGCTATCTGTACCTCTCTAATAAGCTCATTGCTATGGGGGGGGGGGGTGTCAGTTTTCAGAGTAATTCAAACTGAAACAGAAGGAACACATGTACTGTGACTATGCATATTGATGTATGCAGCTATGAAGAGTACAGCTCTTGAGAGAATTTATCGCCGCATTAATGACAGTAATGTTAGGGTCTGCTGTCCATTAATTTTTATGGAAGAATCCTTATGCTCTGTCCTAGAGTGGGCACTATAATGACTTTACAGTATGTTGGGAGTGAAGGTAGGTCTAGTTAATAGATGTTATGACCCTGACATCATTTGGGAAATAAAAATAAGTTCATCTAAGTTCTGCTGGCCTGATGTTGAAGTCTTTTTTTTTTCAATATTAATGTTAATTTACAACCAGAAATAATGGAGTGAGAAATATTCTGTGACTATTCTATTGTTATTTAAGTACGTCATAGAACACTATTTAAACCACACATTTGTTTCACTTTGTTCATTTGATGACCACTGTTGCACTTACTTTATCTACCATATTATACTGTTCATTCGCTGATGCACAAAATGACAGTTTTATTTAAATGCTAATACATCAAAGTAATGTTGATTATTGAGTAAGTACTGGGTGGCGCAGTGGTGCAGCGGTTAATGCTGTCGCCTCACTGCAAGAGGTTCTCCGGTTTGATTCTCAGCTGGGGTGCCTTCTGTGTGGAGTTTGTATGTTCTCCCTGTGTTCGCGTGGGTTTCCTCCAGGTACTCCGGTTTCCTCCCACATTCTAAAAACATGCTTCTGGAGCATTTCTCCTCAGGCCTCTCCTGAAAACAGGATCTGTGGAACCTAGTCGGACTTTCCCGGTCAACAAATGTTAAATAAAAATAAAAAAAAAATGTTATTTATGAAGTGCTCAGGTATAAGGAAGCAAGTCTTGTGACAAATGTTATATTTCTTTTTATAGTATCATCTGAGATGGATACAGGAAGGGTAAAATATTTCTCATACATTCTCTGGAGTTTTAGAATTTGGAAAAAAAGCAGGAGATTTACTAACAAACAAAACAGGTATGCATTTATGTTACTTTACTTTTAGTCAGGTTGAAGAAGAATGTAATATGTTTTAAAAACTAAAGTGAGGATCATAGATGTTTCATTATATAAATTTTCCACAGCTTTTCTATATGACTTTGAAAGTATACAGACAGAAAACAGATTGTTTAATTCCTATAGAGAGAATAACACATTCGTACATGCTGTAAATCAAGAGTATATAGCATAACATAAACAATCATAATTTAATGAAAAAGCAACGCAATAAAGCACTACAAGTACTACAGATAGAAAGATTAAATAATAGTAGTGGCATGTATAAAACATAAAATTAGTTTGCAGATTGTTTTTTTTTCTTTTGTTGACCAGGTAGTCCCACTAGGCTAGTAGCCTCTTTTCAGGGGAGACCTGAGGTGGCATCTATATCATAAAATTTGGCCAGGGCATTGGAGAACTTCTCCTATATTTTTCAGTAGGTGCCATGGGATCTTTGATATCCAATTGAGCTACCACCAGCTCAGGAAAACAGGGCCTCAGTTTAACATCTCATCAGAAAGACAGCACACTCGGGAGTGCAGCACCCCCCCCCCCCCATGTGCTGCAATACAGTATCAGCAATTCATCTCCCTGGTGTGGGAATAGAATCCACAGCCTTCTATACCAAAGGTGAGAGTGCTATCTATTGCGTCACTGGTATAGATTGATTGATTGATTGATTGATTGATTGATTGATTGATTGATTGATTGATCATTTGGTGACCAGGAAAGTCCAACTAGGTCAGAAACCCATTTTCAGTGCAGACCCAGGGAGAAATGCACCACAACAAATTACATCATAGGATGTAATATTAGCACAGAGTCTAATTCTTATAAAGTTAACAAACATGAGCAAGATAAATAACAAACTACATCATAGCATATGACAAAAGCACAGAGTTTAAATCTTATAAAAGTTAAACATGAGCAAGACAAATAGATGAGATAATTTGACATTTCAAAACTAAATATAATGTCAGGATAACTCAGAGCTATACAGGGAAGCAAGAGTAAGAGGGTGATTCACCGGGGTATAATGGCTAGATTCACCAGGGTATAATGGGTATAAAAATGATTCTAGAGGAGAGAATAGATGCTAAGATGCAGGGATATAGAGGAAAAAGGAGTGAAAGTAGAAACTAAAGGAGAGAAGCAAGGAAAACTGAGGTTGTTAGCAAAGAGTTAGGAGGGTTAAAGGGGAAAAGTGAGTGAGAGTAGGAGTGGGGTACATGGGCAAAGGAGAAGGAAAGGAGAATTAGCTAGTTTTGGAGCAGGGGCAAATATATGATAGAGACAACTTGCCCTAAATAATCCACCAGTTATGCTATCTAATGAATAAAATAAATTTTTTGTTAACCAAAAGTTTACTTCTTCCTATACCATACTAGAAATCGTTTATGCATATCTCTTAAATTCATCGGTTCCATCACTTTTTTGATTCTATGCTCATTTATCTACTAGCTGTATATGAAAGAAACACCTCTTCACATCCCTCATTTGTTCTTCCACCTTATTCAAATTGGTATAATTTGTTCTTCAGTATTTCCATCTCTAAAATATGCCACCTTTTCATATTTCGATAACCCCTTAGCACAACATAAATATTTGTAGAATATGCTCTCACTTTCTCCTTTTTTCCATGCAATGTTTCATTTGTTCACATGTTTGAGA
This sequence comes from Protopterus annectens, assembly GCF_019279795.1. Classification (NCBI taxonomy): domain Eukaryota; kingdom Metazoa; phylum Chordata; order Ceratodontiformes; family Protopteridae; genus Protopterus; species Protopterus annectens. Next base: position 1,104,331,918 of record NC_056729.1, on the reverse strand, counting down.
TCAGGTCAAGTGATAGACCATTGCATTAAGAACTAAAAATATGGCAATAATAAAGCTAAAGGGGCATGAGGGGCAATACCCTCATTCTTTCCATGCGACAAGGTTTGCACCCTGCATCCTGGTACATAATATACTGCAACCTACCTAGAGATCATATACCTTGAATTAGGTTAGGACTTTTCACTGAAATGGGTGACTGTTTGTTCAGCTCTCTATCAAATGCATAGCTACCAAAGCATTTTGTATAGCTACACTGAACAAGGACCATTCACAGAACTGAATGCTGACTTAAATTACTTGGAATTTACATATCTTCGCCACATATTTACAATAATATGCTATTTTCTTATGTGTTCTGTCATCCAACTAATTTTCAAGTGAGGAAACAAATCTTGGAGGCACTCCAGGGTAGATAATCCCATTTAAAAAGCATGTGGTCCAAACAAAACAAAGTAAGTTACTTAATCAAAAAAATGCAGACATTTGAAAGAACTTTTTAGACAGAAAGCCTTGACCCCAGTACCGGAACAACATAGGAGGGCTTGCCCCAGACTTCTAAGATGGCTGCACTCTGATCAGTAGCTTAACTTTGGCTGTCCCAGTGTGAAACAACAGCCAGTAATATTGTCAGCTTGAGAAAAATTCAGTTACTGGCTAGTAAGTACACTGCCTGGATACCTGCACATAAGAAACTAACAGAGCCTGAGGGAAAACCAACTAGAAAATATGAAGAAAAAACACTGACTGGGAAGAATTCTGCAGCTGTTCAGTAAAAAGAAGTTTAAGTTGCAACTTTGGTGCAAGATATGACTTCCAGTAATCTAGAGGAAAAATAATTCAAATGTGCTCAGAGATGATTAAAATAAATGAAACACTGAAGGAGTGTATCAACTCAAATAGAAAAAGGCTGAAAATGGAAGGTTTAAACAGATATTCAGATGAGCTGATGAACTGTAAAAATCATAGGTCAAAAAGAAGAAAAGGCTGGCTGAATATGAGACTCCTCAAGAAGAGATGTTTCAAAAAATGGTGGAATTAGAGGACAGAGCATGCAGGGAAATCTGAGATTTTCTGCTGTACCAGAGAAACTAGAAGGAATAGACTGCATTAATTTTACAAAGGCACAAATAAGCAACTGGACTAGTATTCCACAACAGAAACTGTTAATTGAAATGGCACACTATGTGTATGCTCCACATATGGCCATGAGAAAGCAGCAAAGAGCTTGATTAGCAAAGCTGCAGACCTGCCAGCAGAAAGGGTTGATCCTGAAAAAATTTGTGGCAAAAGGGCAAGCTAGTAAAAGCTGGAGTCAGTAGAGTGTTTGTGGAAAATTATTATTCATTGTACACCAGGCAGAAGAGAGAGAAATGTATTCCAGTAATCAGGGAATGTTAAGAGGGAGGTGTAAGATTCAAGCTGCTTTATCCATTTGTATTGACTGTTTTTTTTTTCTTTTTTTTTTCCTTGAGGATCAAAGTAATTTTTTGATGCAGAATAGTCTAAGGAGGAAATGCAAAACTTTGTCCAACAAAAATGAGCCACCGAGCAGAAGGGGACTCTGCTTCTCATTCTTCTGATAATAAAGCACATAGACAGACTTTGCCAGTGAAACCTTTTCCACTGTTATCAAGGAAAATGTTTAAAATTCCTTAGAGTACTGTGTCAGAAATACTGGGACAGCAAATGAGTGTAACTAAGGAAATTATTTGTTTTTTTTGAGCTGGGATACAGGATTTGAATTGCCTAGACATAGTAAGACCTTATTAAGTTTCACTCTGGTGGCTGCCAAATAAAAACAAAATAAAAACAATTACTTGAAAATCAAAATCTCAACTATCTCTACTTGAAGTAGTGAATATTGTATGGGAGATAAAAGAACAAGAAGTGGGATTTTTAGAAAAGGGTAGGAGTAAATTACATAGAAAAAATGGAAATTGTGTCAAAAATACATGCAGAAAAAATGTTTTGGATGAGGGATGAGATTTAAGAAAAGGGAGGAATTGAACAATTTATGTAATGTTGCTTAGACTATAGCATATTATAACAATATATGTGACGTATAGTGTTTTTAAATGTGAACTTGTTAAATATGGCTTTATTACTTTTATATAAATATAAGTTTGCCTATGTCACAAGTGAGACATTCAATACAGGTGTTTAAAAAATCATAGGAGGTTTTACCATCTTAATACATATAAAAGAAATGAGGGTAACATTCTTCATGGTAAAAACAGAAGCTCTATCAATATTAAACATTTTCAGACTAAAAAGTTTATAATCCTTTACACCATAAACTATTTATGGTTCATAAGTTAACCAATTCATATTTTAGGCATTGCAGATCACTGTGTCATATACCTTCATAGCATCCCCTGATACAATACCTTTGTGACACAGTCTAAGACTGAGGATTATAACTGGGTCACTGATCATAATGTATATATTATGTGTTCAAGATATGGATGCCAAAAAATTTGCTCATGAGGTGGATCTTGGCACCCATGGTGAGAACACATAATAGTTTGTTGCGATTGGTGATCCAATCATAATTCTTTGTAGTGCATGGAGATTTATTTGCTTCATGTACTCCTAGATAGTAAAAATAGTATTAAAAAAAAACAAACAAAAACATGATGTGTTTTGATTGCTTTGAAAGCCAGTAAAGCAGTGGGGGAGTTGTTGGCATACGTACATATTCCCTGTTTAAGGAAAGCAGTCTAATTCAAAATGCTGTGTGTACTTTAGCAGACAGCAAGCAGAAACGGGAGTTTAAATGAAGCTGTTTCATATCCTGCTGCTGCTGTTTACTGGTTAGCTTTGCCTGCTTTACTGCAGACTCAGTGTTAACAGCACATAGGGATGATTAACCCACTAACCATTGTTAAGGCTGGGTCTTGCACTAGACTAGCTCTGAACCGTAATGTAATGTAGCCATTTTTGAGTGTAATCATGATGCTCCTTGCACTACAAATCTATTAGAACTGAACTCACTGCAAAATAAAATAAAATAAATTGTGAACAACCAGCTTCACTAATAATAATTTATGTTTCTTCCTTATGTTGCCTAGCCAATATAATCCAATTTTACTCAATGTATGGACCCTCGGGGCAAAAGGATGGCATGGATTTGTAACTATACCTTGAGTATCTTACTTACTGCTCTGTCCATAAGAGACATTGGCAATGCCCTACATGTGAATTTGCGATTCCCCATTCATTGATTCAAAATGTGTTTGAAGAGTGTCAGGGAAGGGCTCTGCTTAATGTGAATAGGAAGCTTGTTCCAGAGAAGGAACAATCTCTGACACACGTATCTGTCTCTCCTTGATAAGATTTTCTTTCTTTTGTTGTCCAACATATTAATACCAAGGGTCTACTAGGATGGCTTGTTTTTGCTATTGGACCTGGGTTTATTTCAGTCTGGTGTTGCCGTTTCTATGCCATGTTTATATGGTCAGACAGGGCTTTTCTGTATACCCCTGCTAGGTTTCTGTATTTTCTGGATTTGGGGCAACTTGGAAACTAACTATGCCATCCCTTAATGGGGGATAATTTACCTTAGAGTAGTTCTTAAAGTTTTTGGGGTTAGGTGCGGGGGACTAGCTTTACCTTTATTTCAAGGGAAATTGCTTTGTGATCTGATCCTACCAGTAAGGACATCACACTTAGGGTGGGTTGCATAGCTCTCCCATATCTGTTAGTACCAGATTTGGGATATCTTTTCCCCTGTGGGAGTGCTGACAAGCTGCTCTAGGGTATTTTAATTTACAAAGTCAAGACATTTTTGGGCTTGCATATTAATGGTCATGCATGCCTCACAATTAATGGAGTATGCTATTGGGCTGGATGGTGAATTATTTTACCAACTTCATGTATGATGTATGGGTTTCCTGGTACATGGTAAGGGACCTGTACTAGCAAGAATATGATAATAGATTTTTCACATGGTTAGCTGGACATGGAGTAGCTCAAGCATGTCATATTGTCTGACCAGCCTTAAGGCATTCTTACCTTTTATGTAGATAGATACACCTCTGCATTTTGCTCCTTCATGTTCAGTCAGGGGTCAGAATGCATGAAAGGCTTTATAGGTATGGACTGCAGGGAATGCTTTCTGTGGCTATGAACCATGTTTCTATAACTGTACAAATGTCAGCAGTGTCCAGAGTGAGGAGAGCTTCTAGGGAGTGCAGCTTCTTATTGAGACTCCTAGCACTGAGCAGTAGCACTTTTAGCTTGTCCTGGCTAGGTTGTGTTATGCTGGAAGACTCATCTGTTTGGCAATGCCTAAAAAGGCACTATATGGGTGGATAATGTTTTGACCAATATCCAAAAGCCTAGAGGTGACAGGGGAAGACCATTCCTGGTAAAACAGCATGGCCTGAAAAACTATGTCCCCACAGGCTGACAAGTACTGGACCCCCTTGTAATGACACCAGTGGCTAAGCCAGTTGTTAAAGTTGATAAATTTCTGCTACTATTGTGGCATCATCCTTGAAGATGGCAGAATGGTGATCAATGCTAGGCTCATACCTGCCTCTGACACATATTTTGAGAGCTCAATCATGTTTCTCTTCATATAGTCCAAGGAGGTATGTCTAAGGTAATTTATGCCTATTTTTTTTCAATTTCTTCATTAACTTGTGGAAATTTATTTAATTTCATTTTGTCTTATTTTCAATCCTTATATTATTTTTCACATGGTATACTACAATGCTCACAATTTGCTTGTGTTCATTTTACCTCTCTTTTTATAGTTATAATTTCTTTCATTATACTAATATCCTCCTTTACTATTTACCCAAATATATTTACTCCTCCTCCCTTTTCCTTGTAAATTTCCACTGCCTAAATATTAATACCTTACTTTTTCTCACGTTCTTTTATATATTTTTTCCTTTATCATAATACTCTCACATTATTCTCTGCATTTTCAAATGCATTTCTATAAATTTCCTATATTTCACTTTATCTTCATTTCTTACATCATCCTGCCAATGAAAAAAAAAACACTTTTTATATTTCTTTTTAAATTCAATCCACAACTCGGTCTAGATTTATAAAAATCCTTTCTGGTTATATGATTCTTTCGTAACTGCAAGACTTCTCACTCTCCAGTTTCATCACATAATTTCTCATTTATTCGTTTTTATTCCCTTTCCTATTTTAACATACTCCCTTTGTTGTATCACCTCCATCCATATTGATAAATGGTCTGAGAAACTTACCATAATTGCATCACCATCTGCTACCCCCAACAATACAAAATAATCAATTTTAGATCCAAGTACTAACTCCTTCTGTAAGCCCATTGACTTGTGTTCCATGCAGCTAACCTACCACATTTGATCATTTACTTTATTTTTTGCATCTTGCCTTTTCTTTTTATGTCTTCCCCTTAAATAAAAAAACACCACATTGTCTAATATTTAATGAAACAGATTCTCTTTTTCATTGATAGTTGTATATACATATAATGCTATAATTCTATAAACATGTTCTCTCCAGCTCACGTTGACAATAGTTAACCTTCCCTTCCTTACCAACATTACATCTACTACTTTCAGTGTTTGTTTACACAACACAGCAATGGAACTTTCACTCCCTAAGTTCTAAATTTTATTTTCACCCTACAACTTTTTTTTCTGATTGCAGCCTTTCTTCACTTGTCAGGAATCTTACATCCTCTAACATAATAATATCCATATTACATTTAGCACACCATTCCAGTAACCCTGTCTCTCTTTAAGTGCTAATAATACTGTTCATATACACTGAAAGTATTCCAAAATTGCTGATGTCCCTTCTTTTTAAGTTTAGGGGAAATATTTTTACTGTTTTCCCTATTGAATATTTTTACCAGGTTTATGTTCAAGTAATCCTTGATCCTCGGAATGAGATTTTTCACTGGCTAGAACTTAAAAAAATTCTTATTGTCAATCCCTGACCTCAAATCATTCATTAAATGAGAAAAGTTCCTCCCCCCCCCCAAAAAAAAAGCACAGTTTAAGATTTTAAGATTTAGGATGGCCAGCATATCTTAATGTCCCTATATGACCAGCCATAATAATAACACTTGGAAAGTGTTGCACTGTGTTTTTTTTTTCCACATTTCAAAATGGCTTCCAATCTTCACTCTCCATTCAATAAGTTTATTTCATCTTTAACTTTCGCAGTGTTATGAACAGTTTCACAGAAATCCCACATGCATTTTTTTAACATTTTCTTCTTGCAATTTATCAGTTCTAAACTATAAAGTAACATTTTTTTAACATTTAAGTTATTACCAGAAAACAAAAAAAAATGTTCCATTGATGAACATCTTTCTTATTGTCACACAGTTCCATAAATTTCATCAGTCTTCAGATTCAAATGTTAAGTCACAAAAAGTCGCAGTCCCTTTATGTATAAAAGACTGAATTTCTTGAGCTGCAAATTCCAGAACAGTTAACAAATTGCACCATACATAGTACCTGTATATAGCAGTGTTACTTTTTGTTCTTATTCTCAAAGTTGGCTTTCTCTTCTTTTTAAAAACAGTTGTACTTATAGTTTGTTGCTGCTGTCCTTTTTTACCTGTTGTCATTGCTACATAAGTTTTAACTCCTGCATTCACTGCTGCCACATCACCTGGTTCCTTCTCCACATCACCATCCTCAGCATTTTCAAAAAAGTTATCTGCCATCTCACCCCATGAAAAGGCAACACTGTCACCTAGATCATCGTGCTCATTTCTTTTCAACAGAACATCATCCACAAGACTTCCTCATGGCACTTCTGTAATCTGCACCACTCCAGTGGGCTCACTTACTTCATTTCCCATTGAGACAGGTAGCCATTGGTCATTTGTATTATCTGCCACACAGGATTTTTTATCTGCATTATGATTCCACAGTAAATACTTTTCTCCAAATTCTAATTATTAACCTTCAATTTCTCCACAGCTTTTTTCCCCTCTTCTATGATGCTGCTTATTTTATGTCACTTCCTTGCTGCTGTAGCAGCCCTCCAGCACCATTTTCCAACTCCAAAGAGAAAAGTGTAAGTGAAGTTCCCCTGTGCATTGGGCAGTTTTCCCATAGTCAATATGAATTACCACCTCAGCTCTCCCCAGAAAGGAGGCCATTAGCCAAGTGGGACTAACCTGGTCAACTAAGTGTAAATAAATAAACGACATGGAACATATTTTGTTGTACACCTTGTCTCAGAGACTTGTTTATTTATTTATTTAACAAGTCTGACTTGGAAAAAAAACTATTTTCAGCAGTGGCCCAGGGAGAAATGCTCCAGAAGCATGTCTTTGTAACATGGGAGGAAAGCAGAGGACCTGGAGGAAACCCATACAAATGTAGGTAGGACATGCAGACTCGGCACAGAAGGCACCCCAGCTGAGAATTGAACCAGAGAACATCTTGCTGTGAAGCGACAACACTACCACTGCACCAATGCATCATCCCATGATGATATTGTTAAGGTATACATACAACAAAGGTCAAGTTGTTAGAACCAGTGAACTAATTCTTGAAGAAAGTCAGTTTGGCCCAGCCCAAATGCTGAAGTAGTAACTGGGCATCCACAATTTCAAAGGTTAAGGAAAATTATACCTGTGAGTCACCTGCCACATTGCAATTTGTGTTAGTTAAAGAATATATTGCTATTAGTGCACTGCATCTGGGGCAGAACCTAAGCTGTTGACTATATTCTGTTATTTGCCCATAGTTCAGCTTTTCCAGAATTTGGCTATAAGATAGGAGTAACCAACTGGTCATTATTCAGTGACTGTGGTGTGAGTAGCTACGCTGGGAGCAGAGAGTGAGTGGAGTGGAGTTGCTATTGAGAATTAGCTTAGAATGATGACACCTATTCCTATTAATTTGGGGCATACAATGTGGAAACCTGGGTTGTAATGGTAGTCTGTTATTTTCAAATAGTTCCTGAACATTTTTTGGAAGTGGTTTTAAAGTAGAGAGGTGTAGGAAATGTATTCATATATGGGGTCACAAGAGGTGGGGGGATATTATTAAAGAATGTAGGTGAAGGGGTGGATATGTTGTCTTTCAGTTTGTTAAGTTTCATGATGGCTTGTGCACTGGTGGTAACTTTTGGAAGATACCTATATTTCCATTGGCCTGCTAGACCCTTTTTGGTTCTTTGAGTAGATCAAGTAGATATAGGAATTAATTAGAGACTAGATGTGGTGCCCGTGCCCTGGCCCATCAATCAAGGAGCCTCAATCCTTACCACTAACACCAGTGAGGGGTGCATCGTATAGGAGGAAAGGATAACAAATACACACAGTAAGGTGCAATTTCCCTTAAGAGCACACAGAGATCACAGTCAGTCTGGGGTTGGTCGCTCCCTTGCTCTCTGGGTCCCCAGTAAGACTCCCCACTGGCACAGCTATAGGGTCCAGATCTCAGCCTAGTGGGCAAGCTAAAACCTCCAGCACTCTCTCTGTCCAACCAGTGCTTCAGGTCCCTGCCCAAGTAGCTCACACACACACACACACACACACACACACACACACACACACACACACACACACACACACACACACACACACACACACACACTTTGAGAAGAGATTATACAACCACACAGACACTCCTGAGGAAGGCTGGCACAGGTTCTCCAGCTGTGCCCCTTTTTCCCAGACTATACAGTAGTACCAGCTGCCACCACTCACTAATATTTATCAGCTATTCAAAGGCCCTTAAAATGGTGTCCAATTATTACTGTGCAATATTATTATCCAATTGGTAGCATAGCCCAGGGCTAAAGCTATTAGAGTGGCTTTGTACAATTTTACCAAAGGCATGCAAGTTCTCTAAAGAGCTTAAATTATCTCTACAAAAACAGCCACAGTTGAAAGGGTTTAAAAATGTTTAATAATAAATAATAAAAACACAAGACAATACTTTTTACTACACAGTGCTAGTCAAGAGTTCAAGGATCAAATAATTCAGTAGTACAGTTCTGACATCATAGAAAAACACTTAGTCTAATTTTTCTAGTTTCTAGCTATTTCTAAGAAAAAACACAAGTCTAAGATAAACTTACATATAGCGCAAGACAGTGCTGGTGAGTTGGATGGTCAAGACAAAAATGCTTACTGCTCTCTGATTCTCTCTGTTTTTAAAATCACATTCCTGGTTCAAATTACATCATTCTTTACACTTCCCTGGGTTCCCATTACATCATTCTTCACACTTCCCTGGGTTCCCAGGCTAACAGAAACTACATTTACATTCTTCACCTCTGGGCAGAAACCAGAGCAATAAAGGACATTTATGCATGCAAATTCTGGCCATTAACTCTGGCCTTAAAACAATAGGCAGGATGCCTCACTCTAAACTTGCTGACTCCGAGTTTTAACATCAAAGGGTCACAACATGCTTTACTTGGTCAGTAGAGTGCACTGTTGTTACATTTTTTCCAGTTCCACATGTAACACTATTTTTATCATTTAGGACAACAAGCCTGTGGTTTACATTAATATTTACAGATGACAGAATTATCTCTAAAATTCTATCTGGCTAGGCTGGCAGCCTTCACCTCTCTTCACCCAATCTTCACATATCTCCCCCCCTGGAGAACTCAAGCTAGTTTTTCAAGTGACCCTTGAGAAACACTGCTTGAGGGAGTTAGGTCTATCTGAGTATACCTTACCCCATTTCCTGTCTTGAGAGCCCATCTGCATTGGCATTGCTAATCCCACTGCAGAGCTGCACAGACATATCATATGCTTGCAACCCCAGGCTCCATTGTAGCAACTTGGCGTTTTGCTGGCTGGCTCTATTTAACCATGTTAGGGGTTGTGATCTGTCATAACAGTGAATTTCCTTCCATACAGATAAGGCTGAAGTTTCTGCAGTACCCACACTATGGCTAGACATTCCTTTTCTACAGCTGCATAGCATTCCTCCCTGGTTAGAGCCTACAACTGAGATAAACCACTGGGTGCTCTTCTCCCTCTGAAGAAATCGGGCTAAGTACAGCCCCCACCCCATGGTTCGAAGCATCCACCTGCACAACAAATTCTTTGCTGTAATCTGGACTGGATAACACAAGGGGTCCTCCCAAAGCTTCTTTAAGTTTCTGGAATGCCTGCTCACATGCTGGGGTCCACACTACCTTATCTGGCCTGTTCTGCCTTGTCAGGTCTGTGAGGAGATCAGCTATGGTACTATAACTGGGGACAAAATTTCTGTAGTACCCTGCTGTCCTTAAAAATGTCCTCATCTGCTTTTTAGTAACAGGTGCAGGCCATGCCTGAATGGCTTCCACTTTGGCAGTTTCTGGCCTTATCTTACCACTCTGCACTCTATGTCCTTGGTAGGAGACCTCTGCCATACCCACCTGAAATTTGCTCGGCTTAATGGTCAACCCTGCCCTCTGTAGTCTGCCCAGTACCTCCCTGACATGCTAAAGGTGCTCTGTCCAGGAATGGCTGTAGATGGCAATATCATCTAGGTAAGGAAGGGCAAAACCTCCTGCTCCTGCTAGGATATGATCTACAAGCCTCTGGAAAGTTGCTGGGGCATTCTTCATCCCAAAGGGCATATTTGTGAACTCATACAAGCCAAAAGGAGTCACAAAGACTGACTTCTCTCTAGCACTGGGAGTCAAAGGCACCTGCCAATAACCCTTGGTAAGATCAATGGTTGTAAGATACTTAGCCCCACCCAGATGCTCTAGGGCCTCATCTGTCCTAGACATGGAGTAAGTATCCGACTCTGTGTGACTATTTAATTTCCTGTAGTCCACACACAACCTGGTGCTGCCATCCTCCTTTGGCACCAGCACTACTGGGAAGGCTCAGGGAGTGTTGGACTCTTGAATCACCCTTAGTGCCAACATCTCCTGTACCTCCTCCCTCAGAGTCTGTTTGCCTCTCTCAGGCACTCTATAAGGGGCCTGCCTAATAGGCCTTTGGGGTCCTGTATCCACCTGATTCTTCCCCAGGTGGGTGCACCCTGGTTTCCCAGTGAACATGTCCCAAAATTCCTGCAACACTGCTCGGATTTTTTTAATCTGGGTAGGAGATAGCTGCTGGGACATTGCTACCCCTTCCACTGAGATGTCAGCCCAAGCCTCATTGAGGAGATCAGTCACCAGATCTCCTTCAGACTCCTCCTGCAATCCACTGCAAATGCTCAGCACAAGGGCCTCTCTATCATGGTAAGGTTTCATCATGTTAACATGGTATAATTTGAGCCCCTGCCTTCTGCCTAGCAGTCCCACCATGGAATTAATATCACTTATGTTTCTTACCACCTTGTATGGTCCATCCCAAGCTGCTTGCAGCTTGTTGCATCTGACAGGAATGAGAACCATTACCTGCTGCCCCTCACCATACTCTCTAGCTTGAGCATTCCTGTCATACCACACCTTTTTCTGTTGTTGGGTTTCTGCCAGGTTCTCCTGGGCCAAGCCCATGAATTCCCTCAACCTTGTCCTGAGGTTCAGGACGTATACCACAACAGACTCCTTTTGAGACTCGCACTCTCCTTCCCACTCATCTCAAATTAAATCTAGAGATCCCTTCACCCTATGCCCATACAGCAACTGAAAGGGTGAAAAAACTGTGGATTCCTGGGGAACCTCTCTGTAAGCAAACAACAGATGGTGGAAATATTTGTCCAACTCCCTCATAAACCGATCTGCAAATGCCTGTAACATGGAGTTGATTGCAGAGTTTAACCTCTCAACAAGACCATTAGTCTGGGATGGTAGGGGGTGGTTTTCATGTGCTTCACCCCACAGGACATCCACAGACAAGCCAGCAGGTCTGACATGAAATTTGACCTCTGTCAGTCAGTATTTCTTTTGGGAAACCTACCCTGCTGAAAATCTCTTATAAAACATTTGCCACCTTCTCTGCCTCAATGGAGGACAAAGCCACTGCCTCAGGGTATCATGTAGCATAATCCACTACCACTAGAATATACTTTTTCCCTGTGGAACTTGGGGTACTCAGAGGACCCACAATATTAATAGCTACCCTCTGAAATGGCTCCTCAATCACAGGCAAAGGCATCAAAGGAGCTCTCACCTTGTCTCCTGCCTTGCCTACCTTTTGGCACTTCTCACAAGTCCTGCAGTACCCTGTTACATCTCTAGAAATTCCAGGCTAATAGAAGTTCTGCATAATATGCCTCTTTGTACGTTTTATGTCCATATGACCTGCAAAGGGAATATCATGGGCTATGGCGAGAAGCGCCAGATGGCAGGCTCTAGGCACTACCAACTGCTGTATTCTCTCACCTTCTAGCCCTCCCTCAGGGGTCCACTCTCTGTATAGTAACCCTTTGTCCCAGTATACAGATTCTCCCTTTCCTTGAGAATCAGTTGTCTCCCTAGCAACCTGCCTCAGGCCTTGCAATGTAGGGTCTGAGAGCTGAGCCTGTCTCAACTCTCTCCTTGTAACCCTTCCCAGCTCCCCTTTCACAGGAAGTCTGGCATCCTCTGACAGTGGTGCCTCACTGTCAGCCTGGGTACTACTACTCACATCTACCTTTGCAGTCACTCTGTCCAAGGGACCATCAGTACCCCCAAGCAGCTGTGGCTCACTTCAGTCTCACTACTACAGGATAGCTCTCTCCCTGAAGTAACCACCTCACCAGTCCTGGCTGCAAGTATGCAGTCTGTCTGGGTCTACCCCAGGCTAGCAGACTTACCTGCTTGTCTCCTAGCCTGGCTGAGTGTAACTGCATAAGCACATGGTACTGTCTCATCCAAATCCTTCCCTATCAGGACATCTACAGAATGGTAGTTTGGTACCCCTGTTGTCTTAAGTCAACCTACTATTGGCATTTTGTCCTTCCCACTTACTGGCTGCCTCACCTTTTGTTCCCCACCTTGCCTCCATGGACACCTGTATGCCACATGGCCCCACTGGTTGCATTCAAAACATTTAACCCCTGTTACTGGCAGATTCTGTTGGGGCAGTCTGTGCTGCCCACCCTGGGTACCTTTAGACTCATGATCAGTACTGAGTGTCCCTTTCCTGTGCAGGGCTGCCCTGTTTGCCAGGCATAGGTCTCCCTTCTTCCCCAACTCATCTGAAGTGGCACATTGTCTATCAGCTAACCAGATCCTCATGTCCTCAGGCAAAGTGCTAAGGGCTTGTTCCCTCACCAAAAGATCTGCCAGCCCTTCATAAGTGGTTACCTGGCATCCACTCACCCACCTATGGAAATAAGTGGTCAGTTCAGCAACATATTCACACACACTTTCATCTGCCTTGCATCTATACTCACAAAACTTGTTCTATACATTTCAGGTGTTAGCTTAAACAATTCTAACAAGTGATTTTTAACAGCAGTATAATCAAAACATGCAACATCAGACATTTTTGACAAAACAGTTACAGCTTTACCATGGAGTAAGGGGGTCAGGAATTGTATCCAGAGCCTTTGGTCAACACCATACTGTTTGCATACCCTCTTAAACATATGAATGAAACTATCAAAATTATCCCCCTCTAAACTGTGGAAGAAATTTACTGACCTTTTGTGCTTCTGGGGTCCAGTTACTGCCTTCCCCATTACATCCATGACTCTGGCAAAGAGTCAGCATCTCCTTCTTATGTTGTCTCTGCCTCTCCTTTTCCTCAGCTTCCAGGCGTAGCAGTTTCTCATTCTCATCAGCCTGCAAACATTGCAGTTTCTCTTTGTCCTCACTCTCTAGATGCTTTACTCTCTCAGCTGCTTCTAGTTCCAAACTCCTGGCCTCCAACTCATGTCTCTTTAGCTCTAGATGGACTTTTAAGTCCTCTGCAGAAAGGTTGAGCTGTTCATTCTCTGAGGGTATTATATCTCCACTGCCACTCTGATTGTCCTCCTGGTTGCTGTTTTCTGATGCAGCTGTAACCAAGGCTGCAATCAGGTCTGCCTTAGTCAGGTTTCCAGGCACCAGTCCCCTAGCCTGGCATATCTCCACCAGCTGGCTCCTTGTCAGCTTTCCGTACTCCACTGCTGACATGCTGCCTGCTCAACTTGACTAACTAAGCTAACAAAATAAATAAAACAAGTGTGATCTGAACTCTGAATATTCACTGCATGGCTGATTTAGAGTACAAAACACTTTCAGAGCTCACTCTACACAAGCTACAGGAATTCACTCTACCCACACCACTACAAGCCAATTAATATTTGCCAACCAATTAATATGTGGTGTGGATATTCCACCACTGCCAAACAAGGAATATGTGATGCCCATGCCCTGGCCCAGCAATCAAGGAGCCTCACTCCTTACCACTAACACCAGTGAGGGGCATCTCATATAGGAGGAAAGGATAACAGATACACACAGTAAAGTACAATTTCCCTTAAGAGCACACAAAAATCACAGTCAGTCCGGGGTTGGTCACTCCCTTGCTCTCCAGGTCCCCAATAAGACTCCCCACTGGCACAGCTATAGGGTCCAGATCTCAGCCTAGTGGGCAAGCTAAAACCTCCAGCACCCTCTCTGTCCAACCAGTGCTTCGTGTCCCTGCCCAAGTAACTGACACACACACACACACTTTGAGAAGAGATTATACAACCACACAGACACTCCTGGGGAAGGCTGGCACAGGTTCTCCAACTGTGCCCCTTTTTCCCAGACTATACTGTAGTACCAGCTGCCACCACCCACTAATATTTATCAGCTACTCAAAGGCCCTTAAAAGGGTGTCCAATTATTACTGTGCAATATTATTATCCAATTGGTAATATAGCCCAGAGCTAAAGCTATTAGAGTGGCTTTGTACAATTTTACCAAAGGCATGCAAGTACTCAAAAGAGCTTAAATTATCTCTACAAAAACAGCCACAGTTGACAGGGTTTCAAAATATTTAATAATAAATAATAAAAACACAAGACAATACGTTTTACTACACAGTGCTAGTCAAGAGTTCAGAGATCACAGAGAAATACTTAAAATAATTCAGTAGTACAGTTCTGACATCATAGAAAAACACTTAGTCTAATCTTTCTAGTTTCTAGCTACTTCTAAGAGAAAACACAAGTCTAAGATAAACTTACATATAGAGCAAGACAGTGCTGGTGAGTTGGGTGGTCTAGACAAAAATGCTTACTGCTCTCTGATTCTCTCTGTTTTTAAAATCACATTCCTGGTTCACATTACATCATTCTTCACACTTCCCTGGGTTCCCATTACATCATTCTTCACACTTCCCTGGGTTCCCAGGCTAACAGAAACTACATTTACATTCTTTACCTCTGGGCAGAAACCAGAGCAATAAAGGACATGTATGCATGCAAATTCTGGCCATTAACTCTGGCCTTAAAACAATAGGCAGGATGCCTCACGCTAGACTTGCTGACTCCGAGTTTTAACATCAAAGGGTCACAACATGCTTTACTTGGTCAGTAGAGTGCACTGTTGTTAAATTTTTTCCAGTTCCACATGTAACACTATTCTTGCCATTTAAGACAACAAGCCTGTGGTTTACATTAATATTTACCGATGACAGAATTATCTCCAAAATTCTATCTGGCTAGGCTGGCAGCCTTCACATATCTTCACCTAATCTTCACACTAGCTACTTAAACTTTTCACATGTTTAGGAGGTGTAATAGCTGAGCGATAGGCTATATGAGTCCTGTTGCAGGAATAAGCAAAGTCGGTGGATATTGTTGCAGATATAAGCGGTGGCATGATATTAAGGTAGGCTGCAAGAGTACCTGAATGTCTCGCCTGGTTCAATGGTAGGTCTATTTTTAGATAGCTTATTGACTGTAGTATTTTTTGTTTTTACTGGAGATTCACTATTTTTATACAGTGAATATCTTATCTTATATAGCTATTAGTACATTATAGAAAATTGAGAGTGCTGTTGTTGGATCTTGACAGTTTTATACCAGCTCCCAGATTATAAACTGTAGCTCTATTTCCCATATGTATCCACTTGCTTTGGGAATGGTAGGGGTTCATATCAGACTGCATAGTGTATTTCACATTTTAAATGTCCAACTATTAAGAACTGCATAATGGCCATTCATTGCAGTGATATAATCTGTTAGGCTGACAATTTATCAGATATGTCTGTGATAACTACATATAGGATTGTACAGTTGCTTGTCATAGGACTGGGACCGCTGCCTTCTCTCTCAAGTGGGGTTATATTGCTTCCTGCTAGATCCCTGTTTAATTGTTGTGTTAACTGGCTTTTTAGGTCAATGTTTAGGTTTCTTACTTTTCTTAACTTAAGTTATCAGAGATAATACAGTATTCAGGGTCCCTAGTATTAAGCTGGTGGAAGATTTAGTGGGATATGTATTGAAACAATTAATATTTTTGTATTGCTCTGTACCTCTTTCTGTTCATAGTGGTAAGGGACAACATTTGAAAGCATGCTGGAGGAGACAGATCAACTAAGCTGCTGCATGCAGATGTTGCTGCATTGCAGGAGGACCCTGAACAAGAACTTCAGCAAATGACAGGTGAATGAAGTGCCTAACTAAAGGCACATGGGATGAATATGAGTATAGACAAAACAGTTGTCGAGGCAGCAAAAGGGAGGACATCAGAAGAAAAAGCTAAAATTGAGACAAAAGGCAGTATTGTCGAACAGGCTAACAGCTTCAGATATGAGGAAGTGGTGGCTGAGAAGAAGAGAAGTCTGAAAGAGGAGGTCAAAACTAGAATCTGAGGGACTGCAGCCAACTGGCACAGCAGGTCCTTAGCAGGTCCTCAGTATATTGTATATAGTAAGTTCTTTACATAAGAATTCAATATATTATCAATAGCCATCCCTACTCTCCGTATGGGATTATTAATTATTACTGCTACTGGTATCTGCCCCTTTGTTGCCTCCCATCTTCCACTGCCAGTTAGGTATTCTGCTGTTATAAGCATTATTTCAGTGTGACTCTCTCTCTCTTTTTTCTTTTATTTTTTTCTCACGTGTTGATCACTACTGTTTCTTCAGGTCATTGATGCAAGCAATTAATGTTTGTAACAAATAGGTTCATTGCTAAGTAGAAGGTTAGCTGCCCTTGTGGGTCATTTTAAACCTAGCTAATTTCATTTTCAAAGATGAGAATCAAACCTCATATCTTGTGAATGTGAGGTAAACATCTTAACCCTTATACCAACCCCCTAACATTTGGTTGGGAGTTGAATGATTTATATAATCCACTTCTCAACCATGCCACTTTGGCAAATCACACATCATCAAATCTCCAGAATAGGAAGTGCCATGGGTCTTGCAAAAATGGCACATTAAAAATAGTACTTCTTGTAGCATCAGAGCAGTCAGCCTAGTATACTCCTATGAACACACACACATGGGTCTACTTCACAAGATAGAAGACCCATATAATTTACTTTCATAAGAAAGAGATCAAATCAGCGAAACTCCAGATAACCAAAAGCTTACAACCATGAAACCTGGAACATCGGACTCTACAAGTGAGCAGAAGTCTGATCTTCACTTAAAGGCACAGTTCTACAATGAAACACTGCCTACAGCAAATAACTATCACCAGTTTGAACTGGAGATCGCTGGACAGTGAGGATCGGGAAATTGACCTTTTCTCACTGTAGTGCAATCTTGGAGCTGGTATATATAAATTAGGGAGAGTGGGGGGCACCGAGCTCACATGGGGCAGTGCATCAGGCCTTGCCTCCCCTGCAAAACTGGTGATAGTTATTTGCTGTAGGCAGTGTTTCATTATAGAAATGTGTAGTTAAATTATGGTCGGACTTCTGCTCACTTGTAGAGTTCAATCTTGTAAGGTTTTGTGGTTGTAAGCTTTTGGATATCTGGAGTTTCGCTGATTTGGTCTCGTTCTTATGAAAGTCGAGTATATGGGGCTTCGATCTTGTGAAATAGACATATATATATATATATATATATATATATATATATATATATATATATATATATATATATCATATATTGTGTCATAAATTGTCTGAAAGGATTATGCTGATTTATTGTGCTGTTACTTTAAGAAGGATTTTTTTCTTATCTTCATGTACATATTTAATATAGACAGGAATTTTTTGTGTTTGGCAGAATAGGTTTGATGAATGAAGTAATTGTGGATGGACTGATAAATAAGAAAGGTACTCAGGAAAGCCCAGGCACAGAGTGCTCGCCTTTTGTGAAGGAAGCACAGTGATCAGATGAGGATTGTCCACAGTAAAATAGGACCACAAAGAGGAGGCTGGAAATTGTTCCACACAAGAACTCCAGAAAGGACTTATTTTTACACACTTTGTCCAATATCTTAAAGTGTGTTCAAGCTATTGTTGTGTTGTGAGTTAAACCACAAGATTTTATGCTTGCTTGCTTCGAGGAACCCACATTTTAATTTGTATGTACATAATAAACTGCAATATTTTTATAAAGACTGGTGACTTCAGCTGCATTAATATTCTATATTGGTGGATTGTGGTAGGCATTACTAGCAACATTTAATATGCTGAAATTCTGAAACATATTACTGCCGATGAGTGTAACTCTCATAAAATAGAGATACAGTCTTGTATTGTGCTGTTGCAATCCTCCTTTGTGCCAATAGCCTAGTACCTATTAAGGAATTCCCAATATTATTCTAGCATGTCCAAAGGTCAGTTGTCAATCTCCTCTCCGGTCCAGCTGGTGAATCTGGGAATCTTGAGGCAATGTTACAACTGCCTCATGTACACAGACAACCCTCTCCTCCTCCCAACAAATTCCAACACATGTGAGAGATGCAACCATATAGCCAAACTGGAGGCTAAGCTCTCTCAACTCAGTACTGGCATAACCAGTCAGGAGGAGAAGGAAACCACACTCACTACAATTCCAGTCTCACACAGACCTACCACGACAGCAAACCAAACACATAATCACACAAAAACATACTCGAGGCTCTAAATAAAGATCTGCAAGCAGCAGAGACCTCCAAAGCAGACACCCAAGCAGCCGCTACCCCAAAACAAAACACGTGCAACACATATCTCACAAAGCCAGTGTGCCAAACAGTCACAGCCCTTAAGACTAAACAACACACCTGATACACTTGTAATAGGTGACTCTATCGTCAGGCATACTGGCGTCCGCTCACCAGGCTGAACAAGGAGAGGGTCACGGTGAGCAGCCTGTCGGCGCTAGGATCCGCCACATAACACAAGCACTCAGGTCACTCCAAGGCAAGTACAAATATGACTCAGTCATTGTCCATGCTGGTGTGAATGACCTGAGACGTACCTCCCTGGACTACATGAAAAGAGACATAAAGGAGCTCTCTGAGCATGTAGCCCAGGCCGGTATGACCCTGACCTTGAGTAGCATCTTACCCTCACCAAGAATGATGCCACAATATGAAGACAAGATGATCAATTTCAACAAATGGCTTAAGTACTGGTGTCATTCAAAGGGGATCCAATGCCTGTCAGCTTGGGAAGATATGCTCGACAAGCCACGATGCTTCGCTAGGGATGGTTTGCACCTGTCACCCCTGGGCTTTCGGATATTGGCAAAGGCTCTTGCTATCCCCATAGTGCCTTTCTTAGGCAAGGCTCAAAAGACAAACCCACCTCCATAGGTATCACAAGGGATAAGAAACTAAGAGTAATGCTACTCAATGCCAGAAGTCTAAACCTCAAGATGCACGCACTCAAAACTCTCCTTAGCATGGAGAACATCGATATCTGTGCAGTAACAGAAACCTGGTTCAGGGCTCCCAAGAGCAACCCAGCACTACCAGGTTATACCTCATACCATGCTTTTTGGCCCCAAAACTTGGACCAAACCACAAAAGGAGGGGGAGTATCGATATTCATCAAAGATACCCACACCTCCAGGTTGGTGGCAAAGCACGAAGCATCAGAGACTATCCATGTGCAACTAACAGTGGGTAAAACTGCCTTCCAGTTTATAGCCTGCTACAGACCACCCTCTCAAATCCAGGAACCCCACTCAGCCTTCCTGAGAACACTGGAAAATATGAAGGTCTCTCCAAACACCATTATATTGGGCGACTTCAACTACCCAAACATAGACTGGGAGCATTACTCTAGCTCCAACACCCTAGCCCAAAGGTTCCTAGAATTTATAAACTCAAATGCTATGGAACAACTTGTTACCACTCCCACAAGAGGGAAAACATACTGGACCTGATCATCACCAACATGGGGACTCTATGCTCCAGACCAGAAGTATATCCCTCACTGGTAAGATCAGACCATAAACTAATCTCACTGGATATTCACATCCGCCCCCACCCGCTGCCCAGAAAACCACAGTGAAAAACTTCTCTAAAGCAAATTTCACACTCCTCAAAACCGAGGGGGAATCCTTCAAAGCCCCGGCCTGTGGAAAATACGCCCAGATCGCAGAATCCTTTATAAATGCATTCTATGAACACCTTCAGGAATGCATGGATCATCGATCCCAAATAAAACCAAGACCCAATCCTCCAAAGGCAGACGTCCTGTCTGGTGGACCCCAGCCATAAACAAACTATACAATAGAAGGAGGAAGCTACTAAATGATAGAGCAAAATCCCAAAAGGGAAGGCATCACTGATCAGTATTAGCAAAAAACTACAGGCACACATAAAATTGTCTAAGGCCAGCTTTGAGAGAAAAATTGCACAGGACACTAAGGATAATCACAAGGCTTTCTTTAGTTATGTTAGGAACCTGGGTGGTAATTCCCAGATATGCTCAGAATTAGTCCAAAATGACAAAAATACACGAACCCACAGACATTGCCAACATCCTAGCTGACAGGTTCAGCAACTCCCCTCCCCACCAAAAGGGCAAATATCTATCCCAGCAGAGTGCTGGCCCCTGACATCTCAGATGCTCAGGTAAGAGCCGCCTCTCCAAAGCAAAAACACAACATCAATGGGACCAGATGGTGTCCCGGCTGCCCTACCTGAACTCCAAGAAGAGCTAAATCCAAACATAAAACTACTGTTCAATCTCAGCCTTACTACAGGATATGTGCCCAAAGAGTGGCGTACAGCAACAGTGGTCCCTCTCCATAAAGGTGGTGCCTCAATGGATCCTGGAAACTATCACCCCATAAGCCTGACTAGCTTGGTCTGCAAAGCTATGGAAAGGATCATCATGGACCTCATAAATAAAGATATTGGGGACCTACAAACACTGGATCCTACCCAGTTCGGCTTTGTTAAGGGCAGATCCTGCCTCTTAAACCTGTTTGATTTCTTTGAAACAGTCACCAAGGCCATTGACGAGGGGAAGGTGGTCCACACAGCCTACCTGGACCTCGCAAAAGCCTTCGATACAATACCCCACTCGGGCATTATAGATAAGCTCACCTGCTTAAATATAAATCCCTATGTCACTAGATGGATTGCAAACTGGCTCAAGGACAGAACCCACATGGTTAGAATTGCTGGAGCCATGTCAGACTCCAAACCAGTTACAAGTGGTGTCCCACAAGGCTCAGTCCTGGGACCTCTCTTGTTCGGTATATATTTCTCAGAGGTACAGGCCAACATGGAAGGACTGTGGCTGACCAAGTTCGCAGATGACTGCAAACTGGGCACCATAATCGACTCTCCAGCCGACACAAGCATCCTCCAAAAGGGCCTCATAGAAACAGACAACTGGTGCCAGAGCCATGGCCTCAAGCTAAATGCCAAAAAGTGTATAGTCATCCCCTTTGGCAAAAACAAAGTGCCCACAAATTACCACATAGGTGGTAATCCATTAAGTACAGAAGAAGTAATTAGGGACCTGGGGACCCAAGTTGATAGCAATCTCTCATTTGACAACCACGTGGCCAAAGTGGTTAGAAAAGCATTTTATATAGCCCACCTAATCATGAAGGGATTCACATCTAGATCAGGGAGGTCATCGTGCCTCTTTATTCATCCCTCATCAGGCCCATAATTGAGTACAATGCCCTTTTGGGATGTACCTTACCAGACACCTGCAGCAACTGGAAAGACCCCAAAAGTACCTCACCAAGAGGATCAAAGGGCTCAAACAGATGCCATATGCTGCCTGGTTAAAGAAACTCCAGCTCTACTCAGTGGCATACCGCCTGTTCAGAGGCGATCTGTGCCTGACGTATAAAGCCATGTCCAACCCGGAATTAATGGACATGCTGCACCTCAGAAAATCCAAATCCCATCGTGCTACGCTCGAGACTTGAACCTCAGCACTGAAATAAATAGGACATGCTGGAGGGACAGATTCATAACCCAGAGGCTCCCTTCACTCTGGAATAAAATCCCAGTCCAGGTTAGGCAGAGTCCCTCATTGACTCTCTTCAAGAGGAATCTTGATGAGTGGATGGGAGATCGTAGGTTTACCCCGGGTATCACTTCTGTGTCACCGTTAGACAGAGGCACAGTATACTAACCACGAAAAAAGGCATAGCAAAATAAATTTAAAATGGGTGGCGAAAGCCA
Organism: Protopterus annectens; assembly: GCF_019279795.1. Taxonomy (NCBI): domain Eukaryota; kingdom Metazoa; phylum Chordata; order Ceratodontiformes; family Protopteridae; genus Protopterus; species Protopterus annectens. The sequence goes on along the minus strand of NC_056729.1, from coordinate 1,104,309,521 downwards.
AACACATTCTGGCTAGGCTTATAAATGCCCTAGGGCAGATAGCCTAGTAGGAACCTATGAACCTATGAACCTACCTATGAACCTATATCAAACAAAGCTCCTCATTAGCACTCTTCAAGAAAAATCTTGATGATTGGATGGGAGATAGGAAATTCACCCCGGGGATCACTTCTGTGGCTCTGCTCGTCAGTGGCACAGGAAAATAATTTTCTTGGGTGGTGAAAGCCAGGGTACCTTTGGCTAGGCTTATATAGGCCCTAGGGCCAATAGCCTAGTACCTACCTATGAATCTATGAACTATATCCAAGTTAATGTCTACCCAAGAGCTGTGCCAGTACTGAAAACAACTTACACAGAATGTCAGCCTCAAGATGTAGCTTTATTTATCATTTTTTACCAGGAATACCTGACTTGGAACAAAGCCAATTTTCAGCAGTGGCCCAGGAAGAAATGCTCTAGATATGTCTTTGTAAATGTGGGAGAAAACCAGAGCATGCGGACGAAATCCACATGAATGCAGGGAGGACATGCAGACTCCACACAGAAGGCACTCCAGCTGAGAACTGAACTGGAGAACCTCTTGCTGTGAGGCAACAACACTACCACTGCACCACTGTGCCATCCATCTTACCTCTCTTGAGCAGTATATGCTCACCAGATTGGATGGAATTAAGCTGACTGGGTCATGATTCTGTCAGCACAATTAAATAGAGAACCACTGGAACATTCATGGAGGTGACTGATTATCTGGAATACATTAAAGTGAAAATAGGTATAACTAGCCAAAGCTGGTGTTAACTCAGAAACACCTCAATCAGTGTAAATACTGAATCAGGTTTCCCCTGAAAAAAGGCCACTGGCCTAGTGGGACTAACCTGCTTATCAACACACAGATAAATTAATAAGTAGAGAGTGTCATTTTTCCTCATAATATAGTAAATCTACCATTATCTAACTTAAATCATATAATTACTTTATACGGGGATCTTGACAGCCAATAAGATAAAAATGAAATTATAGAAATCAGAAATTAGCAAATATAAAAGGTCTTTCCTACTGCCTTAAATAATGTGCATGTGTTAAATGGACCCTAAATACCCTCAAAATTGTTTTGCTCTAGAAGAAAGTTTGCTATGCCACAAAACTATGCATAGATCTGAGAAGTCTTATCCAGTAGTAAAACCTGTATCAAATGTTGGGAGCAAATAAGCAACAGGTGGAGAAACACAATCTCCCGGATTCACTAATCTTCCGTGCAGGATGAATTTAGTCCTGCATGGAAGCGCCCCGTTTAGGAGCAGGACAGCAGTGCACCATGCATATTAATGAAGGCGTGCTGCCAGAGTTCCCAGGCTTACACGGAGCTTGTACGAGTGCAGTGGGCGTGTCTGAGAGCAGAGCACTCAGAATAAACTTGCCCCTGCAATGTAGAACAGCAGAAAGTGTTAGGAAATTAGTGAGATCACTCATAAGTGTCCACATATCCCCACCAACAGTCCCCCATATGTACAATAGCAACAGTCCATATAAATAAAATGAAGAAACCCTTTTATTTTTTTTTTAAATCCGATTAAAGCTAACTGTAGGTACGTGGGTGTGCCCACCACTTAGCTACAAGTAAAGCAGCTTAAAAGGCTGAAGAGGATAACAAGGAAGATATATGCAAATGAAGCAGCACAGCAATCATGTAGTGGGCAGAGCATCCACCTAATGAGCAGACATTCTCGGTTCGAGTCCCACTGCAGCACAGTCTATTTTACATGGCAAAGCACATTATAACCAATTTTTTATGTTGCAAAACCCACTAAATAACACATATTTATGAACTAGAGTACTACAGGAAATGCACATGTGAAGTATCAGTGTCATAATGAATAAGGGACTAGTAAGCAGGTCTAAGCACAACTAAGTAGTAGTAAGCATATGTAAGCAATAGTAAGCATGTTTATGTGCTTTTGTGTGGGGGTAAGCACTGCCTACACAGATGAAGCAATGTGGAAGCTAACTGAGTGTAAGAAACTGTAACCAGAAGTTAGCAGTGCTTAGCTCCGCACAAACCCGCGCAAACCTACTTACAGCTGCTTTAAAGTGCCTTAATCACTCTGTATCCAATGGCCCATGTTCTACCCAGCAACAAACTAAACAGCCTCTGCAAGGTTTGAACCCAGGACCCTGCACAGCATACATAAAGCAATTTACCACTAAGCCCTAACATACATAAATCTGATGTTTTCAGAAACATATCATCCAGCCCAGTCATGCAACAGTACAGAAAATGTATACCAACATCTAGATGTATGCATGTGTGTAAATATATTAATATCTAAACAGATACAACATATTTATATATATATAAACATATAAATATATATGAACATATATACATGCAAATCCCTACATCGACACATATATATGTCTACACCTATATGTCTACATATACACAGCAAGGTACATATATGTACACAGATATATATCTATGTAGCTACATACGGACATAGTCATACATATGTAAGCTGATATATACATATATATATATATATATATATATATATATATATATATATATATATATATATATATATAGGTATATGTGGCCATACATCTGTAGATAGCAATGGTAGACTAACAAAAACAAATATGTCCACATGCACCGTTAATGGGGTTGAGAGGCCCCAAACAATATACGTCTTGTACGAATAGGCATACCCCCCCAGCCAAACACATCTGCCCTGCAATATACTGCCAAGTGTTGCAGATCCCATAACCAGGACCTTGACATGACATGGGCACAAGATGTTAACAGTGCTACATCCCACCTGTATGATGTCAGGCTGGCATTGGTAATATATCATGCAGTACAGTCTGGCTCCCATAGGAAATGTAAAATGTGGAAGCTATCAACATCCCTAGGATACATATACACAGACACATATATGCAGATACAGATATACACACACACACACACACACATATATATATATATATATATATATATATATATATATATATATATATATATATATTTACATATATATAGATATACATGTGACTACACATACACACGCAGAGATATGTACAGTAAGATACATATGTAGAAGGTGCACAAAATATGGAACAGCCACTATGCCTACAGTTCACACCTGAACAACTGGACACTGTATGGGCCACCCATACAAATGACAATCATTGCCTGCAACATATATCCACAGAGAGGTCATAGGAAAAAACACCACACACAGGTTTGCAGGAATGGAAAACTTTTGTTTGTGTACTATTACAGTTCTATATACTATTGCTACTGTAACTGGGATTGTCTTCACAAACATGGTGTGTGTGGGAGGTCACATCTGTTTCCACGTGTGCCATTGGCTACTGACAGACATCCTAAGGACATCATAGTAAAGTACTGCTGCTAGCACATACTGCCCCTGTTGACTGCAGCAGAGGTATTGGCCAATATGTGTGGACATTCTGACACACTCTGTACAGTCCAGAGGTATACACAGAACCCATTATTGCAAAACATGTGTACCATGCCTGACAATATGGATGTTAACAACCATGTAGATGGGTATAACACATAACAACTGGTATACATATGCCACCATAGGTTATGCATTCACACACCCCTGTCTGGCCTAACATGTAATAACCACTGGTACAGGGGTGCCATGGCCACATACTACCCACTAGATATTGACATACATCTGTACAGCATCCCACTGCTCTGTCTGACATACATGACTGTTAAGGGAGGCCCAGCAGCAGTACATCTGGCAAGTATCTGCACATGACATCTCACTGGGTAAGTACACTAAGCTGCTAGGCATGTAACAATGCACTGCGCAGGCTACAGGCAGACTGGCTCAACACTGGCCTACATCTCCTATGGATGAATGCACATGTACCTGCATATATAGCAGGCTGTACAGGCATATCACAGCACAGGGTAAGATAGACCTGTGTGAAAGTGCATAACCACAACCAATGAGAACACAGCCACAGCCACATATGGCAAGCTAGCATAATATTACAGTATATGGACTATCTGTTCAACACCATCCTCATATGTTCATAGGTTCATAGGTTGGTACTAGGCTATCAGCCCTAGGGCCTATACAAGCCTAGCCATAACAATTCCCTGGCTATTTCTTCCCACACTATTTACTTCCCTGGACCCCTGTCTAACAGGGCGACTGACGTGATCCCCGGGGTGAATTTCCTTTCTCCCATCCAATCGTCAAGGTTCCTTTTGAAAAGGGCCAAAGAAGCACTCTGCTTGACATGTATGGGCAATCTATTCCAGAGTCTGGGGAGTCTCTGGGTCAGAAACCTATCCCTCCAGCATGTTTTGTTTATTGTGATGACAAGGTTTAGATCCCTGGAGCATGTGGCTCTGAGGGATTGGGATTTCTTTAAGTGTAGCATGTCCAACAGCTCTGGGTTTGACATGGCCTTGTATGTTAAGCAGAGATCGCCTCTGAGTACACGATATGCGACAGAGTATAGCTGGAGTTTTTTAAGGCGGTCAGCGTAGGGCATCTGCTTTAGGCCTGTGATTCTTTTAGTGAGGTATTTCTGTGGCCTTTCCAGTTGTTGTAGATGTCTTGAGAGGTACATACCAAATGGGGCATTGTATTCTATAATGGGTCTAATGAGGGATGAGTGCAGTGGGACAATGACCTCCTTTTTTCTGGATGAAAAGCCCTTAGTGATGAGGTGTGCCACATAGAAGGATTTCCTGACTGTTGTGGTGATGTGGTTATCGAAGGTGAGACCACTGTCCACCTGTGTCCCTAAGTCTCTTATCACACTTTCGGTGTTTAGTGTACTGCCAGCTATATGGTAATTCACGGATACATGTTTTTTCCCAAAGGGGATAGCTATACATTTCTTGGCAGTGAGCTTGAGCCCATGGCTCTGGCACCAAGCATCTGTTTCTTTAAGGCTCTTTTGTAGAATATCCACATAATTTGGGGATTCAATAATGGCTCCCAGTTTGCAGTCATCTGCGAACTTTGTTAGCCAGAGTTCCTTAGTGTTGGTCTGTACTTCAGAGAAGTTGATGCCAAACAAGAGCGGTCCCAGGACTGAACCCTGAGGTACTCCACTTGTCATTTGTCTGGAGCTGGATTTGGAGCCGGCTACTTTTACAGTGTGGGTTCTATCAGTAAGCCAGTTAGCAACCCATTGGGTGACGTAGGGATTAATGCCCAGCTTAGTAAGTTTATCTATTATTCCAGAGTGGGGGATGGTGTCAAAGGCCTTGGCAAGGTCTAGATAGGCTGTGTGGACCACCTTACCCTTGTCCATGGCTCTGAAGACTGATTTGAAGAAGTCAATCAGGTTCAGGAGACAAGATCGGCCCTTCATGAACCCAAACTGGGTTGGGTCCAGTGTTTGAAGGTTGCCAATGTCTTTGTTTATAAGTTCCATGATAATACTCTCCATGGACTTGCAGATAAGGCTTGTCAGACTGATGGGATGGTAGTTTCCGGGATCCAAGGTGCATCCCCCCTTGTGGAGTGGGATAACTGTAGCTCTGCGCCACATAGTGGGCATGAAACCTGAGGTGAGGCTATGATTAAACACGACACTTAGGTGAGGTGCCAGTTCATATTGTAGTTCATGTAGTACACAGCTCGGGATGTCATCTGGTCCCATGGATGCTGTATTCTTAGCTTTGGAGAGTGCGTTTTTTACCTGTGTGGCCGTTATTACCGGAATTTGGCAATCTTCCGGTATTGAGATAGGCCATTTAGGGGGTGAGAGGGGGGTGAAGTTGGCACTGAATCAATCTGCCAGGATATTGGCAATATCCTTGGGATCAGTATATTTAATGCCATTCTGTTTTAGCTCAGAGCAGATCTGAGCATTGCCATTTAGATTCTTGACATAGTTATAGAATGCCTTGTGGTTGTCTTTGGAATCTTTGGCAATTTTATTTTCGTAACTAGCTTTGGAGGATTTTATGAGGGATCTCAGTTTCTTACTGAGGCTGGTAAGGGAGTTTTTTGTATCCTGGGATTTTCCTCTTTTCTGCAACAGTTTCTTCCTTTTGTTATAAAGTTTGTTTATGGCAGGGGACCACCAGATTGGTTTCCTTTTTTTGGATGAGAGTATCTTGGTTCCATTTGGGATGAAACGATTCATGCATGAGTAGATGTGCTCGTACAGTGCCTTAGTGTAGGATTCAGCAGTTGAACTTTCAGTTCCCGTCTGCATGGGTGTCATGAAGTTTGTCACTTCTGACTTGAGTAGCATAAGTGTCACTCACACACTAACCCTACATATACTGGGCCACTACACAGTTTGGTCTAATGGCTGACTGTGGTATGGGACATGTGTGTGTGTATGGCCCTACAAATATGTAAGCCAATACGGTAACATACAGTGGAGCAGCATGTAACATCAGATAAGATGGGACCTAGGACGATGACAACTACCGCAGTCTGTACACAGGCCAAGGTACATATTAACAATACACACACTGTCGACATTCACCATAAGTACACAGACCTCAGTGATGTACAAACAACCACAGTATGTCCAGGTTATGTCATCAAATATAACCCCTACTGTGCATAACATGCGTAGCAGTCTGATATCACACTGACTTATCAGATATGATGACACTAATTATGGTGTACAGCACATATGCACCTATTCATGCACAACATATGCACAAAGAATGACAGAGTTGTGGCTGGAAGCACATACACAGAGCCAATATTGACATGTTGCTGTGATAACCTCAAACATTTACTGTTGTAACAGAGTTTGTTGCAACATATGTCCTATGAGGGATATGAAGTCAGTAACTGTCACGGCTTTCACCATCTACAGACTGCAATCTTCACACTACCAACACACTGCCCAGTCTGCAGATGACCCTGCAGATGGGGGTTCCTCATAAACATAGAACTGACCTGTCAGGTATTGAGACATGTAGGACAGCCATATCCACACACACACTGTTAAACCAACATTACTCCAAATGCAGCATAGCAGCACTTACAGTCTGTAGTCAGGTCAGGAACATCCCCCTCCTGTGTGTTGCCCTGTTTCCACAGTGTATGTTGTTAGAGGTAAATCCCCAATCCATTTGAGATGCTGTGTGCCAAACAACAGATCTAGTTCCTGCTCACAGTGAATGAAAAGGGCCAACACCAACATGATGTTCCTAGATATTGGAGTGTGTTTCCATGCAATTGGCTATGAGAATGTTACCACAGCTATTCCACATGCAATCAACTAAAGGAAGGCTGCAATTCATGCAGAGGCCATCAGCTGATCATGAGCATCACTGAAAATGCACATGCTGCTGCCTAAGCAAAGCAGGTGTAGGTCTCAACATCCACCAGAGAGGGAGTGGGAGAGGCAGACAGAGGCAAAGATAAGTCAGGGAGCGGTGGGAGAATAAAACACAGACCGTCTGATGAAGTGACTGGATGTTGTGAAAGTGCTTACTTTGTGTGTATTTTTGTTGTTTTATTGAATAAACAGTTTATAGTATGTTTCTAGCCTGCAGGCTAACTGCAGTATTTTTTTACTTAATAAGTAGAGTTCATTGGCTTTTATGTGAACTTTGTTTATTTAATAAGAAGTTTGATCATTTTTCTTATAGCATTAGTCAAATATTTAATAACTTTAAAAATATAATTGATTGTAACTACAACATTAAACAATTTTTATTTCTTATATTCTCTATAGCATACTCTCCTGATTGTCTAGATTCTTTCAACATCAATAAGATGCAAAAGTTAAAGAAAAATAACATGATATTCTGGCATCAATTTATTAAAAATAAGAGTATTAAACCACTAAACTCTCTTTTATGTAGTTTTGATAATAGTCAAGAAGGTTGTTTATACACTCATTACGGCAGTTTATAGAAAACAAAATGAGAGCATCAATCAACCTAGAGACTGAATCTATGCCTAGTTTGATGCAGCTTTTTATTAGGTGTCTTGAAAAGACAGATAATCAAAAATTAAGTATCTCACCTATCTATTAGATACTAAGAGAAGGCACTCTAAAGTTCAAATTACTATGTAAAGATTAATGGAGAACAAATATCTGATGAATCCAAAAAAATGTTATTGAATTCTATGTATGGTACCTCGTCTTCATTATATTGGAGCTTGTGTACATGGAAATTTATGAATAGGAGTTTCTATCCTCCACATAAAATAAATCTTGTACTCAAAAATAGTGAAAGTAAATGTTGAAAATGTGATAAATTACTAGAGGCCAGCTGGGTTTACATGTTCATTGAATGTAGAAATGTTGTTCAGTACTGGAAATACTTCTATTTTGTAAATGCTTTATGGTCTGATAACTGTCATATTTCTAATTCACTAATCCTATTCAGTGTTCTTATACCTAATGTAATACCTAAATCTCAGATTCAGTTACTCTGGTCAATTCTTGCAATTGCCAGAAAAGTTATTACTTTAACTGGAAAAGAAACAAGATGTTTAAAGATTTTATTAATTTAGCAAAAGTTGTTTGGAAAAAAAAGAACTGCAAACCATTTGTTATAGAACTCATACCATTACTCATAAAAATAGCATGGCAAAAATTGGAAAACCTTTTGAACAAATACTGATAACTTCTCATGGATAAAATGATTGTTTATCATGGATGAATGTAAATATTGTAAATAGTTTTGTTATTGTTTTATTGTATTTGTTATATGTACATTTGCGTATGTTTATAATGAAAACAAAATAAAAATGTTTTTGAAAAAATAAATAAATACTTCTTCAAAATGTATCTATTTCTTCTTTTTTTGGTGGTCTTTCAGTTCTTTTTATCTTGTTTCCAAATTCACTGTAAAGCTTTTTTTGGGTCAACAATAAATTGCTTATTTTGTACTTTTCCTTTATATTTATCTGTGTATCTTCGACCACCATGCTGAGATTTTTAGTTTGTTATTTGCAATAGTGCATGATAGATCCTGGTCTGTTCTAATACTGTGTATTGCTTTTATTATGTCTGTCTTTCTTAGTATTTTTGTTGATCTGTTCCCTCTTCTATATTCTTTTAACAGTGACACTTCTTGTCTTAATTGCTTTATAGTTTTCTCTGTTCGATACTTCCCTGATGGTATTCGATTTCTCCCCTTCCTTTCCCTCATTACCCTGTGTTTTTGCGGTAGAACTTTATCGGTTATTAATTTAGCTGCACAGTAATATATCCTGTTTAATTCTGTAATATATCATGGATCTCTATGGACAGCCCTAATTACTTTATTCATTGGTTTTATCAAACTTCTGACTATTTGGGTTTTATTGACCTTCTGCAGTCTGTTTTTTCATTGATTTGAATATATCTATTTATGTCTATTAAATCAAGTAACTCTTCTCTTAGCTCATTTTCTTCTAAACTGGGGACAAATTTTTTGTTTTCCATTTCCTGTGGGGATTCTATAGAAAGTTCTATAGCATCTTCCTGTGACACATTCTTTTCAGTTTCATCCTGTGCCATCCATTGCTCTGTCATATGGGAACTCACTGGCCTATTACTCCTCAACATTGAATGCATCAGAGATGCCACAGTTTCCTGTTCCTTCCCTTGCTGTCCAGCTTCAGGTGAACATTTATACTGGTTTCCTGTGGAAGGCTCAAAATATCTTCATATGGCACCTGACCAATTGCTTCCCATTTCACTGGTTTCCCCTTAAGTTGGATATCCATTGCTCTATCCTGTCATAGTGCTTTCTGAATTAGAATTTCTACACTGAATCCTTCACTTCGTAGGTACTTCATAACCTCAGTTTCTATTTCTTTAACTTCTCCATTACTAATCTCCTTTTCTACTTTTCCTGCTTGTCTTCTTATTTTTTGTATTGCAAAGTTTTCCATGTCAGGATTCCTTTGTCCGTATTTCTCTTTAAATATATTTGGTGCTGCTCTTTTTGTATTGGTTAGTTTTGCTTTCTCCTTTCCATAAGTAGTACACCATATTAAATCTTTTTCTTTCCCATGTCCATATTTCTTCTCCAGTTTACAGTATAAACAGGAACATCACTGCTGTACTACAGTATCTGAGCACTTGACTTAACAATCTGTGTCACTTCTTAATTCATTTGCAGAGCATCAACTTTTAAATCCTCTTTTATCAAGTGAAATGGAATAATCTCCTTGATGTCCTGTCATATATGGCTTTTTTCAGCCTTTTTTTCCATGTGAAAACTAAATAAAAGTACTTTTCAAAATATCTTTCTTGCATAGATATGCACAGTTATCCCTTCTCATTTAAGCTTTCTCTCATGTCTTACCATTGTCATATAATTATCCTAGTCATCACTGTTTGTACTTGTCAATGTTTTCTTCACTGTTTCTTTCACTTTACTACTTTTCGTTTCTACCTTAACAACCGTTTCTTTCTACCCTCAGAATTTCCTTAAACGTTTTGGTCCCCTTTTATGTAATAGCTTATTACAAAAAACAATATATATATATATATATATATATATATATATATATATATATATATATATATATATATATATATATAGGTCTGCTTTGAGTCACTGAAAACTCATTTCACTGAATTCCAAAACACTCACACCAAATTGCTGAAACCTCAAATTACTAAAAACTTATTTCACTGAATCACATTTCACTGAATGTAAGTACTGCTCTGCAAATAAAATGTATATGCCCTTTTCCCCACTGTAGTGTGATCCTGGCATTAGTATATATAGTTGGGGGGCATGGGGAGCACAGCCCACCTACTTTGAGATTCATAAATATAAAAGCTAAGTAGGTAGGGGCTATGGCCCCACACCCCCTCTAACTATATATACTAACTCCAGTATCACACTACAGTGGGGAAAAGGGCATATACATTTTATTTGTCCAGTAGTACTGAATTCAGTGAAATGTGATTTAGTGAAATGAGTTTTCAGTGATTTGAGCTTTCAGCAATTTTTTGAGGGCAAATTGAAATTCATTGAAATGAGTTTTCAGTGAATCAAAGTAGACCCATGTGTATATATATATATATATATATATATATATATACATATATATATATATATATATATATATATATATATATATATATATATATATATATATATATATATATATATATATATATGAGGATTCACTTTAGAAGCCTGAAATACTGAAATGTTGAAATTCAGTATTTCGAGCCCATAAAGTAGAATCCTGAAAAGAGTGAAAGCCCAGAAGTGCAAAATTCAAAACTTAGAATACCGGAGGTTTTGAATTTCATACATCTGAGGTTCCACTGTAGTTTCGGATTCAAGTAAGTGTGTGTTAAGGGTTTTGGGTAGGGGCTGTGGTGTGTGTTAGTGTGTTTTGTTGCTGTGATGTGTGTGTGTAAGCAGAATGTAGCTTGTGTGGTGGTGTGTGTGTGTTTATGTGTAGTGCGACCTCAGAGTTAGAATATTTAAGTGGGGGGGTGCAGGGGGGGGCTTGGCCCCCTGCTTTTATGTAGTAGACAGCTTGTGTTTGTGTGGGGCGAGGATAGTGTTTGTGTGTGCAGTAGTACCATGAAATTCAAAATCTCCAGTGTGCGAGATTTTGAATTTCGCGGTTTTGAGTTTTCTATGTTTTAAAGATTCGACTTTATAGCTTTGAAATACTGAATTTCGACATTTCAGTATTTTGAGGATATAAAGTGAATTCATATATATATATATATATATATATATATATATATATATATATATATAGATATATATATAGATATAGATATATATATAATCTTGTAGGTTCATAGGTTCATACTAGGCTATCTGCCCTAGGGCATTTATAAGCTTAGCCAGAGTGTGTTTGGCCTTCGCCACCCATTTTAAATTAATTTTGCTATGCCTTTTTTCGAGGTTAGTATACTGTGCCTCTGTCTAACAGTGACATAGAAGTGATACCCGGGGTAAACCTACAATCTCCCATCCACTCATCAAGATTCCTCTTGAAGAGAGTCAATGAGGGACTCTGCCTAACCTGGACTGGGATTTTATTCCAGAGTGAAGGGAGCCTCTGGGTTATGAATCTGTCCCTCCAGCATGTCCTATTTATTTTAGTGCTGAGGTTCAAGTCTCTCAAGCGTAGCTCGATGGGATTTGGATTTTCTGAGGTGCAGCATGTCCATTAATTCCGGGTTGGACATGGCTTTATACGTCAGGCACAGATCACCTCTGAGCAGGCGGTATGCCACTGAGTAGAGCTGGAGTTTCTTTAACCGGGCAGCATATGGCATCTGTTTGAGCCCTTTGATCCTCTTGGTGAGGTACTTTTGGGGTCTTTCCAGTTGCTGCAGGTGTCTGGTAAGGTAGTGCATAGAATGCCATAATTATGCTCCAAAATCTGTAAAAAGATATACTTGTTAAGCACATCCTTAGTGCGAGATGCAATCTTCACAGTAAGGCAAAACACATTTTAAAAGCAGTTACAAACATCACTCTGACACAAAACATGTCAGAATGAAGGTCTTAACAACTTTTACAGTCATTTGCACTACAGGGAGATCTTTGTTTCCACTTGCTGTCTATTTATGAGTGGTATGTACTTTTCTGCTTTCAAAGGCATTGAAAGCTGACAAAACACTGCACTTCTACACTTTTTTTCTGTAACTGTTAACACATGAAGCAAATAAGGCTCCATGTACTACAAAGGATTATGATTCAGTCATAAGCCTTTGTTAAGTATGCTCAACATGGATGCCAAGATTCACCTTTCAAGCTTAGCTATCAATGTGAATTTTATGACATCCACGTCCTCAACAAATTATAGGTTAGTTACAGTCAGAGACCTAATCATAACCCTCTGCTTATTCCCCTTCCCTTTCCTTCTTTGTTTTTACTTATCCACTCATTGAATGTATACTTTTTTGCGTTCATTCTCCCATATCCTACCACTGCCCACTACTCCTATACTTCTTGCTTAGGTTATTCACCATCAAAAGACACATGAATCAGTTCAACATTACTATATCCTCTTCCATCATATGCCTATAAAGCTCAGGTTTGTGCAAGTTGCTTCTACAGATATTCTTGTATTGACACATTCTGTCTAGTGGTCATTCTTTAAGTCCGGAGAGTTGTTACTGTTTCCATCTGCAGTTCACTTTTTATTGTTCTGTGGTATAAGTAAGCCAGTACATTAACTGCATAGAGCAAAACTGTGATATTTTCTCATTATCCCATCACAGAGAATTTAAAGCTTGTGAATCGTGTAGAAGCTTATTCGCAAGGCTGTCAAAGGGCTCCTGCATGCTACAGTTTATAATGCACTTGATTTATTTAAGCTATTTAAATACTGGATAAACTTAGTTTTAACAGTGTAAATAATGTACAATCAGATTCACTTCAAGATAAGCTCATAAATCCAAAAGCAATCTTATTAAAACAAAAAAACCTACTGTTGTCAGTATGAGCTCTATCACTCATAGAAAAAAAATATGTAGGTTTCTTTTCCTCACCCAGCAGAGAATCACCAACAGTACCTTAGTTTAAGCAAGATTTCAAGCCTGTATAAACTAAAGCATTACTGATCTGATTCCCTCCTGGGGAGGAAAGTAGTTACACTATGAAATTTGAGGCAGGACCTTTACATAAGGGCAAATCGAATACAAACAGGCTGCCAGCACACACACACTTCCCACACTAAATAAGGACATGATACATAAACCCACATATGTGGAGGTACTCACTAGCAACTTACCAAATGATCAGAGGCCTCCTAAATGGAAAGCACTTACACACATGACAATGCAAAAAACAAACAACAGCACATAATAACGCACACACCAGTGTCTCAACAAACACGCCTATAAGGCATAACACCACAAAACCTAATGTATTGGTCATAGGTGACTCAGTTGTGAGACACACGGATGTTCCCCTCACCAGGCTGGATAAGAAGAGGGTTACAGTTAGCTGTCTGTCAGGTGCCAGATCTGTCAAGTCACTCAAGTACTCGAGTCACTCAACCACAAGTAACGGTATGACTCTGTGTGGGGATGAATGACTTGAGATGTACGTCACTGGACTATGGGAAGAGAGACATGACTGAGCTCTCATATTATGTGTCACAAGCAGGTATAAGGTTAGCCTTAAGCAGCATTCTACCTTCTCCAAGGATGACTTCACCATACAAACAAAAAAAATGATTGAATTTAACAATTGGCTTAGCTTCTGGTGTCAGTGCAACAGGATCCAGTATGTGTCAGTCTGGGAAGACATTGTGAACAGGCCATGCTGCTTTGCTAGAGATGGTCTGCACCTTTCTCCTCTAGGCTTTTAGATACTGACAAAGGCATTAGCTACCCCTATTGTGCCTTTTTTAGGCAGTGTCAAAATAACCAACCTCCCAAAAATAACAAAATCCTCTCTAGTAAACTCAAGGTACTGCTGCTTAATGTTAGGAGTCTAAACAAGAAACTGCACTTCCTGGAAGTGCTGCTCACTTGGAAGATGCTGACATCTGTGCAGTCACCAAAACATGGTTCAAAGCATGGAAAGCACCTGAGCTATGCAGGACTACAATGTCTTCCATACATTCAAACCACAAGCTGAGCATGAAAAAACCAAAGGATGAGGAGTATCCATCTTCATTAAGGATAAGTATACCTCGAGAGAGAGGTCAAACAGTATAACTCTCTTGAACTACTACATGTCCAATTAACTATAGGCAAAGCCCCCCACCACATCATAGCTAGATATAGATCCCCCACTATGAAACAGGAAAAGCATATTGCATAGATGGACTTACTGGAGTCACTTGCAATGCAGCCCAATACCTTACTCATGGGTGATTTTAATTATCCTACTATTGACTGGGAAACATACACGACCACAAACATGCTGGCTCAGAGGTTCTTGGACTTTGTCAATGCAAATGCTCTAGGACAGCTAGCCAGCACACATATAAGAGGCTCAAATGTCCTGGACATAGTACTCACTAACATGGGAGTGCATTGTACACACACCCAAGATGGGGTGATGTCCTCCCTGGTAATATCGGACCATAAATCAGTCTTCTTCCATATAATTATAAGACCAGATACCCCATCAAGCTCAAAAATGCTTAAGAATTTTTCAAAGACAAATTATCTCCTACTAAGTGATGGTATAAGAAGTTTTAAAGCCCCCTCAAACATGGATAACACAGACTGCTATAAAGAGGTGTACACCAATGCCCTTTAAAACCACTTAAACAGTTGTATAGAATTGTCTGTATCTGGCCAGATTAAAATCAGGTCTTGCCGAAAAAGCAAGCCACCCTGGTGGACTCCTAGTATAAACAGCTGCACAACAAGAGAAAGAATATAATGAGCAAGAACAATAGATAATTGGTTCAGCAGAGGAAGAAATCCCTCTCTAGCCTTAGCAAATTAGATATCTTGTCAAGTCCTCCAAAGCTAATTATGAAGGAAAAATTGCCTCCCTAGCTAAGGATAACCACAAGACATTATTTAACTGCATCCAAAATCTAAAAGGGAATACCCAGCTATACTCTGAATTGCTTGCGGATGGCACCACCCATACTTAACTGGAGATAATAGCCAACCTGCTAGCTGACAGATTTGGAGCAAATTTCACCACCTCGTCCCTTGAATCATCCCTTCAATCATCCCCTAATGTATACCTATCACCAGTCCTCAGTCTATTATCTCAAGAGAGAGTGTCATCTTGGTGCTCTCCAAGGACATAAACACGGCATCAGTGGGACCAGAAAACATCCCAGGCTGCCTTTTAAACAACTTAAAATATGACCTAACAGGCTCATTTGGATCCTTGTTTAACCAGAGCCTGCAAACTGGCTATGTTCCAGCAGAATGGAAGACAGCAATAATAATCCCTCTGCACAAAGGGGAATCACCAACTGACCCTGGGAATTATAGGCCCATAAGTTTGACTAGCCTCATCTGCAAGGCCATGGAAAGAATCATTATGGATCTTATTAACTAGGGTCTCCTGAAATGCAACATCTTTTCAACAATAACATTTTGAAAAGACCTACAAGTCATTAGCCAATAAAAATTACATCAAAATGGATTTGTTAAGATCATCATGGAATAAAGAATATTATAAATAAACAAGATCAAGGAACAGTCTGTAGTACACACCAGTTCCAGACTGTAGCAGTTGTAATTCAAAATGACATGTTATTGTTACCAAGAATCTAATAATGCTGCATGTTGTATAAGGGTGCCAGGCATCTAAAAATGGGGAAAGTTAGGGGGGCAGCAAGTCACAGCTGTGGAAAGAGAACATGTCAGGCAGGTGTAACCTGTTCTTCTCTTCAACAATGTTGATTTTCTCTTTTAACCTAATCTACAAAACAACTGTACTTTTTACTTTCTTGTGGAGATTTAACAATTCCTGTAAGGAATTCCAACATTTGATAAATGATAAATGATAAACTGTTCATGCCGTTGTCATTTAGGCAGTACATAATGCTTTTAATGGTGCTTGGGAGAAACTCTTCAAACCATGCTATTCTAACTTAACATACCACTTGACTTCTACAATTCAGTTTCCTATAATTCTGAGTTCTGTAACCATCTTCCAGGAAAGAGGTTATGTTTGTTTTCTCTACATATTAATAAGCTACGTCTTTGATCTGACAACATTTATGTGATACGTAATACTGGATATACATTGG